>NC_079515.1:28945155-29545155 GCF_000801105.2 Raphanus sativus | reverse complement strand
ACAAAAAAATATTAGAATCTTAAATAATATAATAAAAACCGACAAGCTTACCAAGCGATCCCCCAGACTGGCTAAAGATTGAGCACCCAAGTTATGGATGTACATGCCCTTCCCCTTACGGTCGCTTTTGCGGTTGGTGGAGTTGGTGGAAGAAGTTGCTCTCACTTCGTTCTTACTCCAATGCACACCCAACTCCTGCCAGACGACGGGGTCCATCCCCTTTGGAACTTTTTTAAAAAAAATTGTTAAATAAATTAAAAAATTGTTTCATAAATAAAAACGAACCTTGTTTATTTCCCACTTCTTCTTCCACGAGTGCATCTGCTTCCCATAGTTGTCCATAACTTTATGGACGAAGTGGTAATAGATAAACAACGTATCATCGGCATTCCAGTTGAATTGTTGCTGAAAATAAAACACAATTAGTAGAAAATTAATATTAAAGATTAAAAAAATAAGTAAAAAATAGAATACTTACCGCAAACTGTTGAAACCACATATGCTGCTTCTCGAGAGGGAAGTCGGTGAAAGTCGGATGTCCATTGTCGAGGGTTGAGTACATCATACTGTTGATCCATCCGCTGATCCCATTCCCGGATCGGTCGAACCTAATAAAAAGAATTAATTATTTAAAATGAATCAAATTTTAATGAAAAAAAATAGGTTTAATTACCATGTCTGACCCCGTCCACATGGATACTGAGTGAGATATGGAAGATGGTCACGACCCGGCTGTCGAACAAACTCCGCAACTCTCAGAAGTGCCGGATGAGCAGGAGCAGGAGCAGGAGTGGGTGCCACACCGGGAGCGGGAGGAGAATGAGAGGGAAATGGAGAGGGAGATGTCTGGTAGGAGCTGTAGGGCGATGCGGAACCCGAAATGGAGCCGCTCCCTGAACCACCACGACCACGACACTGTCGAGAGCGAGTCTGTTCCTCTTGAGACCTTTATATAAATAAATTTTATTTAATATATATAATTATTTATTTAATTTGTTAATATATTAAAATTGTTTAATAATAACAAAAAAAAGTTTAAATATATAAAAAATAGTTTAAATATTTTAATAAATTATTAAATGATTACAAAAAAGTTTAAATACAGCATCTACCGGAAAACGCGCATGTCCACCGATGTCTGGCGTCCTTTCTGCACCAAAATCTCTTAATTGTGTCTTCAAACCTTTCCCACTAATTTCCGCAGGTGGACTGTCAAACACCTTCTTGTTCTTCGTAAACAAATTTCTACTCCTACGATATGGATGACCAGGTGGTAGGAATCTCCTGTGACAGTCAAACCAACACGTTTTCCTTCCGTGTTTTAGTTGGAAAGCATCAGTGTTATCTTGACAATATGGACATGATAGCCTTCCATGCGTTGTCCATCCAGATAACATACCATATGCTGGAAAATCACTTATTGTCCACATTAGTACTGCCCGCATTTGAAAGTTTTCTTTACACGAAATATCGTATGTTTCAGCACCTTGAGCCCATAGTTGTTGCAACTCATATATTAGTGGCTGAAGAAACACATCAAGTGATCTCTTAGGATGCTCTGGTCCGGGAACGAGAATGGAGAGAAACAAAACTCTCGTCGCAAGCACAAGTTTGGGGGTAAGTTGTATGGTGTAACAATAACTGGCCATAGAGAATATTGTCTTCCACTCTTCCCATACGGGCTGAAACCATCAGTACATAATCCAAGGTAGACATTTCTTCTCTCATACGCAAAGTCGGGATACTTTGATTGGAAATGTTTCCACGCTTTTGCATCTGAAAGATGTCTAATCTCACCATCTGTTGAGTGCTCCGCATGCCATCTCATTCGTTGCGCTGTGCGTTCTGAAAGATACAACCTCTGCAACCTTTCCGTCAAAGGCAAATACCACATCCTTTTATATGGCACTGGAACTCTTCCACTCGTATCTTTATAACGAGGCTTCCCACAAAATTTGCATGTAGTCCGCTGATCATCCGCCCTCCAATAAATCATGCAGTTATCGCTGCATACATCTATTACCTGATAAGATAAACCAACCCCAGCTACGAGTTTTTGAACCTTGTAGTATGAACCTGGAGCTACATTATCCTCAGGTAGAATACCTTTAACAAAATTAGCTATCGCATCCACACAGTCTTCAGCCAAGTTATAATCTGTTTTAATGCCCATCAGTCTCATAGCAGATGATAAAGCTGAATGACCATCTCTGCAACCTTCGTACAGTGGTTGCTTTCCAGCATCCAACATTTCATAAAATCTCATAGCTTCTGCATTGGGTAAATCTTCCCCTCTAAAATGATCATTTATCATCTGCTCAGTACCTACACCATAATCTACATCCGCCCTAATTGGTTCTTCTAATCTAACCGCCGGCTGAGGTTCGCTAGTACTATCAAATTCATAATCAGTTTCCCCATGATGATACCAAATTTTGTAACTTCGTGTAAACCCACTCAATAATAGATGAGTCCAAACATCCCACCTTTAATAACTTTTCTATTTTTACAATTAGAGCAAGGACATCTTAACTTACCTGTTTCTGCTTCCGGTTGTTGGCGAGCTATCCTCATGAACTCGATTATACCTTGATTGTATTTTTCCGTAAGCAATCTCGTGTCC
The DNA here is from genome assembly GCF_000801105.2 of Raphanus sativus. Lineage (NCBI taxonomy): Eukaryota > Viridiplantae > Streptophyta > Magnoliopsida > Brassicales > Brassicaceae > Raphanus > Raphanus sativus. The sequence goes on along the minus strand of NC_079515.1, from coordinate 29,542,532 downwards.
GGATCCAAATGAGGTCGATCCATCCAAGAACGAAAATAATTTGAAGAAGACATGTTTTTTTGGAATCAAATTCGTGAGACTAGGAGAGAAGAAGAAAAGAAATGGAGTGAATGAAGAGAAAGAAGGGTGGCTGTATTTATAGATGAAATCCTTCCGGCATACTGAGGAAATTTCGAGGAAATTTCGAGGGAAACAGACATTTCCTCGAAATTTCCTCGAAATAGTTTAAATCCCCCAACAGCTCTCCCAACGGCTCTCTAACGGCTACAAGATGTCGTCGAAATATTAGAAATATCCGTCGGTTTTTTCCGACGACCCTGGTTTCCTCGGTATTCCCTCGAAAAATACCGAGGAAGTTGGTCTTCCTCGAAATTTCCTCAAAAAATAGTGAGGAAATTTCGAGGAAACCTCATTTCTTGGTTTCCTCGGTATTTCCTCGATATTTTGTCAGAAATTTCCGAAGAACTTATTTTCCCTCGGTATTTCCCTCAGAATCAGCGTGTTTTCTTGTAGTGTCTGTTAGCCGGCAATCAATTTTTACGGCTAAGTGACAAACTTGCATTTTGTTGTAGGTTGAGTTGGTCCTCTTGTTTACGCATCTAACCACCATATCAAGACTTCTTACAACTCTCGGGTGATCTTTTGGATATCAACTAGTCAACTACCATATATTATTCCAACATTTTAATACATTTTCCCCTGCCATTATTATAATATGATGATTAAATATAAATAAGAGGATGGGTCCAAACTCTAAAGCACAACCCACCTGGCCATAAATTAGCTACCGGTAATGTTTTTCAAATACTCAATGATTGCAAATTTAAAAGATACTTTATATATTCGATATTTTTGAAGATTTACCATAGATAGGTCAATCTCGTTATTTTTTTAAGGATTAGTCCGATAGCTTAGCTGATAGGTCCTCTTTATTACAAGTTACTGTTTACTAACTCGGATTAGATTCTAGTTAGAGATAAGTTAAAGAATTTTGGTTGAAATTGTTTACTGTCCCACGTTATTATTGGGAACCTTAAAACCTTTTTGTGTAAAGTAACCTTTAAAACCCAAAAAGGAAACGGAATAAATAATTAATTGAATCGGGCCCTTTTGGGCTAGGAAAGGGAAAGGAGTAACTTCGAAAAAGAAACACGTGGCAAAGAGAGAGAGAATCTTTCGTGAGACAAGTCTTTATTCCTCTCTCTCTCTCTCTCTTTCATACAATCATCATCACTTCATCACTTCTCTGTTTTTCTTCAGATTTCTCTCAGATTCCATCCCAAGTCAACAACGTCGCTGCTTTTGTCGGAATGATAACGCGGATCCTCTCCGATCTCATGGATATGCCAACGGCGGTTGCTGCGGGTGAATCGGTGCTGGGTACAATCAAGATCGCAGTGCTGCCAATAGCCAAAGTGTTCACAATGTGCTTCTTGGGTCTTCTCATGGCCTCCAAGTACGTCAACATCTTGCCTCCCTCCGGCAGAAAACTCTTGAACGGGGTACTCTTTCTTTTATTTCTTTCTTTTATTTCATCTCCAGTGTTCGCTTCTCTCTCTCTGTCTCAACAAGTGTGTGTGTCATCTTCCTTAATATTACAGTTGGTCTTCACGCTTCTGCTTCCATGCTTAATCTTTTCCCAGCTCGGACAAGCCGTCACTCTCCACAAGATGCTTCAATGGTTCTGTTTCTTTCTATAGGGGTCATTAAATGCATCTTTTTTTTTCCTTTTCTACAGGACCCAATTAAAAGGCTTATTCTTTTGATTTTTCTTTCAGGTGGTTCATTCCGGTTAACGTCGTTCTTGGTACAATCTCAGGCTCGTTAATAGGCTTCCTTGTTGCTACCGTTATTCGCCCTCCTTACCCTTATTTCAAGTTCACAATCATACAAATCGGAGTTGGTTAGAAAACCCCTTGTCCTGTCTGTGTCTGCTCTGTTCTCTGTTGTTTGTAATCTCAGTTTTTTGTTTGTTTTCAGGTAACATTGGCAATGTCCCTCTTGTGTTATTAGCGGCTCTATGTAGAGACAGATCCAACCCTTTTGGTGACTCTGAAAAATGTAGCATTGATGGCACTGCTTATATCTCTTTTGGTCAATGGGTACTCTTTTCAACATAGTAGCATTCATGTCACTTTTTTTATTCTTTCTCTCACTTTCTTAGGGACTTTAATTGTCAGGTTGGAGCCATCATCCTCTACACATATGTGTACCAGATGCTTACTCCTCCTCCACAAGGTTTTGATGGTGATCAAGAAGAAAATCTTACTTTGAAAAACGTACAAGTAGATGCTGCTTCTCCAGAGCACGTCCCCTTGCTTACTCAGAACGCCGAATCTAGAGGAAGAGTGGATTCAAAGATTACACAGTTCTTTGTTTACCTCTTTGAGAAGTTGAAACTAAAGCAAATCATCCAACCTGCAATAATTGCTTCAGTAAGTATCTCTTGCCTGACAATCCGATGAACAAAGAGATGTTGTGATTACCTTTTACCATGTAACTAAAACTGTGTTTTATTTATTTGTTTTACTTCCAGATTCTTGCCATGATACTTGGTGCAATACCTTTCACCAAGAAGTTGATATTCACAAATAATTCACCTCTTTTCTTCTTCACAGATAGCTGCATGATTCTTGGGTAAGCACTGCAAGCACACTCTTTATTTCTCTTCTTCGAATCAATACGTTAATAATATAACTTTAAATACTTCAGGGACGCCATGATACCGTGCATCTTGCTAGCACTTGGTGGGAATCTCATTAACGGTAAGGATGGTTCTTCTCTCATATATCCATGTAGATCTTTGTTTTGAGCCCATCTTATTGGAACTTTCTTGTATAAAACATTTTTGCAGGACCAGGAAGTTCAAAGCTTGGTTTCAAGACAACAGCGGCGATTATAGTTGGTCGGTTGGTGTTGGTGCCACCAGCAGGACTAGGGATAGTGACGTTAGCAGACAAACTTGGGTTCCTTCCAGCTGGTGACAAGATGTTTAGGTTTGTGTTACTTCTACAGCACACAATGCCTACCTCTGTGCTCTCGGGAGCTGTTGCTAACCTTAGAGGATGTGGAAGGGAGTCGGCTGCTGTGCTCTTCTGGGTTCATATTTTCGCCATCTTCTCAATGGCTGGATGGATGGTTCTGTATATCAACATACTCTTCTAGATTCTTCTTCTTTATTTTTCTTCTTTTCTTTCTTGTGTAATAGTAAATACCATGTGAGCTGAGCGAGATCTTTCCTCTTGTTTGCTCTGAATAAATCAAAGTATATTATAGTTTCTGAAACTAACATGTGCAAACAACACAAAGTCAATTGATCCAAGAGATGAAACAGAAACAAAAACTCGAGCATCATCAGCTGTCAGGAAAGGGGCATCCAGTGATTAACACTTGGAAGATTCTCTCCGATGATAACATTTGGAAGATTCCTGACTCATGACAGCACAGTTTCTAAAGTGCTAAAAGAAAAACTCTTTTGAGGCTTTGAGTCAAATACAGTTTATGAATTTTGAAACTTATAAATAAATACAATGATATATTTTCGCTATACATTGACTCACATGGTCATTTAGATAGCTATGCCTAAATCTAAACCAATAGAGTTCAGAGAAGAAAAAAAGAAGTTAAAAGAACAAAACTGGCCTAAACACAGTCTTTCAACCTCCTTTAGGCAAGATCAGCAGGCATCTCGCGGATGCGAGTACCGTAGTACTTCTCCATGTCCCTTAGAGTCTTCATGTCACTTTTCACAAAGTTAATCGCAACACCTTCCCGCCCAAACCGACCAGCTCGTCCATATTTTTGAAATAGATAATATCAATTTTATCTCTGTCATAGTAAAGTTCGATTTTCGATTTTCATATTTTTGAAATATGAAAATCTAAATATTAAAATATAATTTGAGATAACTAAAGTACAAATTATACCAAATTGACTCGAGTTATTCTATTATCCTGGTACAGCTAAAATCCTTTTCTCAAGTTGTACAGTTATGGTACTCAAATGATTGTACAACTTGATAGAACTGTTTTTTTTTTTTATAAACTCAATGTCTGATGTCTGATCCTAGTTGAGAATACATTCAGATTAATATCAGGGATGGATGATCATATGTTAAGGCTCATCAGGTAAACCATTTAGACCGAAGTCTAAACCCAGACTAATCAAGTAGTGGTAATTTAATTTTCAGAAAGAATCGAATATAAGACTGAAATGGATACACATCAAATTCAAAAAAATTACTATTATACTACTATCACTTGGTTAAAACGGTCTTTTTGGGGTTTTAATTGTATTTATGTGTTCTTTATAAAAAAAAATTATATATATATAGATCTTTGTAGATACAAAGATGGAAAATTGAATGAAAAAAGAGAGAGTTAGACGAACAATCAAAGAAATCTAAAAATATTTATGAACTCTAAATTGTGAAAAACAAAAAAAAAGGCAAAATTGGAAAAAGAAAAGAGATTTAACAAAAAAAAAGAGAAGATAATCGAAGAAAGAGGAGTAGATTGAAGGACGACACGAGCAGATCAACGAAAAATGAGGAGAAGAAAAAGAGAAAGAGACGTGAGTGTAGATTTATGATCTTGAATTTGGTGAGTTAGTCAAGTTATTTTAAAACTGCAATAATCATATTTTGAACTAAATCTCAAATAAAGAAAATGGAAGGCACTGCATGGTCCAAAGTTTCTGAAACATTATTTATTCGACAGTAACAAAGGCTTCAAGTAATTGAAACTTGAGTCTTTTTTCAACAGAGACTTATGAGGACAAAGGTACAACGAACTCAACAACAATGGTATCATCGACATAATCACCAACCTTTTCCTTCACCAAGTCCTTGACAGCCTCAGTTTCTCCCAGACCGTTCAGATACGCAACCGATGCAATCGAGAAACCCTTTGCATTAACCGGAGAGAAGGTTTCTCCCAGTCCCACTGTGATCTGCTCAGCTCCTGGAGACTTCTCCTTCATCACCTCCATGATCTCCGTCTTCGCCTCGTCCGAGAGGTTGTCTTTCACCTTAAGTAACGTGATCTTCGCTACCGATCCTGGAGGTGGTGTTAGGTTTCCAGGAACTTGATCAGCGATATAATCAAAGGCCATGACGTCTTCCCAGACAGGCATCCATTCCTCGACGGCGCGAAGGTGAACATGATGTGCAACGTACGCGTTGAGATCTTCCTTGGATCTGTACCGGCTGTGAAGGACGTGAGTGAAGCTTAGGGGGGATATGAGACGGTGGATAGGACCGGCGAAGAGGTAAAGCGCCTGGTCGATGGTGGCGAGGTTCTTGAGGTCGTTGGCCATGGCTTCGATCTTGTTGGAGTCGACATCGTCTTTGACCTTGAAAAGGACGATGTGCTCGATGATTTGAGTCATGACAGCGTTCTGAGAAGGAATGGACGTTGGAGACTTAGAGATATGACTAGATTAAAACTGAGATAGATATATAAATAGTTCCAACTTTATAAAATATTATATATTTTAATATAACCAAAAAGGGAAAAAATATTGCAAATAATGAAAGGAATCGCACAAAGATTTCTGTCTAAATCCATTTTAGAAAACGAATTTTGAAATCCTTACACAAGATAATCATGTTTTGGAAATTTTAATTTCATAGTTCTCTTAACAAAACAACCTAACAACAAAAAAAAAACCTCAAACTGCAAACATCACGATTTAAATGCTAAATAATAACATTTTTAAAAGAAAACATATCGGTTAAATCACGAACTTTCAAACTTGGTTAAAGAAAAACATGAATATTTTTGTGAACCATTTAAAGCATCAACTTATTTTGATTAGTCATTTTAAATTCGAATATATTTTGACTAAATCATTTTTAGACGTCTAAAATGGTTAACAAATTAAGTTAACGGAGTTAATCTCGTTTCTGATCTCTGTTAATTCTATCGTCATCGTTCTGAAATTTTAAGGAAAAAAAAAGTATTTCTCAAGGGATTTGAACCCACCCAGGACCAAAGCTACAACTATATCAAAGCTAACCACTAGACTACTTATCATTTCATTAATAACTAGGTGTTTTCCTGCACCATGTGCAGTAAAAAAAAATTAAAATATTTTCTAACAGATAAACATAAATTATATTTATTTTTTATTAATATTATAAATTTTCTTTTTCTTATTAATATTTTAATATAAATTTGATTTAACTGAACATTAAAATTAAGATAAAAACAATTTTGTTTATTTTGAAATATATTTAAGAATGTGCATGTATATATTTAAAATTATAATCTTAGGTAGATTTTTCTATCCATTTATTTTAATTAAATATATTACATAAATATGTAAAATTTCATAATTGTCAAAAATTAAAATTAAACTATATTTATAAAATCTGTAGATATATATATAAAAAACTAATGATTTTACGATTTAATTTGATTTTATGATTTAATTTTTATAATTTTCTAAAAATATGTATATATTTTTGAAATATTTTTAATTTAAATGAAATTTCAAAATTTGAAATGTCATAATTGAATATATTTATTTTAATGATGATTTATGAGTTATTACCATATTTTTAAAAAGTCCAAAAATATAAATCGACAATAAATGTAATACATGAGTTATTACCATATTTAAAAAGTTTACCAAAAATATAAATTAACATTAAATATAATTTTCCATGTCATATTAATCTATAAGACATATCAATTTTAGTAGCCATGCTATATTACTTTTGTGAAAATGATTGTAGAAGACATGTGGTAAAATCACTTCTCAAATATAATCTAGGGGATGAAAATTTTATAATTGTCAAAAATTAAAATTAAAAAATATTTATAAAACTATAGATATATATAAGAAACTAATGATTTTACGATTTAATTTGATTTTATGATTTAATTTTTGTAATTTTCTAAAATATGTATATATTTTTGAAATATTTTTAATTTAAATGATATTTTGAAATTTAAAATGTCATAATTGAATATATTTATTTTAATGATGATTTATGAGTTATTACCATATTTTTAAAAAGTCCAAAAATATAAATCTAAAATAAATGTAATATATAAGTTATTACCATATTTTAAAAAGTTTACCAAAAATATAAATTAACATTAAGTATAATTTTCCATGTCATATTGACCTATAAGATATGTTATCAATTTTATTAGCCATGTCATATTATTTTTGTGAGAATGATTGTAGAGAAGACATGTGGCAAAAATTGTTCATGTCATATTAATTTATAAGACATGTCATCAATTTTAGTAGTCATGTCATATTATTTTTGTGAGAATGATTGTAGAGAAGACATGTGGCAAAATCACTTCTCAAATATAGTCTAAGGGATTATAGTTACTAATAGTTTTTTTTTTGTAAACAAATTAGTTACTAATAGTTATTATTATTGTTTTACTCAATTGAAACATCTGATTCTTTTCCAAACCTAAATCGTTTTATTTTGCGCATCACATACACTCTCCTTCAAGGCTTAGTTATGTATATTTCAATTCAAACTCGCCATTTTTACCAAAGTCCATAAACACCCATCTATAATTTGAATTCCCGTGGTACGGCACCCTATTTTATTCTTCTGAAAGATAAATAGAAAGTCTCCACCTTTGACAAAAGTTGGAGAGTGTATGTGGTGCTTACGGATTTAGGTTTTGAGAAGAAACAGATTGGGGTTTATTAGATCCAGAAACAAATTAGGGATTTAGGTTGGTAGAAGAAACAATTTGGTGGTTTAAATAATAACATTTTTTCAAATTTAAAACGACTTAATTTGGATTTGACAGAGATCAAAGATGGTGATTATTCCGTCAATTCAATCTTTTAACCATTTTAACTGCGTTTAATTGACTTAATCAAAATATATTAGAGATTAAAACGGTTAGTTAACATAAGTTGAGGTTTTAAATGATTTACAATAAATTCAGATTCTTTTAACTAAATTTAAAAATTAGTGATTTAAATGACATTTTCTATTTTTATTTATACACCAAAGTCCAAATTTCAGAAATCCAAGTTTTATCCACTAAAACTAGTATAAAGTAATCTAATTTATTAACTTAGAATTATATTTATTCAAAATATTGTCATTCAAGTTTGGATATATTCACATCTCTCACTAGAAATAAATATAGTATCTTTTATATTTCGGTTATACAGTATATATTATATTTATGTATTATCTAATCTATTTATTTAGAAGATTATTTTGGATCGCAGCATTATATTTTAGTACTATATAATATCTCAAATCAAACGAAAAAAACAATTCGCATATGTATGGTCTAACCATTTTTCCATGATTGGACTAAACCTATACTAACCAAAATCATTTTATTAATCATTGTAAACATGGTTTTAATTGTTTAGATTATACTTGTGGACATTTTCATGATCTAATAAACAAACCTTTTTTTCTTTTTTGAGAAAAATCGAAACAAACTTTAGTAACAATTTTTTATACTTTATTTGTGCTTGACACGTGTTTTATCATTTTTATTTACAAATTATTAGTTTTTCGTAATTGTATTATTTGTTCAAAAAAATTAATAGCAAATAAACCGTTAAGCGGTTACATATCCACGATTCAGGTCATTTACCACTTTCATGATCATTATTATTTTCTTGGTTCTTTTAATCATATAGTATATTAATCATATCAGATAAGCCTAGTTTGGTTTGTGGGCTTTGTAGTGTTGGATTTGGGCTTCGGCTCTGTACATTGGGCTTTTGGGCCTTTTTAATAATAAATATCAGATGGAAAAAAAAAATCTTCCACAAACTAATCGCTAAAGAAACCATTCCATCAATAGCAAAACAAAACACGAGTCCGGAGACAATGAAACCAGAGCAACTGAAATCAAAGAATCTGAAAACATTCATTCTCCATGAAAAGCACAACTCTAGACTTCAATTGGGTTAAAGATGTATGGAGAAGCGTGTGCTCACCGAAACTGCGTTTCTTCCTTTGGTCGACAATCGATGATGCTCTACCTATCGGCAAAAACCTGAGGAAAAGAAGAATGGTATCAGCAACCCAATGCCCTAGATACAATGAACTAGAGACGAAAATACATATCTTCTTTACCTGTCCTTTTGCGGCGGATGTTTGGAAACTCATCCCAACAACGAAAGAGATTCAAGTGGATGCAGATATGGAGTTCACAGAGGCCCTGATAAAGTTCAGAGGAACTATCTGTTTACCTCCGACAGGTATCGTGGGAGCCATACTCCCATGGATTCTCTGGTCGCTATGGACCTCACGAAACAAGCTCATCTTCGAAAATAGGAGAACGACACCTGTGGAGACAGCAACCAAAGGGCTCTGTCTAGCCCTTGAATGGAACCAAGCACAAGGAAAAGAGAGCAAGCGCGAGATAGTACCAGAGATATCTCGGGATCGACATCCCAGAGCTTCAATCTCCCTCACGCATGATAGAACCATCGCATGCAAAACAGATGCAGCCTGGGATAAGAATCGCAAATCGGCGGGTCTCGCCTGGAACTTCTCGGGTCCAGAACTAGAGTCTACAATAGGCGAATCGATCACGCAGGATTTCGTAGCTTTACCTCTCATCGCCGAAGTTTTGGCAGTGATGGCAGCACTTGGAGCGGCAAAGGATCGCGGCTTCACCTTTCTCAATGTCTTCTCAGATAGTTTAACGCTCATCGGAGCAATTAACGGTAAGAACCAACGCAAAGAGTTGATCGGAATCATCACCGATATCCGATCAATCTCAACTGATTTCACCAATCTTTCGTTTTCTTTTTTCTCTAGATCGAAAAACTCTCTCTCTGATTCTCTAGCCAAAACGGCTCTCCGTGGATCTGTATCGACCCCTGTAATGGGCTGACTTATTTTGTTTCTGGGCTTTGACCCATAATGAAATTTTTTCGTGACAAAAAAAAAAGAGTTCTTTTTACAAAAATAAATGAAGACAAGTTATTTTGAACTTCATTTCATTTACGAGTGATAACTTATTCTAGCCATTTACGAGGTGGAAAAGGATAAGTTTGTGTTTTTTTTTTTTGTTACCCCATAATGATCAAATCTCCGTATTAATAGTATTTGCTGGATATTTTAAAATTTGTACAGGCTATACGAATACTTGCGATATTTGTACATATAGATTAAGTCATAACTAGATTGTATTTAAAATCGCTGGTATATTTTTTTAGTTTTTTAAACTAATTTTTATATTTTAATTTTTTTGTAATCATATTTATATTTAATATTAACTTAATTAGATAGAATAATCTCTTGAATAAATGAAATACATAGTTAAACACTTAAACATAATATTTATTAATATGCTATGTTACTGTTTTAATAGAATATATTTTAATATTATTAAACATAACATTTATCAATATGTTATGTTGTTTTTTTAATAGAATAGATTCTTATACTATTATTATTAGGATCGTGTAAAACCTATCAACCAACTATTATAAAAATAAGCTTGTCAAGCAACTCTTTGTTACGATAATAAATTAATAGCAAACGGTTATAAATATGTTCATAAAGAAAAAATACATTAAACATACATTACGCATCAAACGGTTACTAAAGTAGAGGGAGGATGTCAAAAAAAAAAGTAGAGGGAGTTACGGTTTCAATTTTTGTGGCTAGATTAATATGTTAGTCCACCTGATTACGCCCTTAATAGCAGTTTTAACTTTATTTGAAAAACAGTGACAAAAAGTAATATTTCAAGATAGTTTAGGGGTAAAAGATAGAGATGATCGTGTATTAATGATATTGATATATTTTAATATTATTAGACATAACATTTATAAATATGCATGTTATGTTGTTTTTTTAATAGAATAGATTCTTAATACTATTATTATTAGGATCGTGTAAAACCTACCAAGCAACTATTATAAAAATAAGCTTGTCAAGCAACTCTTTGTTAAGATAATAAATTAGTAGCAAACGGTTATAAATATGTTCATAAAGAAAAAATACATTAAACATCATTACGCATCAAACTATTATTAAAGTAGAGTGAGTTACGGTTTCAATTTTTGTGGTTAGATTAATATATTAGTCCACTAAGTAAATTATGATTATGCCCTTAACAGCAGTTTTAACTTTATTTGAAAAACCAGTGGTAAAAAAAGTAATATTAGTTTAGGGGTAAAAGTTAGAGATATCATGTTTTAATAATATTGATTGTATGCATATATCATTACAAAACTTTTACGTTTTCTCCCTAAACGATCAGAGAAATAGAGGTTTGTAAGCTCTGGACACGGACTTCACGGTTGGACGAACATTTCTTTCATCTTTACAAATACCAACTTAGTTAGCATTTTCTATGCAAATCTCTCTAAACTAAATTATCAGAAACAAATAATAATTTAGTTAAATTATAATGTGCCTTAACGTTAATGAGCGTACCTTATCCATTATTTCTATGCAAATCTCTCTAAACTAAATTATCAGAAATCAATCATTTTATATCGTTCACATAGATGCAGATCTTCCGGTTTGGTTCACAGAATCTATATGAATCTGTATTTGCTGACAAAAAAAAATACATTATTTGAATCTACATATGCATATACCCAACAATATTTGTGTTTGTTTGTGGGGGAGATTGCAACCTAGGATTCGTAAAAAGTTTAATCAGATTTGACATAAACGTACGATAAGCTTTATTTTTGATTAGATCGTTTATCTTAGCAAGTATCTATATCTTATTTTATGCTTTTAGAGATTTTAGCTTAAATACAACTAGATTTTGATCCGCGCTTTAGAAGCGCGGAATATTTTACGATAAAAAATTTCACTAATAACTTAACAAATATTTTGGTAATTTTTAAAGAGTGTGTATTTAAAATATTTTTGCATTTAAATCAGTGTTTTTAAATTCAACCCGATTGTGATTATACCCGTTAATCCAGAGATCTGACAATTCAATTTTGGTTTTTAAAATATTCATATTAAAAAAATCACTAAACCTCGAGACTAACCGATTGAACTGATGGATGACCGATATGTAATCTAATTGGATTTAAGTTGTAATAGTTTCATAATTTGTAATCTTATAATCCAAAATTTAAAGTTCATTATTTTGCAATTTATGAAATTATGATGTTTTTACAAAATTCTAAAGAGAAAATGATAGATATAAATAACTAAGATTAATTATTGTATTGTCTGGAAACATTGATAGTAGTATAAAAAATATATTGTTTGGAAACATTAATAGTAGTACAAAGAAATAAGTATATTGTTTGGAAACATGGATAGTAGTATAAAGAAAGTAACATTAGTGATTTAATGTAGGTTTAACTATAAAGTATAAAGGTGTATTTAATTTAAAAACTTACAAAATAAATGTTATTTCCAACGGAATGTTTGATAGTATTATAAAGAAATAAATATATTGTTTGGAAACATGGATAGTAGTATAAAGAAAGGAACATTAGTGATTTAATTTATGTTTAACTATAAAGTATAAATGTGTATTTAATTTAAAAACTTACAAAATAAGTGTTAGGTCCAATAGAATGTTTTTGTTTTAACAAGATAGATTAATTTTGGGACGACATTCTAATTAATAACAGAAAGACAGCAAGACAAAACCAAAAGAAATTGATGGACTAAAATCAAACCCGCATTCCAAGATGATTTGTTTCTTTTACCTAATTGGGTTTTTGTTTGTACGTGTTTGATACAAATAGTTTACATGTACAGTACAGTACAAAATAGTTTGCGTGCCCTTGATCTAGCCCTCCCTTGGAACTAGATCCCTAACCTTGAACGGGCTCGATACGGTAGTTTTGTCCTTTTAACGATCTTTACGACAAGTATTGGCCCTATGAACAGCTCAAACGTCATTATGCGTTCATTACATATATATATGTTGCATGTATAACTTCCTCATATCAAAAATGGCTGAATACAAGACTAAAGATAGTATTGGATACATGATTATAAAGGACTATATGTCAAAAAGGGCTATATGTTGTTGGATTCATCTTTGACTCTCTAGTTGTATAGTTTTATTACTAGAGACATGATAATATAAGGACTAAATAGTAACGAAGACGACAATTTTAGAAAAGTCACAACTCATTACAAAAAAACTAAGTAATTTCTGATAGAATTTTTGACTGAATACATTTCTTCAGAAATTACATCAAAAAAATAGATGAAATATTTTTTGAAAAAAGTGGGCATTTGTCAGAATTTGATTGGTATTTAGTGATGAATTTCCGATAAAACTGTATTTGTTGGCAATTACCATCAAATTTTCGAAAAAACATTTTGTCGGGATATTTTCTGGATAAATTATTGAAAAAAAACCATATATCCGTTAGCTAGTTATTGTACTTCTCGAAGAAAATGTACATTTGTCGGGAATTTATTAGCAATTACTGACAAATTTTATAGCCGTTTGAAAAATCATAATTTGTGACGGATACCATATGAATTTTTCAATAATGTGTTGTTTTAAGTTACAAAAAATAATGTGTTGTTTTGTGAATATTATTACTTATTAGTGGTGAAGTGAATAGAAGTATATTGAATTTTAATAACTTTGCATTTAGACATTTCTTGATTTTAAAATTTCTAGTTTCAGCGTTAAAATTGTATTTTCAGTTATTTGAATATTATTCTTTTAAGATGTTTTGTGTCCTCTCTCTATATTTGGATATTGAGTAAGTTACCATCTATGTATTTCATTTACCTTTTTTGTGTGCTGCGCTTTTCACTATCACCGGAAAAATCTCACCTCCGTACTTTTGTTCTTCCTCACCGTTTCCTCATGTGAAATTATCTGGATTGTTATCGATCAGGCTTATAAGTTCTCAATTGTGTGGTTGTTTCTCACGATATTTTAGATTGTTCCGATCAATATTAACTACTCCTCTTCTTCTTTAGATTTCGTTTTTTTGTTAATAAGTGATCTCCTTGGGTTGGGTCAGAGTTTAGTCGTCCTTAATATTATTTTTCTTGCCATTGGCTTACCGTGGATAATCCTTATTCATATTGGTTTTTAAGATTTGGTTTTGATGATATGACTTCTATGCTCTCTTTCATAGCTTGAGGATGGTTTCAAAGTTTGCTGATTTTGTTTTGTCTACCGTTCCTTCTCTGTTCTCTCATCTCGTTTCAGCTTTCGTCACTGCTCGTGTCTCTGTGGCTCTCTTTCTCCATGTTTTCCGCTCCAAGTTTAGTGTTTTCCTTTGTATATGTTCTGTAGGTTTGGAATGTTGTTTCAAGCTTGGACTCTGTTTTCTCGATCGCTGGCTTTTATTCTCCCTCCTTCACATTCTCATGCTTTTCTTAGTATAAGTGTTCAGAGTTAGTCTTCTGTAAATTTTCTCTCATCTATCAATAGTTTTGTGGTTCTTCGCTGCCATGTGTGTCTTGTTTGAGCTTTTTTTAGTTTGCTGGTGGTTGCTTATGATGCATTAAGTATGTGTCTTTTTGCTTCTAATCCGCTTTCTTGTTTCTTTTCATTAGTCTTTGATCGTGCTTCTTTGTGTTTGGGGGATTTCTTTGTTTCAGAGTATATATTTCTATTGTTTCATGATATCTGCTGATTCTAGTCAAGACATTCTATGATAAAGTGAAGTAAGTTAGTATTCGTTCTTGATCTTCTTTTAGCTCTCGACTTTTATTGAGTTAGTGTAACTTTGGTATTTTGATATTTCTATGATTATGAAAATTTTATGTTTAGAATATGTGTTGTGTTCTAGTTTATATTTCTTTTTGTTAATATTAAAATAATATATAATTTGTAAATAAAATAATAAAATAGTAAAAAATAATAAATAGTGCAAGTTTATGTTATTTTTAGCTGGAAATAATATTTAAAACATATATATATTGTTTACTTATCTCTTTATCCATTTTGTATTTTTATCAATAAAATAGATTATCAAACTTTAAAATATGATGGTTAGTGTTAGAAGAATAAGACAATGCACAATTATAAAATGATGAACCAAATTGTAATAATCTAAAAGATGAAGGACCTAAAATGTAAAAGAAAAAAGACATACAAACCCCCTTCTAGGGCTGGGCAAAAAATCCGAACCCGAGAAACCAAACCGAATTCGATCCAAAAAGTAGGACCGAACCCAAACCAAAATTGATTAAATATCCGAACGGATTCAAAATTTCGGTGTTTAAAGAACCGAAACCGAACCCGATCCGAACCGAAATATTGTGGGTATCCGAATGTATCCGAAATAAATTTATATACTTAAATATATACATTATTTTTATATATAATGTATATTAAAAATATTAAAAATATATAAGATACCTTTAAATTTTCCAAAATACTCGGAAAATATATGAAAATAGTCAAAAGTAAATGTTTAAAATAGTTAAAGTATACTGAAAACACCAAAATAGTTAAATATCTATTGATTATTTATCCAAATATTCAAAGAAACCCAATTTATATGTTAAATTAAGGTATTTTGACATATATGTTATGAAAATTTATATGTAATATATTATCTTTCTTATAGATTATGAAAATTTAAAGTATATCATGAATTTTGAAAATTTAAAAATATTTTAAATGGGTTATCCGAACTCGAACCGAACCCGCAAAGATCCGAACCGGACCCGAACCAAAATTTAGAAATATCCGAATGGGGCTGAAATCTTTGACCCTGAAAACCCGAAACCCGAATGGACTGAACCGAAACCCGAATGAGTATCCGAACGCCCAGTCCTACCCCATTCCACATATCATAAGAAGAGATGAAAATCTATTATAATGTTTATAGAACTTTAGCAAGAACCTCTTATTAATAATTCTGCCTCAGAAAATTTTTCACTAACTGATTTTTCAGCTTTAGTATTATTATTCTCCAATATAAAATATGTTCTTCACTGGTTGGAAAATTCTGTAAATAATAAACAATTTAACAACTTTACATTGTTTATAGACGAAGGATATTTTTAAGACAGTGCCAAATTATTAAGTAAATGTTTCCTGAAAATATTAAAATCATATCTTTTTATTTTTGAAAGGAAAATAGCATTATAATTATATCTTAATACGTCTGGTGACTTATTGCAAAATGTGGTGATGGAATTCAACTGCACATTTTGGCACTCGGTGAACGTGAAATCTCAGATTTCAGATCTGAAATCCACCGGTGTTCACCGGAAGAGCTAAGCTACCTGATCTTCTTTTTCTTTTTTTCCGCTTCCTGATCTTCTTTTTTTTTTTGTAACTTAAGCTTCCTGATTTTCTTTCCCTTAATCCTTTCTATCTAATCTATTAAAACTAAAGTACAAATTTAAAATAACTCAGATTTTTCCTAAAGAATTACAAATGAATGCCATTCTCTTTTTTACTTTTAATCATAAATAATTTTAATAAATAAAATTACTAAAACATAATAGATATTGTTTCCTTAAAATATTCTATGTGTTACACCAAGTTACCTAATATTTAGCTAACATAAAAGATTGAAATCTTTTATTTTCTAAACAAATATAAATCATAAAAACAAAAGTCTGCGACAAAATTATGTTGTAAGATATGTTTTCCAAGATCTTAATTTTTGGTAAATAATACTTACTTTAATTTTGGGGGTAATTTTCTGATTTTTATACTATGAGTCGGTTTGAAATGTATGTTTTTCAAAATATTGATTCGAATACGAATTAAAAATGTTAAATATTTATCAAAATATTTAGAAGTGTGTCTTTAATATTTTCATTCAACCAAAGTAATAAACAGGCGTGTTATTATTAAAAATTGAAAAAATTATTTTCAAATCATATGAAATTTGGAAATTAAAAAAAATGAAGTCATGACAAATACGAACAAATATTTAGAAACAACATTGTGATACATTTTTCTTCTATGGTTTTGGTATTTATGATGTTTTATCTAAAATCCTTTTCTTTTCAACTGAGTAGTTTAAATATGTAAACATAGCAAAAGAATTTTGAAACTAAATTTAAAAATAGTAGTATCAGTAAGAGACATAAAATAGATATCCTAAAATGAGAAACTCTAATGTGATATTGATCAATAAACACCAAAGTTCTGTTTTTGAAGTTAATAAAAGGAAGACAAAATAAAAAAAATAGATTGTACGATTAATATTCGATGTCTACGCAAAAAAATAAAAGAAAATAACACCCGCACGGGTGTGCGGATCAAACTCTAGTTTTAGCTTAAATCTGTTGTTTATTCTTGCTGATTCCGTGTGTAACCTAGCCGGTCGTTCTCCTTTTGGTCGCGGAATGTATTGTTTTGATTTGCTCTTTACGGGTTGGAAAAAAAAAGGAAATTGAATTTTCTTTTTCATCGATGTTGTACATTCTAAAGTTTCCCTTTTAAATGACGTATGAATGGATAAATAGTGCACGGAGGGGGTGTAAGTTTTTATAACTTCATACTTCATAGGATGCGTACGTCCTCATGTTATCATTATTGAAGTTTGAATATGAAATAAATCGAAAAATAAATGATGGTAAAATAAATTAATAAATTTACGTAAATTCTAATATAGCTGTATTGTCGTCTTCTCTCCTACTATATATAGCTGTATTGTCGTCTTCTCTCCTACTATATATATATATATATATATAACCCATAACCCTATCAGAGCCGTGCACATAGTGTTAGGAGAGAGGCATTAGCCTCAGGCCCCCATATAATTTATAGAATTTGGGGCCCCAAATCTCCAAAAAAATTAGTGTAATTGTTCAAAAAATATTTTAGCACAAAACCAAGCCGATATCAACAAAAATGCTTCTGTCAATAAAATTAAAAAGATATAAAAAGGCTTCTGTATATTCAAATTGTCAAGATTTTTATTATTTTTGTTTCTCAAATTTGTTCCTACCAAATATTTGTGTACTTTCATTTTATAATTATTTCTTTAAATGCTAGATTTTATTTTTTTGTAAAACATAAAAGCTCGGATATTTATTTTAGCCTTTTATTTCTTACTATACAAGTATTAGTTATTTTTTAATATTTATAGAGGATTTAAAATTATTTTCGTAAATATATATAGATATGTTTATAAACAAAATATAAAAAAATGAATTCTTGCTGTTGTTTTTTGAAAATTTGATTATCCTTGCTGTTTTAGACAGTTTCATTATTGTTTTCTTTGATATTTTATATAGTTTAAAACTACATTATGTTTATTTCTGAGAGAAAGTATAAAATATAATTTTAAAACTTGCCTCAGGCCTCTAGAAGGGCTGGCACGGCACTGAACCCTATACATAATTATATATATATAGATAACCCTATACATTCGTTATAACTTGTAATTATTAATTTGGTCCTTAAAGAGGAAGTGGGAGATTTATTTTGTTAAGCAAAAAAAAAAAAGAGGAAGTGGGAGAAAAAATGATGAAGAAAGCCGCACGAGTCCTTTCATTGGATTCCCTTCGAAGATGTTATCGTTTGCTCCGACACAATGTCATGCCTTAAACATATCATTCGTCTTTTTTCACTAACTAGATTCAATTTTTGTAGTTACAGCATAGCTAATAAGGTTTTTCATAATTTTTAAATTGATTCACACGGTAGTTTTTCAACTTTGATAAACTTTGCAATTTGCAACCAACAACGGATTGGTTGGATCTTTTTTATAACATTAGATCATATCCAAAACTTTAATATGCATATTATTCTACATCCACTATATTTTTCTGTAATAAACCTTTTCTTCTGTCGAACTTAACATATTTGATTTTTTACAAAAAAAAAAAGTTAACATATTTGAACTCGGATCAAAAGTTTTAAATGTGAGCTATCCCTCTCATTAAAATGGTATCATTTCATGACTTCTATATATACATTAATAGAAAGGAAACATATACCAGAAGTACTTTTTAATGGATTTGTCTTTTATGAGCAAATCTAATAAATAACAGTAACCCAACTCGTAATTAACTCAAACCAAAATACAAAAAAAATTGCAAAGCCAACAAGCTGAAAGGTTAGCAAGCATCATTCAATCATTGAATACATATTCAAACCTACCTAATTCACAATAACTAAATAAAAAGAGATAGGGCATTTGATTAATAATACCCTACCACAAGTTCAAGCCTACCTAATTCAGTTATCCAAATACTAAAACAAAAAAAAAACAAAGAGGGGAAGAGAGAGACAAGAAAAAAAGCAGCAAAACATCACACTACACTCTCTAGAATGCACCTTCAATTATTGTATTTGAATCAAACAAGAAGTTTGAGATTGATCATACCATGGGAACAGCCTCAAAACCGTAATTAAAACTTAACTTATTTGTCGATTTGTTGACCATTACCAAGTGCCAAAACAAAGAAGAGCTCTACATCTGGAGGAGCAAAGAAAGTGATTTGTCTCCTCCTCAAAGCAGAGTTTTGGGCAACCCTTTGCTTCTTCGGCGCCGGAGGACATGTCAGCATCTCCGGTATTCTTGACTTCTTAGACTCCGGAGTACAACATCCATGGGATGAAATCGGCGACGTTGACGTGGCGGTTGAAGATATTGAAGTAGATGATAACGTTGAAGTGACGTCACTTTTGATACTACATGGAAAAGATGGGTTCTTGATTGGTTTTCTTCTTCTTGGAGTTCTTGTTACTGGTTTCTTTCCTTTTGACGCCATTATAAACCAAACAAGGAGAGAAGAGAAGAGAGAACGAGAAGAGAAAATGTGTGACTTAGTTTATGTATAAACCTTAGTGGGAGTTTTACTTTAAAGTTCTTAAATTTTGACTGGGAAAAGTTTCTATCAGGAGAAAAGAAAAAGCCAAGAAAGAAAAAGGTAAGGAAAGAAGAAGAGATTGCTTAGTATTTGGAAAACTAAAGAAAAATGATTTAGTTATGGTAGAGGATCAATGCATGGAAGTCACTGGTGTAGTGTGAAATGGGTACGCTTTATTTTACTTAAATATTCATAAAACTATAATATTGAATAATACTAGTAGTGTTTTAGGCCATCCAACCATTCGGAACCTTAGAATGATCTCATCGGTTAAATGGACCTTTTATCAAAACTTATAGCTTATCATAACGTTTTACATATTTTTAATTCTTTAAATTAGCATGTTAGTGTGTATAATAAGGTATAAGAAGATTTCTTCTAAAAAAAAAAGAAATATAAGAAGATTTCGGTTCATAATGCTTTTTTCGGTTCATAATACTGATCGGTACAGAGGAAAAATATTTCTAGATCTGTCATCATTTGAATGAGTATACTAGTGAAAAAAATAACTAATTGTGATATCTATACTATTAAAAGGAAAGCAGTATTGAAAAGTCGACTTATACAAGTTGTTTTGGATCCTTTCATTTTTAAAGTTTTTGGTCTTACTTTATATTTCTCTAACAATAAATTATAAAGAGATAAATCTTATTTTTGGTATTACCTTACTTCTCTAACAATATTTTTTTGGTCTTATCATGTCTCTATTTATTTTAATAGATCTTATTTCAACAATTAACCCACCCACGTATATGATCATATATAAGTAAAAAGTCTTTAACGAGAAAGTTAAAAGCTATAGATCTTTGTTATATGTCTTATTATTTTCTATATTTTATTGTTGTCATAACTATATTGTTTTCAACCTCAGTGTAACGTGGCTTCGCCAATCCACATAATTATGACTACAAAAAGAATGAAGATTGGGCATGTATATATTTTTAGTCGATTCTGATTTGGAAGCAAGTAATTATTAGTTAGAAGCATAGTCTGTATTTTCCATTGCCGGATGAAGAGATGGACTAGGTAATAATCATGAAAATAAACAAATACTGTCATATCAATAAGTTTTTTATATTTTTATTTGGATGACAAAATAAAAATTCTATAAAAGTTTAAGGAATCACAATTTTATGTAATATTAAAACCTATATCAGAAATTTAATCAAAAAGAAATTATCGAATATTTTATGTTTTTATCAGATCAATGATATTAAATCGCAGGGTAATAGCGAGTTTTTGGGTTTTTACTAGATTCCATCAAATTTTAATGCTCAATCTACTTTATTAAAAAAGGAAGGAGTTTTGATAAATCTACCTATAAAAGTTGTTTTGAATTTTTTTTTTGGTTTTACACTCTATATTATAAATATGCTAAGCCATCCAACGATTAGTTCCTACATTTATGCATTTCATCATTTGTTATCTTTACATTATTTTTATCGTCACACGATTTCAAAATCTATTACCCATATATTTTTTTACCTAAAGGTCAAAATTAAATGCCTCCAAACTACACTATTACCATACATGCATACACACATTTCATCGTAGTGATCTCATGCTGTCAGCGTTTGTTTGACATCCTTTTCTGGAAAATCAAGATTCATCAAAGACGATAAAGTATCGTCATTCTCACGCAGAAAGAGAAGAAATAGAATACATGTGTGTAGTTTTAGTTAATGCTGGTTAGATTTTCCTTTTACTGGACTTTAGATTGTATTTTAATTTGTATATATGTATATGCTGACCTATTTAGGATTTAAATATTAATATTAATATGAACGACAAAAAGAAACACTAATAGCTTTTACAATATTATCGATGTATTGATACTGTAGTTGTTACAAAACTATATAATACATTTTATATCAAGCATAATACTACATAATATGGAAATTCTTAGCTTTTTATAATTTAGATTATATATCAACATCCAGGAATACTGCAGACGGGTTATGTACGTGTTTTTTATTTGAAAATATATGTTACCGAAATTATTATACAAAAACAAAACTAAATTAAGTTAAAACATTTTATTTAGTTTAAAATAGTATACCCGCCGCTGATACTGAAAGTATATCATAAAACTACATAAATAAAATTTTGAATATTAATTTTTAAAAATTAATTCTTCAAATATCTACACAAACAATCTAACAAAATTTTGAAAATTGATTCATTTTCTTTCAAATATGTATCTAAACAAACTATATCTATACTATGAAAAGGAAATCATTACCCAAAAATCTATTTAAAAAAGTTGTTGGACTATTTCACTAACTAATTATTATTGGTCTAACTATTTTAAAATACAGAAATTTAAAAATAATAGTTTTAAATTTAAATCATGTATAAATTTTTATTATAAATATACTTTTATAATAATTAAATTAAATAATGATTTTTAAAATATGTATATAACCCCCGGACAACAACAAAATTAAGCGGAGCGGATGCGGGTACAAAATTATTTGTTTGCGGGTTGTGCGTGTCATATTTTTTAACAAAAACAAACTGAAAACCCGCGAGTTGGCGGGTCAGCGGGGCGGGTTCGATCCGCAACCCAGCTTTTATTGTGTGTATACCAGATTAATTTTTAAATTGCTATTATTTAATAAAATATATTTTTAATTAAAATTTATACACAAATATGATTACAAAAATACAAATATAATCAGAAAAAAAACAAATATCAAAAATTAAATTTAAAACAAAAATATACCCGTCCTTTTAAGGGTGGGTCAAAATCTAGTTTGAAGTTAAAGGGATTATTTTTTTGGCTGTCCTATAATAAGGCAAAAGATTTGAACAAATAGAATCAAGGTGGTTATATCGAAAAAGAAAACCCTTTTCCAGAAAAAGAGGGTATCTTAGTACCAAAGAGATTATTTAATTGTGTTGATTTTCCAAATGCATGTCGCGGTTAAAGATAACACACAATAATTCATTCTTTTTTTCCTGCTAAACAAAACATTATTTTTAAGTACATGTATATTCAAACGCATGTGAAAACTTTAATTCAATGCCACTGTACCAAACAAACGTTAATTCAATCTTACTCATACATAGAGATTCTATCAGACTAGCACATGCATGTCTATTTACAATAATTAATTCAATTGAGCAGTTATAAAAAAATTAATTCAATTATATATACACATTCTACAGATTAAAACATTAAAACAAAAATATGTACTATTATTCAACTAAAAACAAGACAAGAGTCTCACATTTGATGATTAAGATATTTTTGTGCTAAGTTACAAAAAAAAGATATTACAACATTTGATGATTAAGATATTACAAAAAAAAATATTACAAAAAAAGATATTAAAAAAAGATATTACAAAAAAGATATTAAAAAAGATATTACAAAAAAAATATTACAAAAAAAGATATTAAAAAAACAGTTTAAAACATTTAAACAAAAATATGTACTATTATTCAACTAAAAACAAGACAAGAGTCTCACATTTGATGATTAAGATATTTTTGTGCTAAGTTACAAAAAAAAAAGAAAAAAAAAACTGAACTGCAGAGCACATATAATTTAGCCTATTTATATAAAAACAATTCACGTGGGATGGCATTTTAATCCAATGTATTTTATATATGACTATAAAGCATGGGTTTTCTACCCAGTGTACACACCAACTAACACTATTCTTTTTATTTATTTTAACCAACTAACCCATTTTTGGTTCAGTTGAGATTCTCTTAGCAATTTCTTAAAATCTATATATGAGTTAAACAATTTATAAAATAGCGGTAACAATTCGATTTCTATTTTCTTAAATATACGGGAGACCTCAGAGATTTGATTTATAAATATATAGAAGAAACGCTATATTTCCTAAATAAAGTACACAGTGATCGACGCTGGATCATATTATGGGAATCCAAAACATAGGATCACTGTGCGCAAACGGCGATTTAGATTCACAGAGGCCGTATAGTCTGTTTTTGTTTTCTTCTTCTTGGCTTAAACTAATTTAGTTTTAGATTATTTATATATTCTTTACCAATTCGTTTATGATCTAAATTCGCTTTTTAAGTTATAGGAAAAATGAGATCTTAAGAGATTTTGTATAAATAAATTTGAAACTTTCTCCCAACTTATATAGACATTTAATGCCATTTTTTTTTGTTTAATTTGGTCAATTTACCCGATACCTGAAGCCGCACTCGAATCCGACCCAAAAACTTTGAACCAAAATCTAAATCAAAGTAGCAAAATATCCGAACGGATATTAAGTTAGAAGAGATTGGATATCCAAACCCGAACGGATAACACCTGAACCCGAATGGATATCCGAAGATAACAAACATACGTATACTTATCTTTATATTTCTAATTTACATCTCTTATCTATTATATTAAAAGAGAAGTCATGACTTCTCATCCATGTGTGATATTTAATTAAATGGACCATTACTAAAAAATGACAACTCATTAATTAATTAATGATATACATAGACATATTTGTTTTCTTAATAAATTATAAATAGTTATTCCTAGATTTCTCTTAATTACATCCAAATAAAATCTTTTCAAATCTATTTATTTACTATATAAATATATATTACTATTTATTTAAAATATTATGGGGAATTTTCAAAAATACCACTTTCAAGGTACCATTATTCATCTTTACCACCACAAAATACGCATTTTCAAAAATACCTTATTTATTAAAATGGTAAAGACTCTTATATCTTTATTTAAATATGTTTTTCAAAATTCTAATCCCAAATTCTAATTCCTAAACTTCCAATTCTAAACCCTAAACCCAAAATCTTCAACTCTAAACCCTAAACCCTAAATTCAATATCCTAAACCCTAAACCCTAAAGTCTAAACTATAAACCCTAAATCCTTAACTCTAAACCCTAAATCCTTAACTCTAAATCCTAAACTATATACCTTAAACCCTAAAACATCAAATCTAAACCCTAAATCCTAAACCTTTAAATCTAGACTCTTCATTAAAAGTAGTGGTAAAAGTGGTTAGTGTAAACATGAAAAGTGGTACTATGAAAATGATATTTTTGGCAATTTCTCAAATATTATTAATGTTATAATTCATCTTTCACTTTACAAATCTTTTAAATATTTAATTAAATCTTTTAGATGTATATTTATTTTTTATAAAATAAACATTTTAAGTATCTAACTAATTTTGTAATTATATTAAACCCATGTACAATTTTGTACTAGTTTGTGATATAAATTTATATAATATTTTTCAAATAAATCTTTGATCTCTAACAATTAAAATTTGTTAATATATGTATCACATGATTGAAAAATATGCCATCAATATGAACAATAGGTATACAAATGATATTTTAAAAGTGCATTAAATTTCTATTTTAAGTGCTATTTTAAATGTTATTAAATATAATAGATGGTTTTATTTCATATTTTGATGATAGAAATATATGACTGTTTTGTTTACAAAAATATAATCAAGTTTATTTTTATATAAACTATACTCATATACTAAAATTAATGTGATTGTTTTGTATCTTTTATCTTGTGCAAGTTTGAAAATGCAATAGATATTATATCAATTTTTGTCATTAGCATAAATTACATTTATTCAGTCAAAAATTTAAATCATACAAATAATTGATTAACATATATGTATGATCAAAACCTAAAATACAATACTTTTAAGGAAATTAATATCTAAGTTAATATTAATTGGAATAGATTTTATCGTAAATATCAAAAAATGTAATATTTTAATTATTGTTCATGTTTTAATAAGAGAGATATCACTAATAATTTGAAACAAAATGAATAAATTACTGCATGCAAGCTATAAAATTGTTATAACTGAAAAAGCTATAAAACTATTAATAATTTGGTAAATATTAAAATTATATATCACTAATATAAACTAGATAGTTACATGTATAAAAATAAAAATAATCACCCGCACGGTTGTGCGGATCGAGATCTAGTTTTATTTAAAATATTTATATTGATATTATACACACTTTAAGATCATATAATATATAATTATGGAGAAAATAATTTGATATTCATTTAAAATGCATGTCAAATTTTATGTTTCATGTATTAACAAAAATTACATCCAAATTTCAAAAACAATAGCCAAACTAATATATATATATATATATATATATATATATTTGAAATGTTATCTCTAAATCTGTTAATCATTAAATTTATAAAAAATAGAAAAATCAGTTAAGTGAGATCTATATTTTTAAATTCAAGAAACTTAAAAATAATTTTTTTCTTTTAAAATCTAAGTATCCGAACCCGATTCGAAATAATCAAACCCGGGGTTCGAGGTACACAGAGTTTCAATGTCTTCTGGCGTCGGCGGTTCGTTTTCTCACCGGTGCTGGTCTCTCTTGTCGACACCGTCTCCATTCATCTCACTGCTCGTTACTCATTTCAAATTTCAGATGCTACAGAGTCGTAGCCTTCTGCAACCCGAAGAAAGGGATACCCGACAGAGCCTTCGTCGGAGACATGAGGTTCGGTTCCTCGTCTTCACTGTAGTCCTCCAGCCGGCTTTTTCTACTTGTTCGGTCTGCTCTCCAGCGATGAGTCGAGAGGATTCTCTCACCACCGTTGTTCTCAGGTTCATGGGAATTTTTCCCGGCGAACTTCATTCAGGTTGTCGACGGGAAAGCTATACCGTCGACATTATTAACGTTCTTCAACTTCTCATGGAGCTAAGATCTCAACGCTCAAGCTCTTGCTTTCCCTCTTCGGGAAGTGAGACATCAAAACTACAAGAGTGCAAGGCAACTCAATCCCAGATCCAAATCTCATCGGAAAATCTTCACTTTCCTTGCCTCTTGGGTGTTCCTTCCTCAACGGTGGAGCTGCATATCTTCACCGAACGTCTCTCTCTACATCTGGGTTCGATGGTCACTCAGCCTGCCTAGGTGAGCTCGTCTCTCCGCCAGTGAGTACCATATATTTCTCAGTCGACGTCTGCTGCGCCATCTCTGACCTTCAATTTAGATCACTACGTCTCTTCTGTTTTTGCTTCAGAATCGAAGAGATCTGTACCTAAGTGGGTCTGGCCAATTCTTTTTTTGAAGCTACTAAGCCAATTACAAAGAATCTATAGCCCAAATTTTCAAATCAAATCATGCGATATATAGTTACGGGTATGGCTTCTTTGGTTATTTTAAAGATGTTCGACGGGTTCTTCGGAATCTATAAGTTGAGATTATTGCAATATCAGTTCTTTTTGAAGAATTTATATGTGGATTCACCGACCCTGGTATGGATTTCATCATCCTCCCAAACAAGGAGAGTCTTTCACAACTATTCCTCCTTCTATGAGCGGAAATACTCTCTCGAATTCTCTGCTGAGTCTTTGTTTTAACTTACTCACCGGTTTGTTACGTATTAGGCTTGAATATCACCAAATAAAAAAACGAAGTAGTCTCGATTGCACTTTCTGGTCACGTAAAGACTTTGTCGTAGCTTTTTCGACATATTCAAATTTTGTTTTGAACTCGATGTCAACTTCATACGAAGACTTATCATGTTTGATCTCATTTTCCATTTCAGTCTATAATTTGTCTTCAAGAGGATGTCTAATTCTCTCTTGTCTTTGTAGTTTTTAAAGTTAAGTTCAATGAAAGCTGTGTTTCAAAAAAAAAGTATATATGTATGCGTAGTTTCAAGCAAAAAAAGAAGAAGAAGTAGGCTTGTATTCGTTTCTTGCGGTTTTTAAAGTTATAGAAATTCATTGATAATAACTAAATCAAGATCCTTCTTATGAATTTGCCCTTGATTTTCCTTATATATTACTTTTTGTGCCATCAGATTTGTTTTAAAAACTAAAACTCATTAAGAATAGTTTAGAAAATGAAAATAAGATCATCTAAACTACCTAATAGCACTTTAATTCATTTGTATTAATAATTATATAGATAATTGCATCTAAAATTATTAAAAGAGACTGCAATTACGTAACACTTATATAGGAATAAATTCTTGTGTTACTAGCAACTAAGACGACTTCATCCATGTTATTTATAACGTCAGGACATCACTTCTTTTATTGATGTAACCGAATAACTTACCCTCAAATTATATATTTATATCTTATCAAGTTCTTTTATTTCTTTGATATTGACTTAATAAATTTTAATATTCATATCCTTAAACCTCACAAAAAGTTATTTATTTGAGATATATATATATATATATATAACACTAATCATTAATCTAATATATTTAAAAAATAAATAAATAGTTTCATTTGCTATAACCAACATGAAAATTATCAAAATACACTTCAAATATATATTTTAAAAAGGTTTTAAATAATATTATTTGCTATAATTTTTAAATATTATATCCGAAAAACCAAATATGAAAATTAAAAATTCTCTATAGTATGAAAACCATATTCAAAATAACTAAATATACCTAATATTCAAAAAAAAATATTTTGGTTATTTTGGACACCGAATCGGTCTCAGATAATACATGGATCAACATAGACTAGCGAATCCAAAAATTACCCAATAAATACTTTGTCTTGGACTTGGACAAATAATCAGACCAAATCCCAACCTGATTTTTGGGTCAGTTTCGATCCAGTTTTTTGGGTCTTTATAAAATATCTATTTCTAAAAGAGAATTGCATAAAATATACATATAAATCGCAAATAAACTAATTTATATACTATATAATTAAGAATTGATATAATACACTTTGTAATATAATAATATACAACAATCAAAAATACTATTTAAATCAATTTTTTTATAATCCAAAATAATCCGCGCTTTCGAAGCACGGATCAAAACCTAGTTCGGTTTTAAAGGTATAGAGATTCATTGATATGGTATTTGTTTACTGTTGTAGTATATTAGTGGTTTGTAGAACATCTGCAATTTTACTGTACTTTCAATTTCAAAATGAAATTTTAGAATAAAATTTTCTTTAGTTTTGTTCAACTTTTTACATTATAATAAAGTAAAACACAAGATTAATCAAAAATAAATAATAATTTTTTTTTATTCATTCATTGGTTC
The DNA here is from genome assembly GCF_000801105.2 of Raphanus sativus. Taxonomy (NCBI): domain Eukaryota; kingdom Viridiplantae; phylum Streptophyta; class Magnoliopsida; order Brassicales; family Brassicaceae; genus Raphanus; species Raphanus sativus. Next base: position 29,513,758 of record NC_079515.1, on the reverse strand, counting down.
ATTTTTATTTGAAAATAAAATGAGACTATTATTTTTATTTTTCGTTACTTAATTTTTATTTGAAAATAAAATAAGACTACAATATTACTCATTTCCATTATAAAATAACTGTACTTCATATAAAATAAAATAATACAATAAAGATGATCTTAGTTAGTTTTCCTTTTCCGCTCCCAGACATATATATGACTTTAAAAAATCAAAAAACTGATATAAAGTTATCATTTTACCCAAAACACATAATTTTGAAAATCATAAATACGAATATCGGAATATGGATACAACATTAATATATACAAGAGTATTACTAACTCGCATAGAATTATTTGCATCGCCAGAGTCAAATTCTTTGTATCTAAGATCTATTTAAAAAAGATTCATTGTATTTTATTCAATTACAATCTCATTATTAATAAGGTTCAAAGAGCAATTAAAACATGCACTTCCCTTTAATTATCTCCTGAGAAAAGACCAAGGTCCTGTCGCTGTCCCAATCCTGTAACAGTTCCAATCACATTCTGTTAAAAAAAATACTACATCAAAGTTTTACGTTTTCTTTACTAAAACAGAGAGATTCATAGATTTTTACCGCCAGAATCCAACAGCTGCTCTAAGACTCATGTAAATGGTGAGACCAAACCAAAGACCAATAAACCCATGAGTCGACGAGAGTAAGACCAAACACAAAACGCTAACTATAGCCACCATAACTAATGAAGCTGCGGCATAACCAAAATCAGATGCTCCAAAGTTGACACCATCGAATACAAACGCTAAGGCATTGATTGGTTGTGTCCCTGCCACAAACTTTAGGAAACAGGAACCGGTTTAAGACACAATCTTGGTTTGGTTAGGGGTTTTACGAGGAAGCTAAAATTGATTACCGGAAGTCCTATGCTAATGAGATGTAAGACTTTATCGTCTTTAGTGAATAGTCTTGCTCCGAAATGCAATCCTGCTCCAAGTATAACCGCGAGTAGAAACCCAAGAACCAAACCCAACTGTCACAAGATTTAGTCCTTAGCTTTCGGTTTACTCTAAACCGAATCTTTAAATGCTTAGTTCATTTAAGAATGTAAACCTGTAATACACGTGAGGCAGTAGCTGCAGCTCTCTTGTAGTCCTTTTTGGCAAACGCACTCGCCAGTATTGCCTTTTAAAAAGGCTCATTTGTTAAAATGTAGAACCGCTTTAATAGAATAAGGAGATAGAGAGAGAGAGTGAGCTCAGTGGTTAAACCTGGCCAGCTACGGCGAACCCATCTGCAAGAAGTGAAGTTGCTAACCAAACCTGCAAGCAAACTTGGAACGCTGCCATGGAAGTTGATCCTTCTCGTGCAGCTAGTGACGCGGAAAGAGTTACACAGAATGTCACAGCAACTACTCTCATCAGTAGAAGAAAACCTAAGAGAAAAAGAACCACACAAGAAAACAATAGTTAAAACGATTATATTATCGGAGATCTCCCAGTGAAAGACACTGAAAGTTTGCAAATACCATTTTTCATGAATCTACAGAACTGAAGATGTTTGGTACTCATGTTAAAGATATCGACTTGACCCATCAGTTTCCACAAGAGTATTCCACACATAAGGTATCTGAAGATGAACATATAAACCGTTAGTTATAGGCGAAAGTTTTATTTAGAGCAGAGTTAGTTTTTTTAAAGAGAAAAAGCCTTAAAATGTGAAAGTAAACTCACTGGGATATAACATGAGCAGTGGCTGCTCCAGTAACGCCTAGACGAAAAACAAATATGAAAATCGGGTCGAGTATTATATTTGTGGCATCTCCAATCACTGTGGAAGATAGTAAAAGTTGATCATCAGCTTTGTTCTGTTTCAAGAACTTTGATCATACTAAAAGATAGTGAATATTACCAGTTGCGTACAATGGAGTTGTTGTGTCTTTAAATCCACGGAAAACACCTTGTGTGGCAAGGGAGAGAAGAACAGCAGGTGCGCCAAGTGATCTTAGAGATAAATATCTCTGAGCAGGACCCAACATTGGAGAATCCTGTCAAAATTTGAAAAATGTTCTAATAGAATTTCAGTCTCATAGCACTTATGCATATTGAGCCAAAAAGATGTTTTACGTGTTTAACTCCCATGAAACTCAAGAGAGGTTTTGCTGCGGATATAAGAAACACAGCTTGAAGAAGGCCAAGAATGGCTCCAATGATTAAGGCAGATGAAGCTGATGGTATGTTTCTTTTCTTGACTGGAGATCCACTAACATTAAAGATGCTGCAACCATTTTTAGATTCATCTGGAGAATAAACTGAAGGAAAGATCAAACAAACTAGTGATTAGTACTTCAAGAAACCAAATACTCAAAAGAAGTGATGATGTTACAATATATATAAAAATATACCTTTATTGTTTCCAGGAATCAGCTCTTGAGTTTCCTCCTTTGTGTTGTTAATACCAGTTTCAATACATTCTTTATGATCTTGGTTTGTGTTTTCCTCAGAACTACAAGCATCTTCCTCTGCTACAAAGGAAGTTGTGATGCTAACGAGTGGGAAGATAGCGATTCTTGACACTTGGTTAAACAAAGCAATTGAAACTCCAACTGCAGCAAGCTCTACAGGACCTGTAAATCATCACCAAAACAAGAAACAGAAGACTAAACCAAATAGTTTTCATCTTGAAACAAAAATAAATAAATAAACAATCAAGACTTGTTTTTTTCTTGGGTTGTTGTTGATACCAATTTGGCCTATGAAGGCCGTGTCCACAAGAGATGCAATAGGATCAGCTGTTAAGGCAAGTGCTGCAGGTAAAGCTATTCTTGCTATCTCCAAACCGAGCTCATCAAATTTAAAAACTGATCTGATACATCAGAGAAGTCCAATTTCAAGTTTATTCTTGATCACATAAAGAAAACAGAAAACTTGCCCAAAAAAATGGTTACCTGAAATCACTTAGGAAGATGCAAAGAGGGTTTCTTGGAAAATCACTAGGAATTTCTTTGGTGTAGCCATCTTCAGACATCATTAAGAGATGTTGTAAAGTTTTTTGAGTGTTTTTGAGCTTCACAAGTACATGAAAGAATGTGTGTTTGTGTATACAGAATCTAGCAAAGTAAATGATTCTCGGTTAGTTAGGTGATTTTTCATCATATGCCCCTCCGAATAAAAGAGACAATTTAATTATTTATTTTCAGGAAAATAGGTGTTTCAAGTCTAACCACACATTACATTTTACCTTTAGACCTCAAACTCCAATTGATTGTTGATTCCTGCCTTGTATCCAGAACTCTAGAGGGTTCCAGAAAATCAAACTTCTGTTCCAAGAACAAATTAGCTTTGATCAAAGACTAAAACATTTTTCTCTCTTTAAACAGAAAAATGTAAAATGATACGTAATAGTGTAATACTCAAGAAATTAAAGGATATTAAAGTAAATATAATAAAAGAGAAATTTGGTCACAACAAATTTTCTATCGCTTGAAAGTTTGGTTTACGTCAATTAGCAAGGAAAATTCGACAAAGTTGGTCTCAAGTGACAGAAAAAACTACACAACAAAATTATGAAACTTGTATGATTTTTTTCTGATAAAAAAACATTTAGGAAATTAACTTTAATCCAAAATGTGTAAAAGCTAAACATGTGATTATGAATGAAGAAAGGGAGAAACGTAACCTAAGAAGAACGCACCTGTTTTGTATGAACCAGGAGAGGTCAACAATGTCTGTTTTTCATTTTATGTTTTTACGAAACAATCTCATCAGCACCTTATCTTTTTTGTTCTCTAGCAGTTATATGTAAACACTAGACTTTGAACAAAAAGTAGCTTGATTGTGCCGTGGACAAAGGGTCTCCAAATAGATCACAGTGAATATGAACCGGATGAAGAAAATGTATCTCAATCAAGGACTTAGAAAGTTGACAAAGAACAAAATAACTAAGAAATTGGGAAAACGAAACAAAAGAGGAATTTGGAAAGTAAATGGTCGAGAGAAGCCAATGGGTCTAGATGGAAGGTGGAACGTGTTTTAAGGTTAAACATTGGAGAATAATTTCATTTTTTTCTCAACGTTTTACCAAAAAAAAAAAAGATTTGGGGAAATTAGCCTTTAGGAAAATATCAATTAAATTTTGTAAGGCTTTTCCATAACTTTCAAGTTTCAAATAAATGAGTTTAATAAACTATATACTATACAATGCCCAAATGGTTTGCAATTTATTTACAAAATTCCATCATTTTATTCTATGTTCCACAATAACAGTTTAGCATAATCTTATTACTTTAATAAGACAATTCATAAACTGATATGCATAGAATGAATTTAAATATATTCACAAAATAATATACTTTAATTTAGCACAAAGACAAATATTTATGAATAACATATGCGGTGTATACCTTCCCAGGTTATGTACTAAGATGTTTGAGTTTAGAATAAAGATATTTGTATTAGCTTGATTGTGTTTGATCAGAAACGACCTTTCCCATATGTACCTCAGCTGTCCAGGTTTTATGTCAGGGATTTACTTAGGTATGTGTATAACTTGCAGTAGATTTTTTTTCCTGGAAAATATATAGTAACGTTTTGGCTAATTAAAAATAAAATACGAAAAATAAAGCTAACATGGGATATGAAATATATTCGGATCAGATTTTTCTCCAAATAATTGAATTTGTCTCTTTCGAAAGAATTTAGGCTATTTAGAGTAGTCAATGAATATAGTAAACGCTCGTAGACTGAGAAGTAAACTTACGATATGACATGTTTACAACCAAAGATGTCAAGAAAACTTATGGGAAGACAAAAAGATTCTCAGACGCTCATGGCTAAAAAGAATGATTCTCATGAAGATAAATGTCGTTTAGTTCTTTCTTTTTGACATCAAAGTTCTTCTAAATTCATTTTTACTATGCTTATACTTTGACTTGACATCAGATTTTTTATTAAAAACTTAAAAAACACTAATAGGTAGGACTGACAATTTTATCCGTTAATTTTTATTCGATTTATTATTAGTTTCGATTCCTTTTAAAAAAATCAGATATACATAGTCTTCGAAACAACAAAAATAATAAACGAAGCAAATCGCAAATACTAAAAAATATAGATATCTGCTCCACTCCGACTTTTGTACAAATACATATATATTTACAATTAAATATAGAATTAAAAATATATAATTTATATAATTATTAATTAAGATATAATTTTATAATTTTATTTGTAAAATTACTTATAAAATCATTAATTCTAGAAAGGAATTTAAAATATTTCTAAATCACAATTTTTCTAAAGACTTTTGTTTTATAAAACAGTTTAAGTAACTTTAAAAATTTATGGAAGATATAGTTTTATTAATCTTTAATTTTTTATTTTATTTTATTTAAAAGATATTTTTAAAAAAATACTGTATAGTTTTTTTCTAGATTTTACTTATACTGAACAAAGTGAATGAAATATTTGTAAATATCTATAAATTTTCCGAACACTGTATTTTTCTAAACAAATCACAAAATTATATCCGTAAAATATGAAAAAAATCACAGATACTAAAAGTATTTCATCCGTGCCTACCTCTATATTATAGATTTGATTTATGGAAATATTTGTGAATTAATCGCTCTGTCCAATACAAGTGTTAACATTCTAATTTTTGTTTCACTATGGCATATTTTCTTTACCTTGTTCTTTAGCTAATATCTCAGATATTCTCTCAAAAATTCATCTAAAAATAGTAACCATTACAATTTATGTTACAATAATTTGATTTATGGACATATTTGTGAATTTATAGCTATGTGTTCCACCCATAAAAATGTTAACATTCTATACATGGCACCATTAAAGACCCTATGACAAAAAATATGTAGACCTTATATTGCAAAACAAAATGTTTAGATCCTATAATTATTATTTTTAATTTTTAATATTACTAAAGTTACTTTTACATAAGTTAAATAATATGCTTATTTTATTATAGGTTTTAATTAAAATTTGTATGTGTATGTGAGTTAAAAAGATTAAATAAATGAGATTATATTAGAATTGGGAATCTGACATATAATCCGCAAATCCGTTTGATCCACCGCACGGTGGGTATAGATCAGACAGTTTGGAATATTTGAAATGTGGGGTGGGTAAAGATCGAACAATTTTAAATATTTGAAATGTGGACATGAGTTTGGAGGAACGTGTTTAAGGTTAAACATTGGAGTCGAAGCATCCTTTTTCGAAAAAAAACATTGGAGAAGAATTTCATTTTTTTTCTTAACGTTTTACCAACAAGAAATAATTTTATTTTTAATGGGAAAATAGCCGTTAGGAAAATATCAATTAAAATTTGTAAGGCTTTTCCATAACTTTCAAATAAATGACGTTAAGAAACTATATAGTATACTATGCCCAAATGGTTTGCAATTTCAAGCCTTTTTCAAAAAAAAAATGGTTTGCAATTTCTTTACAAAATTCCATCATTTTATTCTATTTTCCACAATCTTACAGTTTAGCATAATCTTGTTACTTTAATAAGACAATTTATAAATTGATATGCATAGAATGAATTTAAATATATTTACAGAATAATATACTTTTAGCACAACGACAAATATTTATAAGTAACATATGTTGTGTATACCTTCCCAGGTTATGTACTAAGATGTTTGAGTTTAGAGAAAAGTATATGTATTAGCTTGATTGTGTTTGATCAGAAATGACCTTTCCCATATGTACCTCTATCCAGGTTCTAGGTGACGGGTTTACTGAGCTATGTCTAACATTTTGGCTAAAAAGCTAAATTAAACAATAAAATATGAAAAATAAAACTAACATGGGATATGAAATGTCTTCGGATCGGATGGTTGTATTAAACGCTTTTAAAAAGATTTGTACGTTTTGTATATCGATTAGAAACGGGTGTATTTGTAGAATATTTATGACTAATTAACTATCAAATATATTTTCTGTTAAAAATAAATATTTATAATTACAAAAATATCAAAAAATAATAATTTTAAAATTATATTTATAAAATTATACTATTAAACTTTTTAAAAAATTATAGAATTTTTTTTTTAAAGTTTTATAATATAAATTAAAATATAATATTTACATCTTAGTATTTCTATTATTTATGTTAACTAAAGTTTGATAAAATTATAACAGATAAACATAAAATAGGTAAAAAAAAGTCTGAATGTAGTTTCCAAATTAATTAATAGAAAACAGAATGTTGCGAAACAGAGGGGACCGAGACAAACCTCCGGGGCTAGAATATCCATCGAACACCGATGTTGTCAGCGGTTGTGAAGCCCTTACTCTCTTCCTCACCGTCGCTGCTTCGCCTTCCTCCTCCCATTTCTTCTTCTCTCTCACTCTTCTTTCACTTTCACTTTCACTCTCCATCTCTTCAATCTCAAAATCTGGTTCCAGGTGGGTGTGTGTGTCTGTGTGTGATTCTTCATCTCAATGTCTCTCTGCCTACAACATGTTTTTTTTTTTATGTTCTGTAGGAAGGCTTTGAGAACTTCTGGAACCAGTGTCCCTGGGAAGACGATGCAAAGCATGTTTGTGAGCAGGTTTGTTTTTTTTTATATACTTATCTCTATGAAAGGAAGATGCTTACTGCTTCCAGTGGTGTGCCCTTTGGAGGTTGGTGTGCATTTAACAGATTAGTACTGGCTACTGGGAAAGTGTTGTAAGTTCTTTCTTTCAAATACTTCTCTTTAGTGTGTAAGCCCTCTTCTGATTTTGGGTTTCCTATCAGATTTCTTACATTATTGAGGAGTACCGTTCCGGACGCACTTACCTAATCCTGATGTTCTATGCAATACTAGAATTAAGTTTGTTGGTAACCTCCTACTTAATATGATATGACGATCTATTCTATGACAATGTCGTGTTTGTCTCAAGAAACTTACTACTACTCAATCGACAAGAGAAGGCGGATTTTTCGTGTTGGCTCTTTAAGATGGCTTAGTGGGAAACCTTACTTCAGGCAATGTTGTTAACCAGCTCCGTTGCAAGGTATGGGTCGATTAGTTTCTACAGACGGTGGCGGCTACTTGGCACTGAATAAGTTGGAGTTTATATATAGGTCCGGCATGGGCCTGGCTTCTACAGCTGCAGCTTTGAAATGGAAGGAGATGTTGCGGTTGTACATCTAGATGAAGACGACCAAGGTCTAGCTGCTGGACAGTTTGCAGCCTTCTATGAAGGAACCACTTGCATTGGCTCAGGCGTAATCTTGGGTATGATCAGTGTTGTTTCCCTGTCTGTGAGAAAGCGCCCTTGAGCTCGCAGCTATGCAAGACAAAACCAAACTAGGGAAACCTGTTAAAATCAAGATGATGCCAGTTGCAACATCTGCTGGAGAAACCAGTGAAGAAGCAAAGCTTGTCAACGCGTGAAACGAAGGAAATGGTGTAGACTTGTAGTCGTATTAAGTCAAGAAACATAGCCAGGGGGATAACTAATAGTATTTTAAGAAAAAACATACCTATCGATATGATGACAGTAGCATACATAATCTATGGTATTTTATTCTTGTTTCTGTTTGAGAGATTTACATGCGCACATGTCTCCATGTGTTTGTCAACTAAGAGAGAGAGAGAGAGAGATAAACGCTTAGAGGGCTAAAAATAACGCTTGAAAAACGCTCTTGCATCCAAAAAAATAACAATGAACGATGTTTTTAAATTTTCATTTCTATAATTCTCCAAAAGGAATCTGAGTAAAAAAGGAAAAAAAAAATTGTGTACATCTCCAACAATCTTGTTCTTCTTCTGTTACTTTGTGTTCCTTGTCTCTGTTTCAGACATGGCGGTTCCTGCGGCTCTTGTCTTTATCCCTGTTGGTGTCCTCTTCTTGATCTCAGGCCTCATCGTTAATCTCATTCAGGTCATACATTTTTATTTAACCTTGTCTTTATTCATGGAAGAGAAATGGCTTTAAAACATTTTGTGTTCTTTAATGGTTATTTTTTTTCCAGCTTGTGTTCTTCATCATTGTTCGTCCATTCTCCAAAAGCTTATATAGAAGGATCAACAAAACCGTTGTGGAGTTACTTTGGTTGCAGCTTATATGGCTGATTGATTGGTGGGCTTGTATAAAGGTTTGTGATTTCTATTGAAATCTTGTTTAGTGTATCTACACACAAGTCTGATATGTGATGGTGTGTTGTTCGCTGCAGGTTAATTTATACGCTGATGCAGATACTCTGCAGTTACTTGGTAAGGGATGAACTGAGAGTTTATGTCACACAAGTCTTAAGTATTCGAAACTAATGATTCTACGTTAACAGGGAAAGAACATGCACTTGTTTTATCAAACCATAGAAGTGACATTGATTGGCTTATTGGTTGGGTCATGGCTCAGGTCTTTGTCTGCAAAATATTTCTTTAAATTTGAGGGATAGTCTTTTGTATTCTGATTGAATACTATTTGATGAAATACAACAGCGTGCAGGTTGTCTTGGGAGCTCTCTAGCCATCATGAAAAAGGAAGCCAAGTATCTTCCAGTGAGTCTTCCCTTTTTCTTTCTAATCATCTTGTTTTTGGTGTACTGTGTATCATTACAAGTCTTTCAACAGATCATAGGTTGGTCCATGTGGTTTTCGGATTACATTTTCTTGGAAAGAAGCTGGGATAAAGATGAGAAGACCCTCGAGGTTTTTATCTTGTTCTGTTTCGCTCTTGAGAGCTTAGATTCGACTCTCTGCTTTTGAAACATGTTTTTGTTTTTTACTTATTGCAGGCAGGTTTTAAACGGTTTGAGGACTTTCCTATGACATTCTGGTTGGCTCTTTTCGTTGAAGGAACTCGTTTCACTCAGGAGAAGCTTGAAGCTGCTCAAGAATACGCCTCTATCAGAAGCTTACCATCTCCTCGAAATGTCTTGATTCCTCGTACAAAGGTGAGTTTCACTTTGTCTCTTCAGGTTATTGTTAGCTTGGACTTACATAGCAATGCCAAACCAGGGATTCGTATCGGCGGTGTCTCACATAAGGTCATTTGTCCCTGCGATTTATGATTGTACCTTAACTGTTCGCAACAATCAGCCTACACCAACTCTGCTTAGGATGTTCAGTGGACAATCATCTGAGGTTACAACAGATTCTTATGTGTCTTTTGTTTTCTTCACATAAAAAGATGTGTGCGTACTTAACAGAAACTCTTTTTTTCTTCTTTACTAAAGTTGAATTTGCAGCTAAGACGTCACAAGATGAGTGACTTGCCCGAAACTGATGATGGTATTGCGCAATGGTGCCGAGATCTATTTATCACCAAGGTTCACAAACAAACTTTTTTGAATTGAAATAAAACTTCATTTGTCTCTACATTAGCTTACTTTTAATAATCAGGATGCTCAACTTGAGACATACTTCACAAAAGACGTGTTCAGCGACTTGGATGTTCACCAAATCAACCGGCCAATCAAACCATTGATCGTAAGAAACATGACATATCTGATATCTCACTGCTAAATTCTATTACATTGACTCTCTCATGAAACATCATGTTGAAAACAGGTGGTGATAGTTTGGGTATGTCTTCTTATGTTCGGTGGTTTCAAGCTGCTTCAATGGCTCTCTATGGTGGCCTCGTGGGAGATCATTTGCTTGTTTGTGATCCTCTTGGTAATTGCAACAATAACAATGCAAGTACTTATTCAGTCTTCTGAGTCTCACCGGTCAACTCCTGCCAAGAGACCTCTACAAGAACAGCTTATTTCTGCGTAGGAGAAGAAGAGAAATATATGTTCAAGCCACTGTTCATTTGCTCATGTTTAATATCTGTGTCAATATAACCAAAATTACTATTTGATTTATGATTAGTCATATATATCTTCAGTATACATATTACTTGATTTTTTTTTATTTTTTTAGAATATCAACCATTTTATATGTTTTCATTAATCTTTTCTCATTTTAAAATATGTGATAAAAATCTTTACATGTAGACAATATGTTTAATTAGAGTAACATAATATACATAATATTTTTACATATTTTGAATGTTGTTAGAAACTCGAAGAGCTGTGATCTAATTGCCATATTTGATTTTGTAAGTTCAAATTCTATTAGTATGTGTTATTTTTTCAGTGTTTATATATCTAATCAAATTTTTTTTTCCAAAAATATTTGCAGATGAAAAATCAAGGAAATTATTAATGCAAGTTCCAAAAAAAATATTTAAAATTAATCATGCGTAATTTTTGATGAAAGATACTATGAATTTTTCAGATAATATTAATATCGGTATTTCAGATATTAAGAATAATACCGTAGTTACTCTAGCATCAAAATTTCTGCTTTTTCATCATTCTCAATCAATTTAACCATTAATAATAGTGGTTCAAATTTGTCATAACGTACTATTGAATCATCGAAGAAAAAAATGAAACTCAAAAAAAATTTGGTGAAGATAATAATTCATCTATGGATAATTTGGTTTTCTAAATTTTTTGAAAGAAAATGCATCATCAAAAAAAAAATTAGATTACGCATACAAAATCAAGTAAAAATTAGCTCTAAAATAAATGAAAGAAGAAAATTAAATTTTGTTGACAAATTTAAACTCTACCAGTAATATTCACATTCACCGGTTTATCCAATCTAAACAAGTAAGAATTATAGGAAAAAAAACTGAGAAACAACAATTTGAAAAAATTGCTCCAAATTTATATCCACAATATTTTGGTGATTTTGAAGATTCAAGACCAAATTTATTAGTATTGTAATATATATATATATATATAAATGTTTTAGCATGTAGGAACTTTTTTGGTGAAAAAAAAAACTAAAAAGAAATATCTTAGAGAATTTCTCAATAATGATTAGGTTACATATCAATGTGTTATCTACCCTCCACAATTCAGTGGCTCTTGCATGGTGAAAATCACCTGTTTCTTTTTCTTTAAATTGGTGATTGATTGTGTGTTTCAAAAAAAAAAAATTGGTGATTGCAACTTTACCAAAGTGATTTCTAATCCAATCCTCCCAGTTAAAGGGCCTGCCAAAAATCTCTATTAAAGTCTCTCCTCCAAACAGACTCTACCCTCGCCCTTTTTTCTTGGAACAATGAATAACCCAACTTGTGTATTATTTAGTTAATGTCACAGGAGCTTTTAGCTCTCATGTTGACCCATGAAGAAACAACAGAAGCGTTTAGCTGTTTCATTCAACTGGATGTCATTTCCGGAACTTCCGAGCGTACACTCGAAGAGCTCCCCATATGTCTTCTAAGACAATTTAAACAATCATATATCTTCTCAGACTCTGGTCTCGACTTATCCCTAACGATAAACTCAAAGTAAACTCCATTAACCACAATAGAACTGCAACCTGGAGTCTTCTCTACGCCTCTCTCATTCATCATCCTCCTCGCTTTCTTTGCATCTTCCCACATATGAGCCTCTCCATACATTTTACCCTGCAACACATAGATTCCACTATCATCCGGATCAAGTTCTAAAAGCTTCTCAGCCGCTTTTTCTCCCATTGCGACATTACCATGCATCCTGCAACCAAAAAATAAAGCCCCCCAAACCGCAGCATCTGCCTCCATTGGCATAGTTTCCATGAGCTTCTCTGCTTCTTCTAGTAGCCCAGCTCTTCCTAGAAGGTCTACCATAACTGAGTAATGTTTCAATTGGGGATTTAAGTTGAACCTAGACTTCATCTGAGAGAAATAATCACGGCCGGCTTGGACCATTCCTGAATGGCAACAAGCTGATAATAACCCTATGAAAGTTATCTCATCAGGGGCTATCCCTGCATCAATCATTTCATTAAAGTATGATATAGCAGCGGATGCATCTCCGTGAAGAGCCAAGCCACCGATCATCGATGTGTACGTAAGTGAGTTTCTTGTTTTCATTCCATGGAAAACACTGCGAGCTTCTGAGATGTCACCACATTTGGCATACATGTCGACCAACGAAGTCCCTAGAGCAACATTGAGACTAAGATTATGTTTCTCGATGTAACGATGGATCCAAACCCCTACATCAAGAGCACCGAGCTGAGAACACGCCGAGAGGCAATGAATCATGGTGATTTCATCAGGCTTTGTGCTGCTAGTCTGCATCTCTTGGAACAGTGCCAGAGCATCTTGAGCACGCTTTGCATGGACTGATCCACCGATCATAGCATTCCACAACACGACATCTTTCTCTTCCATCTCGTCGAAAAGCTCCCTAGCAACATCAAGCAAGCCACTTCTAGCATACCCTGAAATCATCGTAGTCCACGATACAATTGTTCTCTTCTTCTCCAAGCTATCAAACACTCTCCGTGCCTCGTGAACATCTCCGCATTTCGAGAACATATCCATCAGAGCATTAGCGAGAGGAACAGTCATCCTAACTCCATTATCTCTTATGTATCCATAAAACTCTCTCCCAAGACTCGAACTTCCCAGCATAGCACACGATGAAACCAACGCGATCATCGTCACATCATCCGCCTCCACTCCTTCAGACTTCATCTGCTTATAAACCTCAATCGCCTCCTCAGCCTGTCCCATCTTCTTATACCCATTAATCAACGAGTTCCAAGAAACCAAATCTCTCACAGGACTTTCCTCGAACACCTTCCGCGCATTCCCCATCTCACCAAAACGAGCCAACATATGAATCGAAGCATTATGCACGTGAGAGACCAGCTCCAATCCCATCTTAAGAACATGCCCAAGAATCATATGACCTAACGCGAGATCACCACAGACCTTGAACAGAGCAGGGTATGTGTAACGATCAGGTCGTGACTCGCCGCCGTCTCTAAGCATCTCCTTGTAGATCAAAACCGCGTCTTTAGGGCTCGGGCTCTCGGAGAATCCTCTGATCGTTACGTTCCAAGAGAATGCGTTAGGGTTGTCGACTCCTCTCAGAAGCTTCACGCAGTAACCGAGGTTGTCGTCGCGAGATGCGCAGAAAGCGATCAGTCGGCTTGAGTCGAACGGGTCGAGGATGGAGCCGTTGAGGATCATTCGAGCTTGGATCTGCTTCAGATGGAGCAAGGATACGCATTTCTCGAGGAGCGAGAGGAGAGGGTTGCGGAAGACGAGAGTGTGTGTGGAGTTTTGGTCTTTGTGATGGGGAAGGGAACGAGTTCGACGATGAGAGTGAGAGTGAGAGTGAGAGTGAGAGTACAAGGAGCGGCTTAGTTTGGGTATCAGTGGAAGAAGAAGAAGAAGCTTCGCTTTGCTCACAGTCGATATGTTCATCGGCTGTTCATTGACGTCGGCGAAGTCGCCAGGGGAGAGAGAGAACGACGTGTCATCTTCTTCTCTCCTCAGAGAGAACATATAACTGGGCTTCAGGCCCAATGAGCTAAAGGCTTTATGAGATTTTTATATAATAGGAAACTTTAATGGTGGTTTTGTGACGAGCTGCAAATGTTAATACAAAAGCATATTAATCGATTTTAGCGAATAATACCACTCTTTTCTTTTGTTTTATTTTTAAAATCAAAAGTAAATTGATTCTTTTAATTATTATATTAAATGTTTGATTAGTTTCAATGAACCTCCCGTCACAGAATATACATTGTCTTTTTACATAAGCTAACCACGTTTTTTGCATGGTGCATAGATTTTAACTTTTTGCAGGGAAAATAATAGTTACTATACACAATTTAGTGTTCTACGATATACAGTATAATCAATCATATAACAGATATAATGGAACACGCAAGACTTATATCTTTATCTGCTAGAATAAACTCTAGAGTTTCGCCTTCCGTTGTTGTGTATTGTATCCATGAACTAATCTTTATAGGCCTAGCATTTTACCCGGACAAGAGGATCAGACCCAAATCGATCCAAAAAAATCATGGTTTAGGTAGGAACTGAACTGATCTTTTTACCCTATATATTGGGTTTTGTCGTGGAGGATCCACGAGTTTTAGATCCTACCCAAACTCGAGACCCGACATGATATCCGAACTATCCGAAATTCTAATATATATATATATATATTAGTATATTTTTGGTATCATAGGTTACTTTAGTATATTTTGGTATTATGGGTTATTTTTTTAAGTTTCAAGTTTGGCTTTTCGGATATATTTTTGGGTTTGGGGTAAAATTTTAGATTATCAAAATATAATTCTGATAATCAGATAAAATTTTGATATTTTCATGTCTTAGGGTTTCAGATATTTTCATGAACTTAAATATTTTCAAGTATTTTTTGTATTTTGGGTATTTTTTAAGCTGGATCCGATATGACCCAAACCGAATCTGATCTAAAACCAAACCGAACTCGTTATCTAAGACCGGAACTGATCCGGACCAGTAAGACCCGTACCCGAACCCAAACCGATAAATTAAAGTTATTTTATTAGATCTAAATATTTAAGATCTGAAATATCCGGATCCAACAAAACTCGATATGAACCCGATCCGAGGATCTTAATGTCTAGACCTAAATCTTTCATTTGAATTCGCCATGCGATTTTGAATAGTTTGATATTTTTGAGAAAAGTGATGTTTTGGACAGCCATTGGTAAGGTTTACAGAGCCAGTATATTTTTTTAATGAAATAAAATTGTGTACGGTACTGAATAGGTCTAATTATCCCTACACATTTGAAGGAATATACTATAGATTATGCATTGTCGAAAATGATAACTTTTAATAGTTAGTGTTAGTTTTCTTAGCTAAATATTTTTGTTTATTATTAGGATTTTATTTCTTAAACATTGATTCCAAATATAAACTTAAATATTAGGTGAAAATATATTCTTATATATGAGAAATTTCCATAGTGGTAAATATTTAGAACTAATAAAATAAGAAATAATATCTTAGTTTATATTTATTTTCTAAAAAAGTTAGACTATTAATTATATTGTTAATAGTTTTAATATTACGTTATCTTTCAAATTTTAGTGTGCTATATATATAATCTCGATATATTTTAATATATAGGAGTATCTAATAAGGTGATTTCCGTCGTCAAAAAAATAATCTTATATCCTTATGAGAAAAAATAAAAATTTACACAGTTTATGAAATTCAGTCATCTGTATATGCAATACACATGCTACCGTATTCTTGGTTACATATTACCTTTGTTAATAATATGAAAATATGAAAATATGCACAATTCAATGTCAAATTAAAACTTATGATTTTTCCTAGCCTTCTAATTGTATCATGAATATGTAAAACACTAAATAACACATTCAATACAAGAAAACAATCTGATTCTCGATGGAGTTCCTGATATAAATAAAAAGCTTGTCGAGAATTCCCGACGATTAATTCGTCAAAAATACAACTTAAAAAAGTCATTAAGAATTCGATGGATATTGTAGCCGTTTGAAAATTTGAATATTTTCGACGTCTTGTCTATAGAAAAAATTGTAAAAATATATGGGGAATCTGTTAGGAGTTTACTCAGATTTTTGTCTTACAAATAATATTTTTTCCTCATTCATTCACAAGTCACAAAAAGATTTATGTTTTCTTCTAATTAAATTTATTATTGGATGGATCGATCTCATATGGATTAAAATACAAATTTACTCGCGAAAAAATACGCGCAAAGTTTTCAAAAATTAATGGTGTTAGTTCAACGACAACCGGAAGAACTAACAAACAGTAAGTTGATATATCCTTTCTCTAGTTGTAAGAATAATATGAAATTTAAGAAAATGTAATTTTAAAACTATTTCTATTGAACGCATTTAGTGATATAGAGTGGACTATCTTGAAATTTTTTTAATTGTCACTTCAGAAATTAACTTTTCTATATGCTCTATGAACTGATCGGTTGGTCTATGGAAAAACACATTTAGTGCTACAAAGTGGAGTAGCATAAAAGTGTATCACACTACTTAGCCTATGTTTGTAATATACTTTCCTACTAATGACATGTGATGGACCGATCATCTATTACGATCTACCATGTTAATTACCTTGACCAAAACTCAGATCTAAATTGGTTAACTAGTAATAATTTAGTTTCCAGAAGAAAAAATAACTCAAATAAACTAAAATCATGATTAGTAATTTTAAGAGAGATAAAATTTAAAGCAAGAATAATTCTACAACCCTTTATATATGTTCTAAATCTGACTAGAAGTTGTAGATGTATATTTTGGATGAAAATTAATCACAAGTCCGATATAATGTCAACCATTAGACTTGTGCTTTATAACAAATTAAGCATGTAAACATAGCACATGCATGAAGCATGTATTATAATTATATTGTATTTAAAGTGTACTGGTCCGTAGAGAAAAAAATAAGTTTGGAGAAGAGAGAACAACGAAGAAACCGAAGACAAGAGACGGTTTGAAAGAACATACTGAAGTAATTGCTAAGTGCAACCACAAAACATTCACACTCGTGCTATCTCGGGAACATCTCATGTTTTAATATCCCAATTAATTATATCAGAAGTAAACTGTATGTCAATATAGCTTGGACTTTTAACTAAAGATCTTTGAGTTCACACACATTGCCACTAGCAAAATTTAGTTTCAAACCCCATAGTGTTTGACCCATCTTTACAATGTTTGATCTTGCAATACGCAAACAAATTTAAAACTAGTATCGGTAACTTAACTGGTTGGCCATCTTTTTAGCCAAAAGATAAAATATAACTGGTTGGAATATGGACGACAAAATTAAAGAAAATTACAAATATGTTCTAGTCACCTACTAGAGATCTTAGGAAAAGGTGCATTGTTTGATTTTGTTCAACCAAAAAAAGTTGGAAACATTTAGTGACATATGAGTTCTAGTATTCAACCACCGAAAAAAATACTTAGTAGCATAATGCGTTTTTTTTTTTTGACATAACGCGTTTTTCATGTAACAGAAACTCACAAAATGACCCAAAATGAAAATAACTCAAAAAGTTAACTGTTATGCATATCATATATATAGTTATGCACACCTCGAGTCTCAGAGAAAGGGTGCATACCGCTGACGATACCGTCCGATGAGTTTACCATCATGAAAAGCTTACATTTGCAGCTAAGAATACGGTGGGAGGCTTTCTCATGGTCTGGCAAGAGGTGCTGGTAACTAGAGAAGGCCACAGAACAAGCACATAAAGGCATCTCAATCCATAATACTATTATAGTGTTAAAATCATATTATCTTAGTGCAACTTCAACATTAAAAACATTGTCATCTTAATCCAATTCTAGAACCTCTATAAATTAATAATGTTGGGACTTTGAAATTTTATTAATTTATAGAGATATTAATTTACAAAAGTTTCCTTATTTAGATTTTTTCTATTTTTAAATATTTTTATTTATAAAAATATATATATTTTTTATTTTACCGTATGTACATTATTTAAATTTTAGAAATTTGACTTTCATATTGTTTTATTATCTTATTTTGTGTATATTTTTATGTTACATAGAATTGTTAAGTGGTTTTCGGTATAATTTTACCAAATATTATTAAAATATATTGAAATGTTAAGAAAAACAAAGAATTTTCATTGTGAATATAAAACCAACAATATAATATTTAGCTTGTACTTATATAAAAATTATATATAGATAGATTATTAATTTATGATTTTAAGGGGACTATATATTTACATAGAAGTTTTAAAAATATTATTATCTTATTATTTTATCGATTTGTGTTATATTTAACACTAGCCCAATTTGGGACCGGCAAAATTTATTAATTTATAGAGATTATTAATTTATAGAGTATTAATTTATAGAGGTTCTACTGTATTTTATTTTTGATTATTACAATAAATTTCTCCAATCCAACACTAAAATTCCACTATTTTATTTTAACACTATACTTTCATACCAAATTTAATATAAAATTATTAGTGTTACACTAAAATAGTATAACCTTTAATGTTGAGTTGGAAAAGTTTACATCAAAAACAGTGTGAAAATTACACTAAAATCTAATCTATTAAATTAGAGTCCTATTTTTATCTACTGATAAGAAGTTGTCATTTAAATATTAAATGGTCATACTAAAAATAACATATATCATAATACCATATCCAAACAATATATTTGTGCAATAAATCCAACTATCAAACATCCCTCAAAACACATTAGTTAATTTGAAATGAGTACTATTGTAGTTATTAAACAAATAAAGCCCAAAATCAAAACGTTATTTCAAATAAATTTTTCATAGAAAATTCTCATTGTTAAAATATAACTACAGTTTTATTTTTTTTTTCCAGAAAAACTTTACTTTGTTCAAAAAGAAAAACTATACAGAAAGCTACACTTAAAACACTTATCATTTTGTATTTCACTTTTTAATTAGTCAAACTAAAATAATTATAGCACCCACACAAATTATGTAAAGTACATAAAACACATATGTATGCTAAAAATAACATTTATTTTTAAATCAGTTAAGATTTAGTAAAAATATATATTTTATATACCTCAAACAAAAATTTCAACACAATATAAATTATTACCAAAAGATAAATATCACATAGGTCTGCAAATAAAATAAAAATATGTTTTACTGAACAAAATATTATCTGAAAATTTTACCGCGCTTAAAGCGCAAGTAAGAAACTAGTAGTATTTTAAAGTTGGGTTGAAAAGGAAACAAATTTTTAGAGAAATAAACTGGAGAACGACTTAGAGCATCATTATTAGTGGGATGATGAAAAGTCCCTAATCTTTTCTTTTCTATTTTTTCTTTTTTTTGGTCATGAAACCATAAGGAACATCCCTTAATTAGGGGTTTTTCCCCATTTCTTCTCCCTTGATCCTAAGGGATGGCTTAAGGGATACCAATAATCATGGTCTTAGATCCACGCGTCCCTTCCTCCGCTTTATTTTCTAAAATTAATATTCAACCTTTTATGTCCATTCATAGGACCATAGCAACAAATGAGCAGTCTATAAACTATTTCAACATTATTACAGAACATATAAATAATATATCCCTTTACAATAACATGATTTTCTATTAAAAATAGAAACAAAAACAAAAACAAAAACAAAAACAAAAACAGCATTCGTGCAACTGTGTTAGAAGTGTATATATGCATGAATTGAGAAGTATATAAAAATTTAGCGAGAAAAAAATGAGCAAACGAAAATGCAAATCAAAAAAAAAAAGACAATATTGTATATAAAATAAAACAAAAAATATATACATCTACGTAAAATCTTTTTAATTTAATAAAACAGCAAAATACACATTGACACATTGCCTTTAGAAAAACAATGACACATTGAAGTGTAGATGAATAAGAAACTGAGGTCACCATTCCCAAGTAATATGTTTCTGAAGCAGAGCCGACATGGAAACGAGACCACCAAAGCAACTGCTGTGTTAGATCACAACTATTTCCTTTCCCAAAGCCATCAATATATTATCCCCAAACACCTTATTGTTAATCAATATATTATCTCTCTCCATACAAGGGTATGTATCTGATTCATGCATATAATCCATTTCATACGTTGTTGTACATAGGTTAGTTGGTATAGTGGTGACCAATATAGATTCACAACTATTAACATTTACACTTTGATACCTTTGGTATCCAACTAGGTAGTAACTACACCCTGTGCAGGGTGAAATTTTCATTAAATATTGGTTTTTGTGTGAACCATACTTTTGATTAATGGGTCAAGGTCAAGTACAATAAACTCTCTTAAGATCTACTCTGCTAGAGCATCAGCCAGTCTAACAAAGTTCTTGAGCTTTGAAAAGAACCGATATGATTGCAATTCCATTTGCAGTAAGCGCAGATAGAACAAAAACCCATTATAAATTTTGATTTGCAGATAGAAATCAAATACCCAATAGAATACCATAAATGATAAATCTCTAAAATTAGGGTTCCAGGAGTTTATCCATCGGATAAGTTGATGAGAAGAGAGTCTGACTGGACGATTAATCTTCTGAATTCAAGCTCTTGAGCTTTTAAAAGGACAGGTTTAATTGCAATTGCTTCCGCAGCAACGGTCGATCTGACTGCAATATATTAATAATGTGATTGAAATTGAACATCTAATAAGAGAAACCATTTATAAACCAAAAAGAAATTACAACAATCTTTCCTAACCCTACAAAATCAAGAGAGAGTTTTTTTGGATGATACACTTTTCAATACTGTTCATTGATTTGTTCTAGTCTTTTGCATTACCATCAAAAAAGAAATTCATGTACAACATTTCAAAAAATTGGGCTTCTGACACGTCTAATGAATTAGTGATATAAAAACAAAAAAAATATATTAAATTTTATTTGTCAACTCGAAAAACAAGAATTCAAATGTCGATTACAAGCTCGATTTGAACAAACGGTAATCTAACATAACAATACTAGTTTGGCTCAACCAGCGCACTGACGTGTTCCGCTAGAAAGCTCTATTATCTTCAGATTATCAATTCTCGTTCTCAACCATGGATGGAGTTCACCTTGTTGCCTCAATTACTGGTACATCTTATTTTATCACTGTAGTAGCTGATTCTTGATGATCTCCTCAAGTTTTTACTCTTCAATTCCTACAAAAAGAAAACATAAAAATTAACCTGTTAGATGACTAAGGAACCACCGAGCACTGGGATGATTAATCTTCAACCAATCTCTTCGTCGTTAGCCGCCCAACTGGCCCAATTTAGCTAGCAAAACAACACCTTGGTCGGACAAGAAAACCTAATATGGTCCCAGATGCTCTTCGAGGCCAATCTTCGCTGGAGAACAAGGAATGACCAAAAAACGAAACTGAAAGCATTCAGAAGTCACACGCATATAATCTGAAGCAGAATGATCCAGAATGCGAGACAGATGGGTAACTAGAAAGAAGCCGCCAAAGAAGTGGAGATACTGACATAGACAACAAGGACCCCCAACCTTTAGCTCCACACATGAGAATCCCAAACAGCCCTTGACAACACAATCAACAGATAAGCCAGGGACGATCTTATATATGAAATCTGCAGTCTCCCATGAACGAAGGCAAAACTGCATACTGTGACAAGACACCAAGCCACAATACACGGAAAGCCTTACCAAACCACTCAACATCGACCATTGTCGCTACTAGAAGATGAAGAACATAGGAGATAACCCATCACACGAATTCGCGCACTAACACTGCCTCAAACAACAACCGAACCTACAAAAGTTAAAAATGAGAACCATTGTGGTTCTAACCTTAAAATCCAATTCTAACTCCCCTACAACCACCGTAGCCTCGTTATAACTTCAGGCGGCAGACGGCGGCTTCAGGACATACAATATTTTTGCTTTTAAAATAAAGGAACTCTATAATAAAAATGAGTTTTACTGTAATGTATTTCTTTAAAATAGAGATCTCTAAATATAAAGTAAAATATAGAAGAATACTATTTCTTTTTCTATATATAGAAAAAACCTATTTTAGAAGCAAAAATAGAGATAAATTAGAATGGTTTTAATTCTAAATATTATTATAAAAACAAAAATAAAGATGAGTTGGAGATAATCTTATAGTGTATACTCGTACATCCATAGACCCACCAGTGCGAGTCCCGATAGTTTAGTTTCTTTTTTGCCTCTTCAACTTTCTTCTTGGATCTTTTCACCCTACTTACCTCTACGTAGCCTTTCATATCATCATGAATATTTTCCACCGCTTCGTCACATCTCAAACGTTACATAAATATATATTATATACACTCACACACCCATATATATACACACGCAAATTCACATCCATATATCCTCTCTCTCTCTCTCTCTGGGCACAAATCCATCAACCACAGCTACGGTGCCTTTCTTCTTCTTTGTCTTCTCCTCGAAGTCATGTCTAATCCAGCTTGTTCCAATCTCTTCAACAATGGATTTGACAATACAAACTTCAACTATTCCACTTCTCTCTCTTACATTTACAACTCTCCAAACAGCTTCTATTACCCTAGTACCACAAACCCTAATTACATGCCTCCTACTACCACTACCACTACCTCCACTTTCCCTAACTCACCACCGCTCCGAGAAGCTCTTCCCCTTCTTATCTCAAGTCCCATAAGGCACCAAGAACAACAAGATCAACCCTTTTTCATGAACACTGATCACACTACCTCTTCAAACTTTCACGATGATCCTCATGATGTAACCGTGGATCTGCATCTAGGGTTACCAAACTACGAGGTTGGTGGGAGCTATATTGCTCCTGAGACAACAACCACCGAGGAGCAATATCAAGATCATCACCAAGAAGTGGAGGTCACAGTCGAGTCCCACCTTCATGATGATGATGATCCTGGAGATTTATACAAAGGTCATCACTATTGGATCCCTACTCCCGCTCAGATTTTGATTGGTCCTACACAGTTTTCTTGTCCTCTTTGCTTCAAGACATTCAACAGATACAACAACATGCAGGTACTACTCCATTGATTCAAGAATCAAATAATAACTCATTTCAAGATTTGACTTGTTATTCAAAACGGATTTTAAATAGTCCATATCTTTTGGTTGGTCTAATAGAAACATTTACAAACTCGCTATTCATTTATGGATATTCGGATATTTAGGTGTATCTCTAATAGTTAATTTTTTTTTTTGGTAACACCTCTAAGTTGTAACTATCAAGTAGTTTTAGCAGTTACTAACTTACTACTATGCCGTGATGTTTTTATTAACTCGAGAATAATTAACTCTTTTACAAATTTGATGGTACACGTCAACTCGATTTCAGGGTGTTGAATGATGGTGCCTATTTAACAACTTACCAAAGTCAGAAGATCTTCTTTAACCAACAGTCTTTTTGTCAGACTGAATCTATACAATCCTGAAACATGCTTAGTCCTCCTCCATCTTTATTGTCTCTTTTGATTTTTGTGCTCATAAAACCCAATAAAATAAGAAAAAAAGAATACTATAAAACGATAAGAAGAGTTAAAGTCTAGCAGATTATTTGTGCCTATAGACTTTGTTTTGTTTATAGATATACTAGGAAGAGAGTAATACTACCCAAAAGATAGCCACAGGGATTAAAGTTATTTCATATGCCAAAAGCAAACTTTTACATGAAATAAAGAGGAGTATATATGTACAGATTGACAAAAAAATGTGCAGACCTTTACATATAGTGTTTTCACATTTACATCTTTTTCTGTTTGGTTAAAGTATTTTACATCTTATATAATATTCGGATTTTGTTTGGTTTATGTTCATATTTTAAATTTATTGACATTTAAAAAGAATATGACATTATAAATGTTTTAAATTGTTTGAAATTTTACAAAGCTGAAAAACTCACACCAAAATAAATAAGTTTGGCTTTGCGTTTGCATTTAATATGTTTGTAAACAATGATAAATGTAAATTAATATAACTAATTATTGTTGACATATACTATTAGACAAATACCTGCATCTGAAAGAATCCAATCGGCTTTCGGGTTTGGAATCCTATTGACTAGTATAGTCTTTTGTTGAAGGAAAAAGAATCCAGTTGATAGTGTTATAATACCTAACAACAGTAGGCTGTAGCATTTATCCTAAACTTAAAAAGATATGAACCAATACTTTGTAATACTGATAATTCATTTATGATTGATGACATCAAAACGCTTTCATTATAGATGCACATGTGGGGACACGGTTCACAATACAGAAAGGGACCAGAGTCACTTAGAGGAACACAACCAACAGGAATGCTAAGACTACCATGTTTCTGCTGTGCACCAGGCTGCAAGAACAACATTGACCACCCACGAGCCAAGCCTCTCAAGGACTTTCGAACCCTCCAAACACATTACAAACGCAAACACGGATCCAGACCTTTTGCTTGTCGCAGGTGTGGCAAAGCCTTTGCAGTAAAAGGAGATTGGAGAACGCATGAGAAGAATTGCGGTAAGCTTTGGTATTGCTCATGTGGCTCGGATTTTAAACACAAGAGGTCTCTTAAGGACCACGTCAAGGCTTTTGGGAATGGTCATGTTCCTTGTGGGATTGATAGCTTTGGGGGAGATCATGAGGACTACTACGAGGCTGCTTCTGATATCGAGCAACAAGATGATTGCAACAACAATGAGTGATAATTATGTTTCATGTGTTCTGTTTTGTTCCCTCATGCATTGAATTTGTATGCATGTGTTCTTTTGCTTTGGTCATGTTTTGTTTTGTGCTTGTTTTTCAATTAACCACTCCTTTGGTTTCATAATACTTACATGTTTTTAATGCATAAAAATTAAGAAAACTACATTTTTCCAAACAAATATTTTAAATATATAATTTTAAAATTAGTTAACCAATTATAAAAAAACTTAAAATATAATTTTAAAATTAGTTAACCAATTAAAAAACTGTAAAATCTAATTGGTTGCATAGTTTCCAATAAAGTTAAAGTTAACTTTAAAATCTTAAAACTCCATGTAAATTTAAATATAATAGTCTTTCTAAAATATTATCTACATTAAAACAGAGGGAATATAAGTTAGTACAGATTTTGTTCTGATTCTTGAGATTGAGATGGTTTATTTATCCTTAATGTTTTGTTATAAATTGGATGCCAAAAAAAATTATCCCGTTTTAAAATGATCAGTTTTTTGTCATCTAATTTTATTAAAAGCCCAAAATGAACAGCCCAACTACAAAGTCTTACAATAAAGACCCAAAATGAAAGGCCCAAAAATAACAAACAAAAACAGAGGACATCTCTTTGCCACGTATAAGTTAGACTTAACTTCTACGAACGTTTTAAATTAATTAAGTTCTACTATAAAATTGATTAACCAGACAACTGCACATATCTGTGAATTTTAAGCAAACAAAATTTCTGTATGTGGAAAAGGCGCAAGTTTATTCACATACAGTAATATATAACACGCAATATAGTTAAATTTGTTGGAAAAAGAGTTATATTTTCAGAAATAAGGTACAAGAGGATAGCATAGAGGAAACATAAATCGTTAATTATTAGACAAATTACACGTTTTGAGAAATTAGTCAGAAGGGTTAGTTTTTAAAACAAAATTTGGGCACTTATCCATATTGTTTAAGCACCCATAAAACACTAACCCTTGAGGACTGTTAATCGCCGTCTAGAAGTTCATCATCTTAGCCGTCCAAAAGTGGAAAAAAGTCCTAAATCCTCTGCTAATCAAGAAGACTCCGCCGATTCTAAACTAATTGTGATACAAGAAAACGATAACTATCATTCAGAGTCATACCTTGCCTCGCAAGAAAGACAGAAAAACAACCTGTTATTCATTCCACATTGTAAAGACACCTCCTGGATTTGACCCCTGACCATGCTCTCCAGTACTCCATCCTCCGTACCCTGTGGCACCACCTGAAGGAGGCATATCGTAATCAACTTTAACCGTGGGAAACTCTTCCTCAGCCGATGTTCCTACTGCGGAGGTTGACCCAATACCAATCCCATTGTTTCCATAAACTTCTGAAGTGTTGCTATTATTATCAGAGACAAATCCGTGAAGCAAACCAGGGTTACTCTGAAGATAAGCATTGTAGAGTTGGGAGCTATGACTAGAGGACTGCAAGTAATTGTTGGTTTGTTGCTGATGAAGATGAAGCTGTGTCTGGATGTAACTATAGGAATCCTGAGGGTTAGTATTATAATGTGAGACATCGTTGTTGTTCTGCAGGGTAAGTAGAGGCTGGTGATGAAGATGCTCAAAAGGTTGTTGAATGCTTAGTGGGTAAGGTTGAAGCTGAAGCCCAGAGCTAGAGCCGCTCGCTGCACCATACTGATGAAAATTTGAGCTGAGGGCTATCATTTCCTCGCGTTTTCTTGATGATTCTAGAGCTTGAGCTTCTTTGAGCCGTTTAGCTGCACCACCTCCTATAGGAAGTGTGTTGCTCTCTAGGATAGCTTTTACATCGTAGCGGTTAATCTCAAAGTTTGTAACCGCGTTCAGACCTCGAAACTTTATTGCAGCTATGTCGTATGCTTCAGCCGCTTCCTCTTCTGTGGCTGAGCAAGGAAAATGAGAATATAAGCATGGAAATCTATTCACATCTTCGATAAAATATAACTTGTATAGAAATCAGCTTTATTTTTGCAATATTAAACTTATCTCTAGATCTAATGATCTTTAAACAATTTGACATCGATCTTGTATAGTGCGGTTCATAGATTAAAGTAGTATTTAAAATTTCGACAAATAATTTCCTCGTAATTTTAGAAGGTGTTAAGTGTAACAGATAAGTATTGAAATAATGGTTTATATAATATGATAAAACAGAATATACTTACTGAAAGTTCCCAAGTAGAGATCTTTGTTTCCAGCAACTCGGCCAATCCTTGCTTGCCATCTTCCATGTTGATGATGCCTTGTTACTCCGCGATACATCGATGCACCACGCGAGAATCCGCTACTTTTCCTAAAATGATAAAGTTCTTTGATTAGAAAACTAACACCGTATATATATCTATGCAACGTAACGAATACGTTCAAGTCTAATGAAAAAGTGTTCATACAAACCTTCTAATAGCAGCCACAAACTCTTGTCTCGTCATATTTTTCATCTCCTCAACTTCCTTCTCATAGTTAGTAATCTAAAATATGTTAAAACGTAGGAAATTATAACGATATATTATCAATCATTATACCGTTTAGAAACTTAGCAATATATAACCATGACAATTTGAAATAACTTACCGGAAAGTTGGTAGTAGTAGAGGGGCCCCAATATTTAAGTGCAGCTAAATCATATGCTCTTGCTGCTTTCTCTTCTTTGTCATACCCACCTGAATGTAGTTATAAATTTATAACCGATTAAAAAAATCTTAAATAAAAGTATATATGATGGAGAAAAAACAATATTTAATGTATACTCACCTAAGTAGACTGTAGAGATTTCGAAGAAGTCCAAGATTCAACCATCAAAGCCATAAGAATGATGAGGAACATAAATAGCATACAGAAAGTCCAAATTAAATATTTTTGCAGAGATTATGAGACCACAAGAGGAAACGAATTAAGCAATTAAGAAATTTATAAAACACATGACTACACTTACCTTGTCTTCCTTTCCTTGATTGTCCTTCTCTTCTACAGGTATTATCCCAAAGATGCGCTTCATATCTACCGGTCCATCTATGTCTGTAATAGCCAGAGTAAAAGATAAAATATGTATATAAATTTCGTTACTAAACTATAAAATAAAAAGTTTTCGTTACTAAACTATAAAATAAAAAGTAAACAGAACTTTAGACCTTGTAACACCACGATATATAGAGGTTCGTTGTCCAAAAGTTTCCAAGGTCCGTCTCGGCGCAGCTTCAACGATGGCTATCCCACTTATATTAGTAGAGCTGCAACTATTATCCACGCTAGTCTCACCAGGCGAGGCTTTAACGGCAGCCGCTCCAGCAGCGGTGGCTCCGGCACTTCCCATTGAAAGGGTGAGTGATTGCAAATTGTGGGCACTCTCTTGAAGCTCATAGTTATTAGGAGTGTTGGAGGCACAAGTGACAACGGTAGGTAACAGACTATTTGTTTGGAAGTAGTAATCTGAGTCACTGGTTTGATGAATGTCGTTATACGGTACGAGGTTGTGGTCGGCTTGATGATTGTCCGACTTGCTAACTCCCAAGAAATCAGCCACTTTTGGAATCTCTCCTCCTTCTCCGCCTCCACCGTGTGGATTGATCATATTCCATTCTGAGAAAGCATACAATGCTTTTGTGAAAGCAATTAAAAACAAGAATCTGAAAAAACGGATGATATAAACACGTCCGTTTTTTAAACATGTGCTAGTACATTCGACTAGATATAAATAGTTACTCTATTATTAATGAATGTAGAATCTAGACCCTCATAACAAATATATATAAATGAAAGATTTTCAAATATACATGAACATATGTATGTGTTTGCGCATATACCTTGGTTTTGAAAAGGGTTGTCAATATTGTCGCTGACCAAGCCGAGATTGAATTGAGAGGTTTGTGAGTGGATGTGAGGAGGCAAAGAAGAGTGGCTTGGTGATAGAGGAAAAGCAAGCCAGTTGTTAGAATTCATTATCTTTCCTTCCTTTGAAATCAAATCTTAAATCACTTTGATAAAATCTGCAATATAAGGGGACATAAATTGATCAGAGAGGTATCATAAGATAAAAGAGAGAGAGAGATTTAAGAATAAGAACTTTGTGAAGATGAATGTTATGATGAAGAGAGATTACCAATCAAGGATAGAGGGGAAGTGTCTTGTTTTGCTCTCTATGTATGGCTGCAACGCAGTCGCAAACTTGTACTTTCTCTCTCTAAACACACACTGTCTCTCCGATAACTTGAGGGTTTAAACAAAGTAGACAAAGATATTTGTAAAACTCCTAAAAATAGAGGGATTACTCTTTAGGAAGCTAAACAGGTTTTGAAGTTAAAACTATTACATTGAATCTTTAAATTGTTTTTTAAAACCTCAACAAAGGATTGCCCTGATTTTTAATATCAACCATTAAAATGATGCACGAATATGTGTATAAATATTAAATGGAGTTTTTATATGATTGCTATCACAACCACATTTTATTATTACAAAATAAGAACTTACTCATAAATATATATATATATATATATATATATATATATATATATTAGATAGAAATATAGTTAATATTTATTAAGTAGTATATGTACAACCACACGTTATCATATGATCACAATAATAGAATGAAATGAGGCTATAGAAAAGTGACTAAATTAAAACAACTGTTACAGTTCACATGTTTGATCATGTATACTCTTTTTGGTCAAAATGTTTGTATCTGGGATATGATATTGCAATAAATTTGGGACACGAGTGTCGTGAATAAGACAAATCTACGCTTCCAAGAAGAGAAAATCCAAACCCTAAAAGCAAATAAAATCAAAATCACTTACTTATTAAAACAAAAAATTTACCCCACTTGGATATTGGAACTCGCGTTCCTCGTTTATTGCGATTAATGACTCCCAAAAGCCCAGCATTCCCACACTCTGCGAATCATCTCTCACTCTCTTACCATTGACCATTCTCTCTCACTACATACACATGCACTTACATGTCCCTAAACATGTGTAAGCCCACGGCTACGTATTCGTATACGTTTACGTGTGACATACATGCAATCGCATTGAGATGACTCAAAGGTACTATATACATACAATTGGATCGACCCTTTTAAACTATGCTAGTATATTTGTAGATCCCCGAGTTTACTCTTTTGCATGTGTAAGGACATACAATATTATATACGCCTGATTATATAGCGCATCATTTGTTAATACTTACAAAGAATATTTGGAAAGAGTAAATGTCAGTCTTCGTTGATGTTCAAAATAATTGGAATATATGGAAGAGGGAGAAAATCATTTAAAAGAATAAAATTATTTAATTCATTTAGTTTTCATCTGTAAAAAGGATATTAGAAAATGAAAAAGAATTGGGGTGGATTTTGTTTTGGTTTCCCGAGTTTAAATCTGTTGACTGATTGATCGGACTTCGCACCCGCCAAAGGAAGATATTGTTTAGTAATTTAAGATTGAATAAAAATAATTTAATAACTAAATATGTCATATGCACACTAGCAGCTTGTATTGTGCTAGGAGAGTCGACCCTCTGTTTAGTCGCATGCCTTTGTGTCGTCCATAACCAGAGCCGGCTCATAAACATTTTAGGCTTCCGGGCAAAAATAAATTATATAGCTTTTTGGCAATTTTTCTTTTGAAAATTAGTTAAAATCTAAAATTTAATATAATTATTTAAGCAATTATATTATTTTGTATGAAAATTTTCAAGATAAATTTAGTTTTTAAAATATACATAACTAAATTTAGTTAAAATATATTTATATTTACATTTTTATTTATTAAAAATTTAAAAAAAATTCTAAAAAAAAACTGGATCCTTGGGCCCTTAGGCGGTCGCACTCCCCGCCCACCCATCTAAGCCGCCCCTGTCCATAACACCGTTCCTATATATCTCTTTGGTAAACACACTGCTCATTTTTTGGTAAAATATTAAATTTCTGTAAATACACAGTTCTTGTTATTGCATGCGTAATTATAAATTATACTATAATTTTATTAAATTTTATATGTATAATTACTAAATTATAATAATTTTATTTAACACTAGACACTATCTATATTCCATTCCACTCAACAAGAAAAGAAAACGATTTCCCATTAATATTTTAGCAAAAAAAAAAAAAACGATTTCCCATGTGAAGACCACTATACGTGTAATCTACTTCTTTCTTTTGGTTTAATCAGCTTTTTGTTGAAAACCTAAATAGTGTAAATAGTCTTTAACCGCAACTAGACCAACTCGGCATTAGTTTATTACTCTGCTTAATAAGATAAATTATACGTTTATGCATACATTAATTAATATATACTCCATTTAAATATTATCAACATCAAAATAACACACACACACACAGATATATATATATATATATATATATATATATATATATATATATTATATCTACAGCAATTAAACAATGTAACTCAACATAAGTTCTGTTGTTTGTAGATTTAATTTTCTATTTGCACAAATACAGTATACTATCAAAACAGGTCTAGAAGTCTGCTCAAAGATTTTTTTTTGTTCTCATTCCTAAGAATGCCATATACATAAATCATTCAGTCTTTTCTAACGAAGTTAATAATAGAAAAGGAATTATAAGAAAAAGATGGTTCGTTTCCTTTTTTCGCTTTCTTCCAAACTGAGCTTACTCGGACTGCAGCGTCTCAGATATTCAATGCTCCCAGAATCTAAAGAACAATAATCAAATAAAGAAAATAATGTGACAGTGATCAGCTGATCATATGATTGTATATGCACGGAAACAGTTATCTGATGCATACCACTTTAAAAGATTTAAGTAAAATAATAGACAAACAAAAAGGAATCATATGTTGCCATTGGACGATATTTTCCCGCCAGATCAAGAGCAGTTTTCCTAATTTCAGATATAGTTTATAAATGTAAAAATTAAGCCATGTCTATAATCTAAAGATCCAGAAATGAATTTATACATTGATAACTATTCAAAGAATTATAACAATTAGAAGTGAAATTAACAACTACACCTATCCAAAATATTTCTTAACTATACAGAATATACAAAAATTCCAAGAGCATTGACGCTTTATTATCTTGAAACGTTTAGTTCTGTTGGTTTCTTTAAAGAGGTGAATTGTTCTATTCGGGACAGATTTCTCTCTACTTCCCAGGAACCAAGTCAGGTTCATCTTTGCTTGAGTTGTAAGATCTGCTTTTCCTTTATTTTTATATATGCTCTTTGTAATAAGTAGCTTTTGCAACATTATAAAACTCTAAAAATAGTATAAATTTAAAATTTACACTAAAAACGTCTAGTTATAAAACAATTATTTTGTAAAATACTTACAGAATCATGTTTGGATCTTTAAGTTGATAAATCAATGTGATAAAGTTATCTCCAACTCTACTCAATTTTCTACTTCAAACTCTATTTTGGAATAAAATATTTCATTTAATATTCAACCCCAAAATAAAGTAATAGTTAGATTACTCTTTTTATAAAGTGATATTACCTATTACTTTATTTTGGAGTTGAAATTTTTATTTACTTAAGAAATGGTCTATAAAATCTTAAATAAAATAAATCATTTAGGAATATTATTTTTAGAATAAAATATGAAATAATAAATTTGAATAAAAATCAATCCATTTTGGAATTACATCATTTTAGATTAAAAATAGAGTAATATATTAGAGATGTTCTAACAAAAAAAAGTAAAATGCAATGTTAAGAATCAGACAAAAGACAAGAAAGTGCAAATGTTTATGATAGTTATAAATAAACCGAGTGATTAGAAAAATAATAACTTGATATAATAGAAATAAACACAAATTTATATTATTATTACATATCAAAGCTTGAGCTGTGCATAAAATCCGGAATGCAAAATCTGAATCGGATACTGAAAATTCTGATTCGTTACCTGATCCAAAATGTAAAAGTATCTGAATAAATTTTGTAAGGTGAAACAAACATATTCAAACCAAAACAGATAATCCAACAAAATTGAAAATAATAACTAATAAAATATAAACATATGTAATAAATTCAATTATAAATTCAATATTTATTTTGATATCATATATATAAATAAAATTTTAAATTTAAATGAATATTTTAGATATTGAATTACCTATAAATAAGTATTTCATAGTTTGCTTTTTGAAATAACACGTTTTTAATGCATATTATTTATAAAATATATTTGTTTTCATGTTTTATTTAATATTTTATTGTTAATTTGTCAATTTAATAATTAGATTACTCTATACTCAGTTTAATTACTTTTTTTGTTTTTATTTTTTATTTTGGATATATTTGAAACGAACTTATATAACCCGAATCAAAACAATGTATATTTTTTTATCGCTTTAGAAATTTATTATAATTTAGAAAAGAATTTAAAGTAGTATTATTATCTTAATCTATCCTGTATTTAAAATATTAAAATAGAATTTAGAAAAGTGAATCTGAAAAAGGTGAATCTGAAAATTTGAAATATTAAATCTAAATTCAAACGGATACTTGAATATCCAGTCCTACCTCATAATTTCAGGCTTTGCTGAAAAATAAAACCTAAAGAATATATACTTACATAAATTAGGAAGAATCTAAGGAGTTGAATGTGTCGAGAAGAGTGAAGAAGGTGGTACACTTTGCTGACTTTAGTCACCGGCCAGGCGGCCACCACCGGTGTTATGACATTTTCTTATTATTCGCGACGTTCCAGTTTTTCCCTATTTTAAATTATGATGTATCAACAGTCACGTCTATATCACTGTGAGATGCTGTGGGCTGGATGAGGTGGGAAGAAGGAATCGATAAATTATGTATCTTCTTACGTCTAGGAATTTTAGATATCAGTTCAGTTCAATTTGGGTAGTTAGGGTATCAAATAGTTTGAATATTGGGTTAGAGGATCTATTTAGTACTTGACATATTTTTGGTTCGATTCAGATAGTAAAACTAAGAACCGGAAAGTACTTGAAAATATTAAGTTCTTATTTGTTTCTGATTCCAGTTAGGATAATTTGGATGTGTAAAATATCAAAAATTAGGATGATTTAGTAAAAAATTGGATATTTCGGATAATATTATCCGGTTATTCATATAGTATCAGATATTTACAAATAGTTTATATAATTTATAATAATTTAGTTATTTCTCAAATATTTTTGGTACTTTTAATAGATTTTTAAATTATAAATATATATTTAGTTATATTATATCTATATATAATTAATATTCCTATATATTCAGATACCCATTCGATTTCCGGTTCAGTTCATGTTTGGTTCCAGTTTGGTTTGGTTATTTCAGATATAGAAATATATGAACGATTCGGTCCAATTCTGATTTCAGATATTTCACTTCGGTTCCAATTTAGTTTTTTCAGTTTCATTTTTTTGTCCAGTTCTAAAATTTTTAGTGTCCTCATCCTAGCTGTCAAAGTAAGAGCTCTCTCAAAGATTATACCAAATCTTCTATTTTCCCTAAGGAATCAATTTCGTAAATATAGACAGACTATTATTTGTTTTGGAAGATTCCACTAAAAGTAGACAATCATCAGTTTGCATGTATATTTGGAAAAGATGTAACTATATAACTTTTATCAATCTAAATATTGATCCTAGAGACATTCTCGATATCCTCATATTTGGTTGTGGCATGACATTTCTTCTCATGTTCATGAAGAGATCAGACTTTCATAATCTACTCAAACTCAATCTACTCAAACTCAAGACTAATGAATTTTTTTGTTGTCGTTTAAAACTCGAAAACTTTACAATACCACATAAGAACCTGACCATTTTCGACACTCAAAACATAAGATAAGAGTCGTACAAATCTAAACACATAAGAGAAATTCATTACATAAAATAACCAAACAACATAAAAAGAACATGATCATCTTAGTTACTAGATCCCTTTCCAAAGAACCATATCCTATCATAGCTTTCAATCATTTCTTCGTTCATTTTAATTCTCATAGCTTCTTGTTCCATCTTTTCAAACCCTTGTTTCTTGAAACTCAAAGTGATCCACCATACTTTGTCGCAGATCCTTAACATCATTCACAAGTTCATCATGTTTTGCATCCACCTTTCTTATCTCATCTATCACGGCTTCATTGGCCCATTTGAAAAGACGCCGCTCCATCTTTTTCTATTATCAAACACAAACAAGATGATTCTCTCTTTGAAAGCAGCAAAATGACAGTTAGCTCAAAAATAACATTACTCATCTTTTTTGAGTTTTAATGGGCCCGATATAAAGTTGGGCTCTGGATAAACTAAAAATAAAAATAAAAAAAGTTGGAAGCTAATGTTATTTTTGTTTGGGCTTGGCGGGAAAATCATTTCCCTCGGAAAAATAAAAATCCAAATCTCCAATTCCTCGACTGCCGTTAGGGTTTTCTATTCTCGTCTCGTTTCCAGATTCCACCTCGTCTCGGGTAACTGTGGAAGGAATCAATCATGAGGAGGAATGTAAAGCGAGAATCTGAAGCATCCGGCGAGGGGAGAGATGTCGACGAGTCGGGGCGGTTTAGGTTTGTGAAGAAGGAGAAACAGAGGAACAAGGGCGGCGTAGAAGTAGATGACTCCGTCCCAATCGACGAGCCTCCGACTCAGCAAGAAGAGCAAGGGATTTCTGATCGGAGGATTCTCAGATCTCAGTATCTCTCTCTTATCCACAAAATCACCGGTACTCTCTCTCTCTATGCTCATTGATTGATTTCTCCTGTTTCGTTTTTAAAATTAGGGCTTTTTTTTTTCTTTTGTTTTTTTTGCAGATTCTAAAGATGATTTGACGAGAGTTGATTCTGACAAATTCTCCAGAATTTTCACTGAATTTGAGACTCTGCACCAGAAAGGTAAAATACTTTTTTTTTCTTTTTTTTTTAATAATTGAGTTCTGTCTTTTTGCTGAAAAGACTTTTCAATTTCTTTCTGCAGTTCAGAAGCCAAGAGAGCAAGTTGCAGATGCAGAGGCGTTTCTTGATATAGCAAACACCATTATGTCTTCGCTCAAGTCTCACTCTTCTAGCGGGGTTTCTCCGGCTGAGTTTGTTAATGCTTTGGTCAATACGTTTGGTCAGACTTCTTTAGGAGTTGATGATGGTGCTCCTGCATCTATGAAATGGAAGGATCTTGGTCTTGCGGTCTGTTCTACTGTTCTCGTATCGTGTGGTTGTTCCACTATGTGAGTTTCTCTAAATTAACATTGACCTGCTTTGCTAGAAGCTCAGCATGTTCTGTTTATTTTTTTTAAACAAAGATTTATTTTTTTGCCTATTTCATGATATCAGGTTGGGACCTATGGACACTGAACTCAAGGAAAGGAAAAGGGCAGTCTACACTAAGCGTACAAAGCCTGGTGAAGGCGTTCGTCCTGATGAGGTAAAGATAAGAAACAAAAGAGCTGACTTTAGTCTTTCAACTTGTTGATTGTTGTGTAGTTTGGAAAGATAAAGAAACAAAAGAGCTGACTTTAGTGCTTTATACTATTCACCCAGGTGGATGATACACAATCAGAAGAGAAAACGGATACAGACAAGAATATGGCGATAATGTTCAACATCTTAGGGCAAAAGAAGCGCGTGAGGCTTGAAAGCTTGGTGCTTAACAGAAGATCATTTGCTCAGACTGTAGAGAACTTGTTCGCTCTATCTTTCTTGGCCAAAGATGGACGAGTAGAGATCATTGTTGATAAGAATGGTTCTCATTTTGCATGTAAGATCAAATTTTCCATCCTCTCATGTCTGTTTCTTTTTTGGATATTCAAACCGTTGCTCTTACATCTGAATCTCCTGATTTGTCTTCAGTGCCAAGAAACGCACCCGCTGCAAACCTTGTGATGTCGGGGGAAGTCATCTATAACCATTTTGTGTTTAGATTTGATTTCAAAGACTGGAAGGTAATAAAAGAGAATCTCACTTGGTTATATATAATCTTATTGTATCCTGAAGTTGTCTTATTTTTGTGGTAATAAAACAGCTGATGTCTGAAATGGTGCCGGTGGGCGAAGAGCTAATGCCACACAGAGAGACTGATGTCGCTTCATCTTATCGTCCCTCTGCATCAGCAGACTTCCCACAAGATTCTCAGACAACGCCAATAAGAAAACTCTCGAGAAACCGAGGTTTGGTTGTACAAGAAGACTCTGTTGTTGAAGATTCTCCTGACGTCGAGGGGGATGGAACACGCAGGAGATTAAAGCGGAGACTCGCTTGAGAAGATGAGTCGTCTCGTTGTATGTAGTATATAAGAGTAGAGTGTTAAAAACTCCTGATGCTGTATGGTTTTGTGACATTAACTTTTATGTGATTGTTTTGTTCATGGTAGGAGAGTGTTAGCATCTAAGTGGCTATCTCTTGTTTAACTTTAAATACAGCCACTAAAGCTGGTTTGTTTTTTTCTTCTTTTATTTCAACAAGAAGAGACATTAATCTAGGTAATGATTAAAACCAAAACACCAAGTTTGTAAAATCAAAAGGCTGAGTAATACAAATAAAAACCAAACTATAATTAACTTAGCTATTGAATCCTAACACCAAACAGCATGAACCCTCCTTTCTTCACCTCGGATTTGGTTTCTTCTTCTAACTTGGAGCTAAAGAAGTTTTTTGTTTTCATTTCTTCTTCAGAAACGTTACGAACCATCTTGTTTACTCCCTTGGGCTCCACGGAACCTTTCTCCGTAAAGTAATCAACATCAATCATCAAGAAGCTGTTGCTTTGACCTTCTAAGGTCTTGAAATTGCTCGGGACATCGCAAGTGTAGAAGACAATAACATCTTTCTCCTTTAGATTCTTCTCCTTGACGAAACCGTTCCATCCTCTGGTAAAGACAAAGCTCTGGCTACTCTTCCAGTAACAATACCTAAACTTCCATTGTCTCATCGCCCTGTCATAAAACACAACCTCAACATCGTCCACAGCTCCTCCTCCTCCTGTTTCCCCCTCTTCTCTCTCGTCGGTTATGAAAGGCAAATGCCTCACCGCATGCTTCTTAGGTATCACAAGCCTGTTGAGCTTCCCAACATCGCTCGGTGTCAGTTCCTTGTTGAAAAGCTCCGTGCAGGAGAAACACTTGGTTGATTCTTGTACACCACCACCTCCTAGGCTCTGTTTTGATCCCACCATGTTGATGTTAGCGATGGCTACCATCTGAGATCTTACTTGTAGATGATCGCTGAACTTTTTTACGTAAGTACTGTCTCTGATCATGTTCAGCACAGCTTCCGTTGTGTGGTTATTTTGAAAGTCCGGTTCGTGGACCGTGATCTCAGACCAAGGGAAGTTCCGGTGCGAGTTAGCGTCAAAGCCTCGGAGCTTGATAGATGCGCTATCGTAAGCAGCAGCGGCTTCGGCAGCGGATTTGAAAGTCCCGAGCCAAATCCTTTTATGGTCTGCGTAAATCTGAGCGCCCCAGTGACCGTTCTGTTGCTGAACCACACCTTTGTATTTTGTTGTCGCGGTAGGGGAGACAGTAGGTTTCATGCGTTTGGCGAGACGCAAGTCACTTGAGACAGAAGAAGTATCTGTCCTTGTGTTGGCTTCATGGCGGCTTGTCTCCTCCTTGAGGATATTCATCGCTAAAAGAAACAAAAACAAATCTTAGAAACAAAAAAAAAGAGACGCAGACAAAAAGAGTATTTGAAGGAGAGATTTGAGAGGAGATTAATGTATCCTTATCGATGATTCTTTAGAATGATACAGTTTCCATGTATTGTATTTGTTTCTACCTTTTCTGAGGTAAAAAATGGTAAACTTGACAGAGTTGTTTCCATGTTTGTTCTTGTTTCTAACTCTGAGGTAGAATATGGTAAACTTACAGAGTAATTAATTACGCCAGAAGTTGTTTATGGTAACTTTCCCTTGTTAATGAGATTCTTTTTATATGTCAGATATATTTTCTCCGTAGAAAAGTTAATTTTCCTTGAGGATTAAGACAAATCTGGAGAAAATATTCAAGTTTGTAGTAAAGAAATATTTACTTTTTGTCTTAATTTAGACATTAGTTGCGAAACTTATATCATGTCTCATGTCATGTGGTTTCTTGTTAATTTTTGTTTCTGGTTCTTGTTACATCTGAAAAACTACTGATCAGAGAAATTAAACAATCAACCACAATTGACAGTTTCTTTCTTTACATTGCATATTCAAGAAGGATGACCGTTAATAACAGTTCCTTCTTTACATGCACATAGATTTAAAAAAAAAAAAGAGTAACCTGAAATCTCTGGACGCAGACAATGTTATCAAATCCTCAGGTTATTCTCATTT
This sequence comes from Raphanus sativus, assembly GCF_000801105.2. Taxonomy (NCBI): domain Eukaryota; kingdom Viridiplantae; phylum Streptophyta; class Magnoliopsida; order Brassicales; family Brassicaceae; genus Raphanus; species Raphanus sativus. The sequence goes on along the minus strand of NC_079515.1, from coordinate 29,474,493 downwards.
TCTCATCTTTGTAGCTTCAAGCATAATAATTAATATCCATAATACCATTCGTTTTCAGGTCTTGTTGATAATACAATACCCATATTACCAACTGCCTGGTAAGACTCACTCACGTATACATTTCTGTTAAGACTCGCCTCAAATTTTAGCTCTCCAATGATGTCAGAGAATTTCACAATGTTTTGAGACATCTTGAAATACACTGAAAGTATATAATTTATTATTCATTCTGTCACACAATGGTACAGCTGCCACATCGGCACTAGTTCAGGTGTGGTTCTCTAGTAATGACTCTACAGGATACGATTTCGACAAAGTCCAGAGTTGCTCTTGGGATGTGATCGATTGTAGCACTTTGCTTTGTGTGAAGAGATATAGAGAAGCAACCAGAAGTGATGATGTACAAGAAGAGGTCAATTTCAAACTTTACTTAAATGTCAGAAACTTGCTACTCATTTACATATTCTTCAGCATCAATATTCATAAAATTCACAATCTGTAGAACAATTATTTTCAATGTTAACAACATTTTGCACAGTTAGCGCATATGCTTATTTCCATTTTACATGCAAATTAATCGCATGATGATCATAAATCACAATACAAGTTTGCATAGGATTGTCTCCAGAATGGGAGAACCATTATATCAGAAAAAAAAAAGTTAACAAAGAGGGCAGCTTTTCTAAGCAACCGGAGGACGAAGGACATGGTCCTGTGAGGTATCAACAACAGCAGGAGGCATGAACTGCCACATGGCAAAGCCGGGGTAAGTTGTGAAAGGCACAAGCTTGCTTCCAGGAGTTTGAGCTTGAGAGAGTGTTGGCGGGTTTGGTAAGAAACAAGGCCGTGACGTGTTAATAGCTGCTTTGAGTTGCTGCTCGATTCTCTCTTTCTCAATCTTCAGCTTCTGTTTCTCATCACGCAGCTCGTTCTTCTCCTCCTACATATTAAAAATACATCATATGGGTTAATGGACACATCTCTCAAGTCAAGGCTAACGTTTCGAGTTTTTTTTTGTACCTTCAACTCCTTGATTTTCTCCAGGAGGCCTGAGTTCAAGTCTTTCAATCTCTTTGCTTCGTCTCTTGCTTGATTCACCATGCGAATGGCGTCACTGATGATAGCAACCTTGTCTGTTTTGGGGGCTCTCCCAGGTTCCATTACGGAACTCAATTCCGTAAACCTATAGTTATTAATGCACACATATTTAAGAAACTTTAGAGATTGAAAGAGAAATGGAAGAGAAAGCAAAATAATAATACTTGTCATTTAGCCTATCACGTCTTTGTTTCTCCCTACAGGCTTTCGAGCTAGAACCAGCGCAAGATTCCGGTTTGATTCTGAAGCAATGAAAACATATAAGCAAAGAAAGAAAATACCTCCACATATTGAAAGACAAGTATAAGTTAAAATCAATTAAATACCTTTTCTTTGAGCCAGGTTCTTTGATCACATCTGAATCACAAAGGAAGCCATCAACTTCCTCAACACTGTGAAACAGATCACATCAAAAGCAGAGGATGTAAGGAAAGATCAGTTACAGGCACTTAAAACGACATCACACCAGTAACAACAGAATCTAAAGTAGAAATAGAGAGAGAGATCTGTAGATTTGTCTACTACTTTAGGAAACAGAGGAATAAATACAAAAACAGAGAGACATAAAGGCTTATAGTTGACCAAAAAAAAAGCTTCATATTTTCTAACACAACAAGACCATCTTAAAAAAAACAAAAGTCCAAAGCCTAGAAACAAAAAAAAAACAATCGAAACAACACTTCTAAATCTTAATCCCAACCTGATTGAAAAAACTATACCTGACAGTAGTAGCTGCTGAGCCATGGATCTGCCAAGGGAAAGTGGGACTCTGATGATGAGAGAAAACACCATCAATCAAAGGGTAATCACTGAGCCAGTTGGTGTTCTCCGGAAACACCATTTCTACAAACCCCAAACCAAAAACGCGGCGGCTGCTTCCGAAAAAGGGTCGACGAATCTGAAATAGACAATGTGTGAGAAAAGTGAAGGATATTGGTGGTAGTAGAAACTCTCTTTCAATCGGTTTCGATTTTAAATATATTTCAATCTCTCTTTTTCATGGATGTCATATACACTGTTGGCCCACCAATCATCATCAAACCTTCATATACATGTCATAGTTGCTCCAATTATACACATCTTGTGATGTCAGTCACATTTAGCTTTCCCATTTTTAAATCGAAAAAATCACATCTTTACGCGAACCTTCCATCATCAAAACAAGATGAATTTTTTTAAAAAAACACACAAGTGGCCAAGTGGTTTAATACACGAGAATTTACAAATCTGGGTTCTGATCGAAGAGAGATTCATACAGGCAACAAAATTTAGAAACCTAAATATGCTGTGATGTAAAGGATGAGACTTTAAACGAAAAATCACATCTTTACACACCACAACAAATCAATTTCAAAACCCAAGTGGGATTTTACTAATTTAAAATTCTGGGTTCTTGTTTTAATCCCAAACTAGGAACATTCGATTGAAGAATGATGTAAAGCATGAGACTTTTGATTCGAAACCCTAGAAGAAAGGAACCGTCTGAAACTTTTGATTAATTATCATCCGAAACTGAAAGCATATGAACAATCAATTGAAAACCCGTTACAGAGACTCTGATTCAGAAACAAAAAAAAAAGAAACAACAAGCGGATCGGATCAATGAATGAATCAATCGTCGTCCTCAGATGGCTTGGATGAAGCGCCAGCCTTCTTAGGAAGAAGAAGGTTGTGAATATTGGGCATCACTCCTCCGTTTGCAATCGTCACATCTCCCAGCAATTTACTCAGCTCCTCATCGTTCCTCACCGCCAGCTGGATGTGCCTCGGCACAATCCTCGTCTTCTTGTTGTCCCTCGCCGCGTTTCCAGCCAACTCCAATACCTAATTTTTCAAAAAAAAAAATTAGGGCTTTTTCAACTAAATCATGAATTAGGGTTTGAGGTTGAGATTGTGATTTACCTCGGCGGCGAGGTATTCGAGAACGGCGGATAAGTAGACGGGAGCTCCGGCGCCGACACGCTCGGCGTACTTGCCTTTCTTCAGGAAACGGGCGATACGACCCACGGGGAACTGGAGACCGGCTTTGCTGCTTCTCGATGTTGCCTTCTTCACGGCGCCCGATCCGAGAGTTTTGCCACGACCCGCCATTGGAATTGGAATTGATTGATTTGTGCGAAAAGGATAAACGAATTGGTTTTCTATGTGTTTGGATCTTCTTCTCTGCAGTTTACTTTATATACTAGTTGTATATTCCGCTTGACGATGGTGAACCAATGGGAAGAGAGTACGCGGATCGATGTATATCGCCGTTAGATTGTTTTCTAATAGACGGTTCAGATTCGTGTTTTTTGAGGGTTCTGCTTTGCTTGAAATACCGGGAATACCCTCACTGGCTCGCCTTACAGTTTGATATTTGATGTTTTTATAGGCCCAAACCTTCACAATCGAACTAAAAAGAGCCCAATAAAACGACACACTTTTTCTTAGAGCATTTTCAAAAGGAACATCAAAACTAAGTCACTAGCAGAGTCGCACACATAAACCGGAACTGATGGGAGATGATGAGCTAAACTAACCTGCCTGTCTGTCAAGAGATGAAACATCTTGAAGAATCATCTCTATTTCTTGCGTTTCTACCTACCTATACATTTTGGAAGAATTATCACTAGCAGAGGCAGAGGCACATATTCATAAAAATATGTAGCTTGAATCCAGGAAACAAAATGCAATATAGACTAAATTCAGCTTCGCTCTAATGTTTGCATGTAACTCCAACACTCAGTAAACAGAATTGCCAATTTAGTCTTAGTAAAACGGAAACTACTAGATTGTAACTATGCCTATCTAATTTATTTATTTTTATTTTCAGAATCTTTGTCTATTTAATTTTCTTATTTTCTTCAAAAAATTTATGGACCTGTACCAAATGTTTCACCAAGCATAGTCTAAGGCCGGCCAGGAAACAAAGATCACACAGGCTACTAACCTGATGAATTTCAGTTTCTGATATTTTCTTGCATCTTAAAATATTAGCACAGAACCGTAGTCCAAGGGAATGATACCAACTGCACAAAGAATTTGGACAAAACGGTCGTCAGCTGTGAAGTTAGTTATGTGAAACTGTTACAATACCTCTTTGAGCTCTTACCGTTCAAATATTTGTAGAGTAATCAAGTAGAATAAACATCTATTATCATATACTAAAGGCATTCAAAAACTGATTATATGATAACCTTGTCTAGGAAGAATTTGGAAGTAGACTGATGTTGATTAGAAGTTCCCTAACGACAGGAAAGCTGCTGTTAAGGATTGTTTCCACATAACTACAAGAAGGTGACAAATGCACGTTGTTAAAATATTTAGTTTTTTGATGGTCGTAAGGACATCCAATTCAATAGAACTTTAAATCCTAGTTAGATCTTACTCAGAACGGTTCACATATGTCAAATTTAGCTTTCAGTCCACTGGCTAGTGTCGTCAATGCCTTCGTTACGGAAATTCAAATTTATTCTGCACAGCAGAAAAGCTTAAGAAGAAACCAAAATACATTACATATCTGAGAAGGCAGCCATGTCAATTGTACCTGGTCTACATGGTCAACAAGATGCTTGCAAATACTTGTTGAGACTTCTTCTTCAAAGTCACCGGACTGCAAAGAAAACACACACACACACACAAATAATCCTTCTGGAGTGCCAAATTGTTGTCTGATTAGTCAACATCACGGTTAAGTTCATGTATCACGTAGACGCTCAAGGCATTGAAGGTGAAACAAGCTACTGTTTTGTGACTATACCCGACATGTTTGTCCGAGAACATGGGAAACAGGAAGCAGGCAGATAAGAAACTTTATCTGTTTGTCCATGCCTGTGGCTGCGGAAACGATACAGGTGCCTCCTTTTGGGTGCCTAGGAAATAGCTTTGAAGCATAGATCTTCAGAACTCGTTAAAAGATCGGTAAAGATGAGATCCTTATAAGAGAATGAATTCAAAATCTCCATCCATCTTATAATCTACTTTTTTTTGCTTGAAAGCACAGTACTTAGTCAGCATATGAAAAGGTATAGCTTGAACAGGCTGAGTAAATTCTGGTTCTTGGTGAGAGCAATACACCGTTTCAAGATCTTTGCTATACTGGAAATCAACTGCAAACAAGGGAGTAGTAAACTACTTGAATGGTTACTGAAGATAAGGTATACTGTTACATGTATATAGCTATATCAAGTTTCCCACTGGCTAATCTAATGATGTTCATAGTCACTATTATGCACAGAAGATACTTTGCCGACATAATCTTGAAATCTGATATTTTTTCACACAATGTATAACTTATCCTATTAGTACAAAAAGTATTTAACCTCGACATGACCAGAAATTTCTGTTCAGCCTCAACATGATGAATCTTTGTTTCTGGTCTTTACCTGTTGTTGAAGTAGAGGCAGCAAAAACAATCCAGCATTGAATAAATATTAACCGTGAACAATGAAAAACCACAGAGTACACAGGACATACATTAGCTACAAACTTCCTTGCATGCTTCATGTGAAGTTTGGATACATTCTGACTATCATTTTTCCTATCCACTAGTATCATCAATGTCCATCTTCGACACACCTACCACCACCAAATTTCATTTCAGCTCCCAACCATTCAGAAAATAAACATTAGCATTTTTCCTTGAGAGATAACACAGCGCTGTTATAGAAACATAGTTCATATGATGTACATAATCAAAACTTACAAGCATGTCTGACCAGAAGAAATCTCTCTCTAGATCTGACTTCTCTTTCATGTTGACCAGAATCGATTCTACTTGCTCCCTGAAATAAAGTTTATGGAAAAAATAGGACGGAAAAGAAGGCTCCATACGGTTAATACAGCTACTCCAATTTCACACCAAAATGAATAAAAATCACATACAACAACGCACTTTCAGTGTCAGCATTACTTAGCGCATAACATCTAACATACCAGCTCCTACATAAATCTGTTCATAGTTCCCTGCTGCAAAAGTTGTTACTAACTCTTCCCTCACAGATGGCTCCAAAAAGATCGCCCGCCCAGCAAGAATCATATAATTTCCTTAGCAAATTTGTTTCCTCTTGCTCTCTAGATATTTCCAGAATTACAACGAGTGGTGGTGCACACAACAAACAAAATCAGAGAGGGGTGAGAACTGGAAGCAGATAAAGTGATAAAAGCAGAGGCATCAAAAAACTTCTTCTTTTTTTTTTGCTTAAAATAAAAAAACTTAAAATAGAGTCTAAGCAATTACTTCACATTCATTTGTCCCTGGTTCTTGACTTAGCAGCAAAACACTTCGTATTGCTATGTGAATTTCGAGGCTTGAGATAGCCCACAATCAACAATATTATCTTTTTACCTTTAGTTCCAGAGTTACTCTGTCTGTGGTAATCATTCCCAAACCAAGATTAAAGTTTTCAAAAGCATACTTTTTATTTTTTTAACATAAGAGCAAAACATTTTTATATTCTTTCATATTTGTCTGACACAGTATAAGTTCAAAATCTTTCACAAGAAATCAAGAACTATAGTAATGGACTACTCACAACAACAACAAAAACAAAGATTCACCTGTTGACGACGAGGAGTCTGATGTATATAATATTATACTCCGAAAAATACTTGGGTTCACCCCTAGAGTGAACCTTTAGGTTCATCCAGTCAATAAGATTTTGTTATTTCATATTCATTATCTTTTGAAAAAGAAAACAAAATATTGTCAAGTTTCATTATGTTTTTAATATAAAAAATAAATAGAAAATAATAGTAGTAGCAAAAAAAAAATTATATTTAAAATACCGTCAACAAAATACTAAACCCTAAACCCTAAATCATAAACCCTAAACCTATAGTAAACCCTTGGATAAATCCTAAATCTTTTGATTTTTTAAAAAATATAATCTTAACACAATCATTAAAACACTAAACTCTAAACCCTAAATATTAAACCGTAAACCCTTGGGTAAACCCTAAACTCTTGGGTAAACTCTAAACCCTTGGATAAATTCTAAACTCTAGGATTTAGAATTTATCTAGTTTAGAATTTATCTAAGTATTTTGGATTTACCAAGAGTTTAGGGTTTACCCAAGGGTTTAGGATTTAGGGTTTAGTGTTGGTTGAAGGTATTAAAATATATTTTTTAAACGTGTTTTTGTTTGCAATTATTATTATTTTTTATTTATTTTTATTTTTATTTTAAAAATATAATAAAACTTGACAATATTTTGTTTTTTTTTTTAAAAGATACTGAATATGAAATAACGAAATCCTATTGGCTGGGTGAATCTAAAGGTTCACTCTAGGGGTGAACCCAAGAATTTCTCTTATACTCTCTCTGTTTCTTTATATAGGTAGTTTTAGCCAAAAAATTTGTTTCACAATGTAAGGTGTTTGCATAATTCAATGCAACTTTGCATTAATTAGATATTGTGTGACCAATACAATAATACATACTCCCTCTGTTTTTAATTGTAAGTAGTTTTGGTTAAAAACACAAATATTTAGGAGTTGTTATTTTTTTAAACAAAATTATTTAATCAATCAATTCAACCAATTATTAAAAACCTAGCATTATTTCATTAGTCGTACAATATCCAATAAATGAAAAGTTACATTGAAATATATAAACTACTTACATTGTGAAACAAACTATTTTTGCTAAAACTACCTACAATAAAAAAACAGAGGGAGTACATTTTTATTATTGGTTGAGATTGTATATTAAATGCTACTTTTTCAAAAATAATAACTTTTTTGATATTGAGACTTTTAACTAAAACTACCTGTAAATAAAAACAGAGGGAGTAATACATAGAAGAAGACCTTCCACAAAATCACCCATACCTACGCCGACAAAACAGCTGTTCCTCCGTCGGTGTCTGTGCCAAACATTCGGATATGAACTTGTATAGTTTGTTTTAAACACGGAAACTCATTAAAAATCCTGTTCTTACATAACCGGACTGGTTTAACTGTATCTGTATAATCTCAGCTCTCTAACCGATCCTTTCAAATACAAACGATCCTTTTATTATGCTCTCATCTCAGTTGTATTTTGGTTGAGTGACGCGGTCTTGAAATCAAACCGAGAATTACAAAGGCTGATGTCGTATTAGCTGTGCCTATTAAGGGTCACAGACTCACAGACTGATACCTTATTTAAGACCACCTTCATCGGCGGTATGGTGGAATGTTGATGAGCATCTAATAAATTTAAATAGTTAAAAGTATATAAGGAAGACAGAACCCATATCCCAGTCTAGAACTTGCTAGAAACATTTGTCCCTTCATAATATAAAATAGTTTATAATATCACATTATTGATAACTTGTTGTCGTCCATTATTGATAACTTTCTTAATTCTTATAAGTTCCCGTAAAATATTTATATATTTCCTATTTTAAATTTTAAGTTCACATCGTTAAAATATATATAAACATAAAATTAGCAGTAGATAAAATATGTCGATTCTGTTTTTGTTTTAGTTTTTGAGTTAATACCAAAATCTTAGATATTCTTAATTGTAGATATATAGAAAAACATTTATTAGTATTCAATATCTTAAATATGAAAAATAAATATTAAAGTGTTTGAATAATTATATTTATAAATAATATAATTATTCGTCTATATTAATTTTACAAATCCTTATTCAATATATTAAATATTTATTTATATTAAAAATATTTACACATCGAATAACTTAATAGTAGCCGAAAGAATACAAATTGTAAATTTTGAATTGAATAAAATAGAACTAATTACAAATATATTCAAAATCTGGGATATCTTCTATGTGTCCACCACCACATAAAACTAATGTTATTTTTATTTTGTCTTTTATTTTTTGGATCGAATATCCCGAGAAGGACATTTTTATTTTTGCCATTTATGTACAAAATGACAAAATGATTGATCGAAAGAAATGGCGATGATGAATTTCTCAATTTTTATTAAATTTCAGTGCTTGATTTACGTCGATATCATTGAAAAGCAAAGTGCAACCTCTTATTTGGAGGGCATAATGCCAACCACAATAGCTACAGAAGATGGGTGCTATTAACTTATGATCAGTTTTCACAATTGATCATACACTCGTAGCAAGTAATATAACGCTTGAAAAAGAAGAAAAATGGCACTAGGGAAGATGTGTCTAATACAAATACGAATATATATTTTATAACACATTATCTTTCTTACATTTCATAGTTATTAGACATTGTGATTTGAGATGTTAAACTCATGACTTTGTGGAATAGCAACAACAACAAAATGCATAACATTAGTTTTAAACCTCTCAATATTAAAGATCAAAGAGATATGCATCAGATGAGAAACCTAGACAGGCCTACCTTATCACCAGTTTCTTTAACATCACGTTCACTCTGCTTTTTGTACTCTCTGAAAGTGAACCTTCTATACTTCTTTGGATTCCCAAAGCATTCGATCTCGGTTTCCTGATAGGGGCATACAAAGAATGCTATCGACAACCTCTCCACGTTTACTGGAGGTATCACTCTATGTCTCACGCTCTGATACACTCCATTACTAAGTGCCTATAGCGTATGCATAAGATTAGTTAGGAGATTAGTTACCTAATTGTCTAGGAACAAAAGTCAAGTAATTAGCAACATCTATAAAGTTATCTATAAAAAACATTAATTATAGATTTTGGATTAGTAGTGTTAAGTTTTAGGAACTAGACTCTTACACACATATTTAACTTTATGTACACAACTCCAAAACCGTTTTTTGAAAGAGTTTTAAGGTTTCCCCTGAATGTTTGCTTATGATCCAGATTATTCATATTGAAACTACTTGGTAAAATAATTATTTCTTTATCATAATTTAGTAAGTTCATTCATTCTTTGCCAAAATTTTTCATTCTGTTTTCCTTGGAATTAGTTAAATATACGGTTGTAACTAGATTCTAAGAAAATATGAATAAATTAATTTTTGATATGTGATAACAGGAGAATTGAAAACGCAAACCATTCTTTATCATTCTATTCACTTACATATCTCTCGTAACATTCCTGTTATCATATATACTAAACCAGATAACTTTCATTATAGTTTAAGGTGTACTTTTAGACTTCTATAGTCCAAGTCATCGGTTCAGATTAGTCGTATAATAATCTACAAATTTAGAATTTAATTAGTAAAACGATTTTTAAATGAGACAAAATGTAACCTTAAAAACGTTGATAATCAATGATTAAAGTTACCTGAAACATATCACCAATGTTCACAGTGAGAGCTTCTGAGCAAGGTTTTACGCCAATCCATTGTCCATTTTTCTTCAATTGTAGTCCTCCGATTTGATCTTGAGAGAGTATGGTGATGAAACTTGAATCGGTATGAGGAACCAAACCAAACACTTGCGAACCAAAAACACAAGGGTGATACTTGTTAAGCCTTAGAAAACTGTTTTGTAGTGTAAAAATATTCTCGAAATACTTCGAGTTCACGTTCACTTGTTTCCCCAGTATTCCGCATATCACGTGGGCCACTCGAGCTACCTCTTGCACATACATTGCAACGGTTGTTCTGTAAAAAAAAGGAGAAAAAGTAAGATAGTTGAATGTTTCTTCATCTATATGATTGTATAATAATGATATGATGTTGTATTTATGTGTATCTTTAACAACCGGCCGATCTCTATATATAGAATGTTTTTTTTTTGCTAAAATATTTTCTATTAAATATATAGAATGTTATCAAAATTTTCTATAACTATAAAATAATTATGAGTGTTGCTATGTATATATACTACTAGATAAAAGAACCTTAAAATTTCATTCCAAAAACTAAAATATTTCCATATACCCATAACAAATTTCATAAAAATTTGGTTACAAAAAAATCTTGAAACTGAAGGAGAACGAGTTGTGACTTGCTAACAATGTTGTCCTGAGACGAAATCACTATTTGAAATTCAATAATTTATCTTTACTAAAAGTAAACACAATTCAAGAACTAGGGTTTCATCATACCACATATCTCAAATCAAATAAAGTAGTTTTAAACCTGAAGTTGTTGCCATCATCAGAGAAACTTAAGATCTCAGCAAGAGTGATGTGAAACGCTTCAGAAAAGGAGTACTGAGCCGCGGAAGTGGCGTTAGGGTTTCCCCACCGGTAACAATGCTTTGATGAGTCCGAAAACTTTTCTCGGACTTTCTCGTTAAAGGATCGGTCAAAGAGTTTCGTTTCTTCACGAAACATCATCTCAAAGACTTCTTTTGGAATCCCATGGTTCACAACTTGAAAGAATCCCCACTCTTTTGCTGCCTCGACCATTTGTTTCACACATCTTCTGCGCTTGACCTCCTCGCCATTAGTTAGATGGCTAAGATCGATCACCGGAAGCTTTATACCTGAGCTTTGGACGGTTGGTTCATCACTAGTTGATCTCGGAAAGGAGCTTCCAAAAATGGATGAGAAATGTGTCTCAAAGGGAGGTCGAGAAGCCATGTAATTAGCTACGGTTAGGAAGAAATGAAATTTGAGAAGTGATTCTTTATGATTCTTATCGTTTGCTTTATATATAATCGATATATGAGGGAAAAGCCCTTACCCTCTATATATAGATAAAAATTCATGTGTGTCTCTGTCATATCCTCTGTAGATGGAAGCAAATTATTAAAGGAGCCTGTACTGTTAGAGAAATGATTTGATAGCATTTAGGGCTGATACATAAAATCAATATGTGCGTTTCGAGAGAAAAACGTTGAAGTTTTTGTCTATATACATACTCAAGAAAAGTAGCTTAATTAGAGAATAGTCTAATCTGTGGTAAGACGTAGATTTAGCGTTTATTCTTTTCATGTTATAGCGGGTTTAATCAAATTTCAACAAAAAAACATACATCACGCATTAATTGTCACAATAATAGACATCGATCTATATATGCTGCGAAAAAATAAACAAATATATTTTAATTTGTATGGTGCATAAACTTGTACGTACGTGACACACCGTTCAAACACCGTTCAAACATACATAACTAAGTGAAAAAATCTTCCTATTCAATTTCCAAAAAGGGAAATATAAATATATTGGGCCTTCAAAAAGAAACGAAATGTTTTAATTAAATATATAATGGACCCATAAATATTTGATGGTTGATGTGTCTTGATAAAGTCCATGGTGACTATAGACTATTGTTAAGACTTGATCGAGCATTAATGATAGTTTCTCAAGCTATGAAACCACGTGTTTGTGTCTCTCACTCTAATTTCTTTTCCCCTGTAAAGAGTTTTCTCTTTGAATAGAACATCAGAAAATATCTCGAGGAAACTCTTGAGAGACCTAAACGACAAAAATGTATGAATTTATAGTTTTCGACCAAAAATAATTCCCCATATATTAATAGAGAAACATTTGAAAAATGTAACCTCAAGTTTGTAAAAATTAAAAAGTGTATATCTTAAATATCAGTTAATTAGCATAGCAATTTAGTGACATGTCAGTTCCATATTTTAATTGAAAAATTTGTTGGTCCAAAGATAATTGGGACAAATTCGATAAGATTGACTGAATGCTATATGTATATCTTGCCAACCTTGTAGTTTTTATACCGAGCGCAGTGGCGGACCCAAGATGTTTTTTTACCTGGGCCAAAACCCATATAAAAATTAGTAAAAATAAAATAAAAAGGTGTTGCTGGGCGTCGAACTGAGAAAAGGGGTGTCACCTAGAAGGACTTAAACCATCTTTGCTGCCAACAACTGATAAACATTAGCCTAAAGTTAAACGTTTATATTTTTAAGGGGTTGCAGCTGACACCCCTATTAACCACATGGGTCCGCCTCTGACCGAGCGAGATTTAATACGACCATGTAATGGCCCCACTTCGGTATAATTTCAATGTGGAACACAACCAACGTTATGTTAAGTTAAAACAAAAAAAAATGCACAAACGAATATTCTCGTATTTTTTTAAAATAAAAGCTACAGAATTTTATAAGATGATTAACGTATATATGACAATTAATGGTGATGAATAATAAATATCTGATAACATTTTTTGTATCTTAGCTCTTTTTGTTTGATTTTATATCATTAAAAGATATTAAAAATAAAATTAACCATATAATAAAAAATTAGATTTTTTCTTATATGTTATATTTTGAATTTTTAAAAATGTCTATAAATTATTAGAATTTTAAAATACTACTTTGAAAATTTTGTGATCAGTGGTTTAATTTGTTTTGTTATAAAAGATACAAACGATCATAAAATTGTATAAATATCGATTTTTATATAAAAATTTGAATATATATATATATTCCCTTATATATTAGTTTATAAACATTACATCATTATTTTGTATTCACATATCAACATGAGAATGAAATTCAATTTTTTTAGAAAAGTAGGTTGGTTCATCTTAATTTATATTATATGATTAACGTATATATGACAATTAATGATTATGAATACTAAATATTTGATAACATTTTTGTATCTTAGCTTTTTTTGTTTGATTTTTATATTATTAAAAGATATCAAACAATCACATTAACCATATAACAAAAACTAGATTTTTTTTATATGTTATCTTTTGATTTTTTTTCAAATGACTATAAATTATTACAAATTTTAAAATATCACTTTGAAAATCTTGTGATCAATGTTTTAATTTGTTTTTTATAACAATATGCAAATAATCATAAAATTGTATTAATATATATATTCAGCTAACTATTTAAAGCAAGAAAATGAACTGCATCCAGTGGTGAAACTAGCTTGTTAAGCATGGGGGCATGTGCACCCACTAAAATTTGGATATTTAATATTTACTAGCAAAGTTATAACCATGACTTAAATGTCATTGTGCACCCGTTGTTTTATAATCAAATCCTCAGATTTTTCCTTTGCTACCATTTGTGCACCCATGAAAAAAATTCTCTAGATTCGCTCTGGCTGCATCAATTTAGTCGTTTAGTTGAAATCCTTCGATTTTGAAAATAGAATGATAAAACCATTGAAATGGTTTTCAGTGATGTTAAAGTAAAATATTTTAAAAAATTGTAAAATCTTTTGTAATAAAAATTCACTTGATGACTACATTACTGTTTTATAGCTATAAACATAGTGATAAAAATTGTAAGTTCAAATCGATCAAACTCATCATAAATTCAAATAGATTTTGGTCTATAATTACAATTACAAATGCTCAGTCCAATATATAGACGATTATATAAAGAAAACATAACTGTATACATATTAAAAAAATACAAACACATATACATATTTAATTTGTTAATACTATATATTTTTAATTTTTATTATATAAGCCCACCCTGCGCATAGTATAAATGAAGAGTTCATACCCAAAAATATTTTCAAGAATTTTTGTTTTTGTTTTTGTTTTTCTTGTAAATATATTTGTTGTTTATCAATCAATATCATATGTAGGAAAATATATACAAATGATACAAGCTTTCAAAAAGTTGTCTAAATGACCGCCTAATAGTATGTGCCAATGGAGCAGTAAAACATGATCCAAATGCAAAAATAAAAATTTTAAATTTTTTCCAAAAGTTTATAAATAAATTATAATATAAAACTTCAAAATTTAGATATACTTATAGTTTATAATTCAAAAAACATTAAACATATATAAATAAGACTATTAGTTTTTTTAAACTGTTTCATTATACAGTGAAACCTCTATAAATTAATAATGTTTGGAATACACCAAAACTATAATTTTTTATTAATTTATAGAGATTATTAATTTATAGATTATTAATTTATAAAGGTTATACTGTAGTTTTAAATGTATCGTTAATATTCTTTGAACCTGGCCTACAAATAATATAATTTTAGACGTCCTTGTTGTCTCTCATGTCGACAAGTGGTTGCTTGAAATTTGGAGGGCTATATATTTAGAATCTTTTTCCTATTTTCAACTAGCGACCCAAAATTAAATGAAAACAAATTTAGAAAGGAAAAAAAAAAAAGAAAAGTCAGATACACTACTTCCACTCGTTTACTCAATTCGACAGCGGTTTGCTTGGCAAAATAAGAACTGGTATAAAAGCTAATTCAAACCGAATTTAGTTTATATTTTATTTTAAACAAACTTCGGTTTAGACCACGAAAAAATATTATTATTTTAATCAAAATATTATTCTAATATTTTTTTAATTTAATTATTTTGGTACAAGTGGATACCAAATTTTGATTAAAATAATAACTTTTACAAATTCATCTAAAAATTGTTAGAAATAAAAAACACCTCATTTTCTAAAAAAATATTATAATGAATTGAAGGCCTCCATGTTTCACCAATTTTTATGAATTGAACGCCTCCATGGTTCACCAATTTTCTTATATATAGCAAACAAAAGCATTGGGCACCAAGAATTACCAAATTTTGATATCGAAACTCTTATTTTCTTCGAAAGAGTACAAAAGTTTTTTGGAAATTATTATAAACTTCATGTGCGTCAAAACACCCAACAAGTGACATTTTACTGTTCTAGATCTTACTTCAAAAAATTGTCATATGACTCAAAAAGATATAGATTGATGCCAAAAAATAAAAAGACTCAAAAAGATATAGATACTTTACAGATTTAGTTACTGTATAGTTTAACATACTTGAATATTTTTACGTTGGAATTAGAGTTTATATCTCATCTATATTCTGAGATTTAATTAGAGTTTAAACATTTTTTTGTTTTTGTTAAAACATTTTAAAATTACTACAAACTTCATAAATTAACAACTTAATTTTGCAATAATATTAGATTTTAATGTACTTTATCGAATAACAAAAGTACACTAGTTTTTTTAAACTTTTTGTTTCAATATTGGTGAATTTTTCTTTTGATACAACCCATCTCAAACTTCCAATTGAATTCACCCAGTAATTGATAACAAATATCTTTATAATATATCTTCTATAAAAGAGATATTGTTTAGATCGATATCCTTATTTGATGGGGCTTTCAATATCTTTATGATAAAACAAACAAAATTTCTTAAAATTTTAATGGGCTGTATTTTATTATCTTTGTTAAATGATGTTGCACAAACTTGAAATGCAAAACACAAGCAAGATAAATAGCCTGAATTAACTAAAAGCTAAACATCTAAAAATATAAATATTCTAAGAGAACAATAATCAGATTAAAAAATTTATGCTAGTACGAAACTGAATTCAAACAACAGAACCACGATAACTCAATTGTAGCTTATCAACTACTACATTTAGAACTTACTTTTTTGAAAAGAATATGTTCGTATTGGGTGTGAAAAACGTGATTCATATGGCAGTAAGATATGTATAACAACAGTACTTAAAAGTCATAAGAAGACTCATGACTCATGAAATTAAATCCTCAATGTCGACGATGTATTGTAGTAATCAAGTGAATCGGATTGAACTGAATTTAAATTGACTTGACCAAATCTAGAAACCAGCATTATTATTAGTCACGAGTAACAACGATTTAATATATGGTATGGCCATGGGATGTAGATGTCGGCACCGGTTTTACATTGACACGTGTAAAGGTCGTTTCATCGACATTATATTATCAAAACTATACTAAAAGGTGAATAAGAAGGCCAGGGAGAGTGTCCACGTCAATTAAAAAAATCAGCCTATCAGAAGGCTTTGTTTCGCCATGTCATGTAAGATTTAATCGAATAAGTTTGGTCATGGGCCATTGTGTGTTCTTAAATTTTTTGACTATAACCCATATCAAGTCCATACTTCTTCGTATACCGTTAACTAAAATAATGTCGTCTGGCCCATTTAAAAAATAAGCCGTCTTCTCTGATTCTTCCTTTTCCTCTGCGTCGTTTCGACTATCTGCGTTTCACCGTTCATTCATTCCTGTTCTTTAGTTTTCTCTTAATGAGCTATTCTTTCCTTCCAACTCCCTCTCTTTCTACTCCTATATAAACCACTTCGTCAAAGGCTCTCTACAACATCCATACAATGATAACAATCGATGGCTATGAAATTGATTCAAACCTCCGACAAGTCTCGTGCTGCACTATATATTTTGTCGACATATCACCAAGGCTATCGGAGTCGGGATTACGCTTTAGTTTGATCTATTTCTGGGAGGCCAGAAACACTGCCAATGGTGGGAGCTGCTCATCCTCGACGAACCAGGGTATGATTGATTTCCTCTGCAATTTCCTTCATGTGGATTCTCACTCAAACTTCCTTACATCTTACTGATTTTGTTTCCGACAGGGCACTGTGATCTACCAGCCTCAACTCAAACCAGGATCCACTTACAGCCTCAAGAATTTATTCGCTACGAAGCCGAAAGAGATCTATCGAGTTGCTGATCTGCGTGTAACCATTTGTTTCTCGCACAGCTCTGTCCTCTTCCATCTTGAATACCTATCAACGCCGACCGGTTCAGATTCTACTTACATGAAGGTTTTGAGTCCAACTGTGGTCTCTGAAACAGTCTTCAGCTTATCTGCCATGTATTTGATGCATATTATTGAGCTTCTTTTCTAATTTCACTTTATTAATTTTCAAAACCACTATCGTTGTTTACAATTTGGTTTAAGAAACATTGGTAGCAAATTAGCATATCGAATAAACACCAAGACAACGTAGAACTAGAACTAAACTTTTTGTTTAGTTTACGTTGTAAGTTCTATATTTTGCCTACTGCTTTGTTACTTTTATAGGTGATCTCCATTGAAAACGGCTTATGTTTACATGAACAAGATGAATCAGGCAAAGGACTGTTTTCCATGTCTCTAAAACGCTACGAGAGGCACTCATACGCCGAGAAACAGGTAAAAGGCTCCATATTCCCACAATGTATGTTTACTGTCTCCAAAGCTCTGTCAAACATATATTTATGTACAATATCTATTACAAAACTGGCTTACAAACTGAGAATAAATTGTGTATACACAAACGAACAGGTCAATGGAACATAGCAGGCTTAAGGCTAGGGTTGATCTTTTGGATACCAAAGGTACTGATACATTTTCGTGATGAACATGTATATATAAGGTTCAATTTTTTTACTTAACATTGGGGATTAACAAAAGTGATGATGATATGGATTCATTGCAGGCATTATGTGGGAAAATATTTAGAATCAATTGCATAAGTGAACTCCAGACTCTCGAGTAACAGCTGGACACTTCTCTTAAACATCTTTGCTCCAGAAAAGTATGTATGTATATCTTCCTTATGGACGCATACTCAGACGCACACATCTCTTTTAAATTGTTTGAGTTTGTGCAGATATAAATATATGCCTAACTATTGTAAGTGATTTGGAAAGATTCTTATTTATCTTTAAAACTATGGTTATAGGTCATGCATGGTTTAGTGTTTGTCTCATATGAATGAATACAATTTTGACTCATTGGTGCATAATCAATGTACGAGTCCCTCAACCACCTTCAAAGAAAGGTATGTTAACACCACTTTATCTCTGAAGTCGTGAGTATGTGCGACTTATGTAAACGGGGATGCCAGCACCAAGACAGCTCTCATATTGGAAGACTTATGAGGGACTTAGGGATGGAGATTTTTACTTGTGGGATTGACCTGATACAAGCAGATGTTTGGGGGAAACTGAAGAATTTTTTTTAATCAATCAGGTGTCCAACCGAGTTCAAGGAGCTTGCGGTGCATTACTTGCGTGGAGGCGCACAATGGTGGGTCAGTGTGGTTCGGAGCATGCCTGTTGGAAATATTAACAAGAGTGCTCGGAGATATCGCTAAGAATGGTTTCTTTTTCGTGGAATTTCGTGGAAATGGCAGGAGAGGGCAATCAGGAGGAAAACACATGCTTTGTAAATAGTTGATCATTGTTTTTTTCTTCTTTTTTTGCGTTTCTTAATATTTGATAACTATTATACTCTTTCAAGTTCCAGTGTTTTACTCCACTTCAGTCTCGAACTTGAGCTACCATCGCTCCACTTTGGGCACCAAATGTTTCTTAAAATGAAGAATTAGTTGTTTCTTTTCATTTGCACAATCATGCGGCAAGCTGCATTTAAGTGGGATTTGTCCGTTTAGTATTAAGGTATCTCCTAGATTTTCGCTTGAACTGTATTCACATTTCCATGGTCTATATGAATACACTGCACAAACACTAACCATGAGCTTCTTAGCAAAAAAATAACCATGAGCTTTATTTTAACAAGGACATGCGTGGTTTTTATTGAGAAGTAATAAAGCATTTTTTGCTTAAAAGTAAGAAAGAACTTTACAAATCTGTTAAATTAAAAGACAAGATTACTTTGTCAATCTTTTTTTTTTTTGTCAATCAATATACGTGTAATCTAAATGTTTCCAGATTACATTAGTAATAATATCATATTATGAAAAATGTAATAATACTAAAGACCGCAAGGATTTTCAAGATCATTAACTATAGCCAACTTAATAGTAAACTCCGAGGTGAGTTTTCCAATTTTATGTGTATCTCTTTCAGATTAAATGTTCATAAATATTCCCTCTGTTTTTTAAAGATACATATTCTAGACTTTTCACATATATTAAGAAATCACATTAAAAATGCATTGATTTTTGTGAATAACAATTTTCCATAACTTTTAACCATTAAAAATCCAATAAACACAATTAATTTTCTTAAAATTAACAGATTTTCATTAAATAATACATTGAAAAAGTAAAAAATCTATCTTTTTAAAACAAATTTTTTTCCTAGAATATGGATCTTTAAAAAACAGAGGGAGTAGTATATAAGATATATTCAACTGCCATATATATGTAACACAAAAATCGATGAACCAAGTAGTTATTAAAATTCAAATAATATGTAAAACATATAAAATATCTTTTCTAGATTTTGTTTAATAATTGTTGTAAGTCTTGCAGTTTTTCTTTATGTCGCTTGACAAATTATAATTGTTGTGTTATCGTGAAATGTAAATGAAATTGCAAAAACATCACTCTTTTTTTTTAAGTTGGAAGATGAAGTGCAATTAATATTTTCTGTAAAGGTCACTAAAATTAAAGAAAAGGGACCAGCTAAATTTGAATTCAATATGTGTATATTCATTAAAGCAAGTTTGCAGAAATGTAGTATATTAGAAAACTTTTTTTTTGAACAACAATATATTAGTATATTAGATAACTTAACAATACAAAAGAAAAGACAATTCGCCTTATGAGACTAACATACTGTTCAATCATATAATTCAGTATAATATATATTAATATATAAAATTATATACAAAATACAATTTGAAGATGTATAATATTTATATTATTTATAATTTTTTTCTTACATATAAAAATTTAATACAAAAATAAAAATTCAAATATGTATCATCCTACATAATTAATACTCTCTCCGTTTCAATATGTAAGTAGTTTTGCCTAAAAGCACGAATATTAAGAAAGTGGTTATTTAAAAAAAATATATAATATAATCAATGAATTCAACCAATTATAAAAAACATAACATTATTTCATTGGTCACACAATATCCAATAAATGAAAAAGATACATTGAAATATGTAAACTACTTATATTGTGAAACAAACTATTTTTGCTAGAACTACTTACATAACAAAACAGAAGCAGTAATTTTTATTTATTTTAATATCACAACCGTTGAATAAAATTGTATGATCTAGGTTTGCCGCAACAAAGCTTAACAAAAATCAAATAATGATAATGTAGTTATCCAACAAGTAAATCCTTTTAAAATAATATAATTACTTCATCACATTTGGAACAAATAAAAACAAAATATTCCACTGCCAATAAAATTCTCTAAATAGAATTAGTTGTTTATGGTGTAAATCGGTTAACGGTAATCAAAATAATATGAATAATGGACTACAAGGTCAAAACTCATAATAATTGAAAATTTTAAAACATATTTGATTATCATATAATTGAGTTATTATTTACATTTTTTAGCCTGAATAATATGTTACATTGAAAAATGCTTTAATTTAAGTGATTTAAACATATAAACATTGTTGTTTAATTTCTGCTAAAACATATTTAACCTTACAAATAGAGTCGAAACATATAAATAACACACATATTAATCGTTTTCTAATGAAAGTTTAATCAACTTATCATGTGGTTATGATAACAATCATTAACCCAAAATTTTATGAAAAATCAACAAACATTGCTTTTATGTTTAATTATTTCTAAATTATTTTTCTTAACAATTTTTTGGAAAAATTATTACTCGGTTAAACAGCAGTAACACAATTTAATTTACAACATAATTAACCATGATCATAAAAACACTAAACTTAGTAGAAAAAGACAGTGTTGAAGATTCAAGTTGATCCAATTAAAGAAGTTCATAAAAAAAACAGAAGAAATCACACTTCAAAACTATTGTCAATACCACTTTCAAACTCTTAGGAAATATAAGAGTCAATTTCAATGTGTAAGTTAGAGCTACATCTCCCATCTACACTTTATAAGAAAATAATCTAGAAAAACACTACTAAGAACAACTTTCTGAGCATCTGAATTGTCTTTGAATTCTAAACTCAGTTTTGGTAATCTAATAAACTAATTAAAATAATTCTATTACAAAAATATGGAGAAAAATTATATACAACATTTAAACAACAAAAAACAGAGTATGTCTCTTCTCATATATTATATCCTACATCCTACACAATTTATATACAGATGAAAATTCTGAAATATTTCATATTCACACAAAAAAATAGTTGTAAAATTTTAAAAGTAACTATCCGCGCGTAGCGCGGAAAATGATCTAGTATTGATAACAACAATAAAATGAGCCCATTCAACTACTTATGGCCTCCTCTTTCGCTGTCTTATCTTTAGAACCTTTTGTTTTTCTCACTCTCACTCTCACTCTCACTCTCACTCATTTCTCACTTATCCCAATCGTTATATAATCATTATACTATTGTTTCTTCCTTTTCAGAAAATGTTATAATCAATCAATCAATAAGATTTTTATTTTATTTCGGCGTTATGTTTTGTTTCCCTTGTCGACATGCTTATAAACGTTTTAGATTTGCTTAAATAAAGATGGATCGTCCGTAGTGAGAAAAGTTATGCTATCATTGCTAAGTATCAATGTTCCAAAAGAAAAAATCATTGCTAAGTCTCAACGCACATCCAATTAATTTCTTTTTTTTTTGTAACAGAATCCAATTAATTTCTTTTGCAGATCCTTTTACACACACATATATATATGATATATTTATATATGTATGTATATATATATGTATATATATATATATATGAGATTTTACCTCATTTTGGCCAAATGTGGGGTTTACGAGGGGAATTATCTATTAGATCAAAAGCAAATTGTAAAAAAAAAAATGGAAAACCCTTTATAAAAGAAAATTAAAATGGAATCAGGCCCAATTTTTTTCTGAACTGAATTATATCGAACTGATTTATCCTCAATTAAAGCTTAGTTATAAAAGTACGAATATTTGAATCGAAAGCAAGTTTAAATTAAACCAAACTTCAAAAAGAAAACACATAAAGTCTCAAGAAAAAACACATAAGCTCCATATGTGTAATTTAAGAAACAAAAAATTGTATGATGTAATGTTTTTTTTTTTTTTTGATCAAATTGTATGATGTAATGTAACTGATGATATCATCACTACAAAAAAAAACAGTGAATTACATCACTTAACTTGTATCACAAAATAAATGATTTTATTTTAAATTACTTATTTAGAAATGAATACAAATATAAACAATTTAAGAGATCAGTTATGATAATTGATGTTATTATTAATTAAATTAACACCAGTTTAATTAAATGATATAACTTTTATCAATTTGTATCACTTTTACAAAATTGATACTATTAAATAATTTTATATCATTTAGATAACTGATACATTAGCTTTTTTTGGTTAACATCAGTTTTTAAAATGATAATAATCTTGCATCAGTAATAAATTGATACAAAAATATATAACTATAATTTACATTATCATCAATTTAGTAAAATGATGTTACTCTTAAAAACTGGCTCATTTAAACATTTGTTTTCAATAAAACCTTTAAAAATTATAGCTTGATTTACGAGATGCAGTTACTATATTTTCTGCTTTAATTTTTTTTTATGGTTGTAGTTTAATTAGCCCATGATCTTCTATAAGACTATAACTGTTTCATCCTAACTACAAAAACTTATTATTTTTCTGTCAAGATCTAATGAGTTCTGATCATAGTCTCATTCATCCGTTCCTCTGCCTCTCACTTTTAAAACTTTTATCAGTTTTGAAATTTATTGTTCTAGTCTATTTGATTTATAAAAATAATCAAAAGGTATTCAGCTTTTCTTTTATAAATCGTGATGAGGATGATTGTTTTTCTTTTATGCAGGATGTGAAAGGAAACTAGGAACTCCTACCTCACGAACCTGTTGAAAATTTCTGGAAAGGTAATGATTTTCTTTTGTTTTGCTTCTAAGTCTTTTTTGAAACTATATTTATTTTCTTCTATTTATGGTTTAAGAACTTTTTATATTAGGTTTCGATTTCTTCAATGACAAATGAAGAATCTTCTGCAAATCTTAAGGAATACAAGTTTCTAGGAAATGCTGCTGAAGGAGAATGCTTCGGTGAATCTCTTAACGTACTGAATCAACTCAGTTTTACACCAGCAATAAGGATTGAAGATGAATATGAAGAAGAATTCATTTTTGTTACAGTTTTTCTCTGAGTTTATATTCTTTTATTTTGTACCTCTTTTTTCGCCATGTTCTTCAGATTATTAGTCAATGGAAATAATAATAATAAGTTGTTTATAGAAAAATATTTACTTAATTTATTTAATTTATTTAGTTTATTTAATGACATATTTCAATATATAATTCGATGGTTAAAAATTTATAATTAATAAAATTAATTTCGAAAATTTATATTAAATTTGGTCTATTTATTAATAAAAATATAAAACTTAACATCAGTTATTTTAATTGAAACGAAAATAACATCATTTTGCAAACCGATGTATATCTTAATATCATTTTTAGAACTGATACATATTGATATCATTTATAATAATTGATGTAAATATTTCATATTTTTGTATCAGTTACTAATAAAATGATGTTAATTATTTGCATCACCACTTTCAGAGTCACTTAAAAGTGATGCAAAATTATATTACATCATTTATAAGTAATGCAAATATTAAAAATAAATGATGTTAAAACATCTTTTTTTTGTAGTGCATGTATATTATTTGCGTATATGCTTAAATAAAAAAAAAACTGATTTATTTTGATTTCTTGATAAGAATATGATATGTATTAATTACATTAACTGTAATTTAAATATATATATGTTTATGACCGCTGGTTGTTAAAAAAAAGTTTATAACCGCTGATTATTCTTGTAAATGGTAATAATTAAGCGTTTTAATAAATACAGAATTTTATATAGTTAAATTAACTCTTCCCTAATGTATGTTAACTAATTTATGAATCTACTATGGGAAAAATGACTATTTCAACCTGAACTTTACCTATCTTATCTACTTTTTTCTGAACTTTGTAGTAGTGTGTATCCATACCGAATTACATAAAAACTTAAACGTACTAAATGAATTTTAAACTTTGTGTCTTTTCCTTCCCAAATTAATTGTAGAGCATATTTCATATCGAACTAAACAAAAAATCAAAAAATATTACATAAATTCTCAAAATCGTGTTTATATATTGACCCTCAAATGTGTTATTTAATAATTTATTTATCAAAATGACATTGTTTTTGATAAATACTACATGAACTTTATGTGTTGTGTTCTTTCTCCAAATTTTATAGTAGTGCATATTTCATATTGAAACTAAACAAGAAAATACAAAAATACTATATAAATTATCAAATCGTGCTCATATATATAATGACCCTCAAATGTATTTGACAATCATTAATTTATCAAAATGACTTTATTTTTGATAAATATTATATGTACTCTCAAAACGTGTTTATATTTGCTGACCATCAAAGATATTAATTAATGTTTACAAATTTATACACAAAAGTTATTTTGGTCTAACAGTTAATATACTCTTACTTGTCCACAAGTATGAGACTTCAATCCTTCCAAAAAAATAATTTTTAAGTTTACAGAAATTTATCCAAATTGATGTTGTTTTGACAAATTAAAGGATGACTAATATTTTGATGGTCAATATATATATAAACACGATTTTATATAGTATTTTTTGTACAAAATTTATCAAAAACAACGTTGTTTGTTTGATAAATTAATGGTTGAATAACAACTTTAACGGTCAATATATATATAAACACAATTTTTGAGAGTTCATGTAGTATTTTTGTCTTTTTAGTTCAATATAAAATATGCCCTACTATAAAGTTTGGGAAAAAATGAAACAACGTTTAAAACTCATGTAATATTTTGAGTTTTTTATGTAATTCGATATGTAATATGCACTATTACAAAATTTGGAAAGGAATAAGCACTACGTTTAAAGTTTAGGTTGAAATAGACACTTTTTATGTTTGCTACTATAAAAAGTCACATCAGTAAATTATATACGAATCAAATATATTTTTACCCATAGATTATCTCGATTATTTAAGGGGGAAAAGTTAGAGAGTTAGGAGAGAGATACAAAGAAGTTTTTATATCAGACTCTTTTAGATATTCTTTAAAAATTCCATGCAAGTATGTTAGCATATAGATAAATTTACTTCTTATTAAGCATTTTGATTTGTTTTAAAAATAAGATTTAGTAAATTACTAATTTTATTGGAATAGAACCCAATTTAGAACCCTCAAGTGATAAAGTTGCTCTTATATATAATTTAATCATATATATAGATGTAATAAATATAAAGTAATACTATATTTTACATAATAAATATAATAGATTTATATTATAGATATAACTTAGTATATCAAATTTACGAAAGCAATAAAGGTTTATGGGAAAATATCTGGTCAATGCATAAATTTTTAGAAGTCATCACTTCTCTTTGGCTATTGATAATGAAGGGGGAATATGATTGTATCTGGGAATTCTAGAGAATATAAATGTGTAAAAATGCAGGCTATTTACATTTCTGAAAGATAAACTTAACCATAAAATTAATGGTTGATCAGGCCGTTGGCTTTCACGGGTTGGAAAGAAAATCTATCTTATTAAAGCTATAGCATTAGCATTTCGTACGTACATAATGTCGAGCTTTTTTCTCTCTTTGAAGATTTGTGAAAATCTGGTAAACGTTATTCTAGTGAAGGTAGAATTCACCTAAGAGAGAGATGTACTAGGTGAAATGGAAAGAACTTTGAAGTCCAAAAATGAAGGAAGATCGGTTTTTAGACTTATTCATGAATTTAATCTGGTCTTATTGGCAAAATATCTGTGGATATTAATCCAATTCCCGGAGTCTTTCCTTGCGAGAAGTGACGTATCGCTCATAAGTGAAGTTTCAAGAAATTATTATAATTTGATTGTTCTATTGTTTTTAATTTTTATTTATTTAAATTAGATCTAAAATTTAAGGTAAGTCTAAAATCATTTAACATCATTTGCCATATAATCTAAAGAATATTACAAATAACAATTTATGGCAACTAATCTCGAAATTATATAAATATTAATAATGTTTTATTTATTACTTTTAATATTTATAAACTATAAAATATAATGAACGAATTTTTATTTAAGATAATTATAATAGTTTTATACTCTACTTGATGAATTGTATTCGAATATAATTATATAATAACTATTTTAAATATTACAAAATCCAAACATGTTTATTAATATTATTTTTAAATTACTTATCGTTGTTTACAGAATAAATTTATCAGAATTTTAAACTAATTTATAAAATGTTATAAATTATTTATAAAATATAAATCCTACTATATATTGATTGAGAAGTCACATAAGTGATTTTTATTACTTGTCGATCATAAATGAACTCTTCAAATTGTTATAATTTGATTGACTGATTATTATAATTTTTTATTATAATTATATCTAAAAAGAAAGGATAATTCAATTACCACTTTCCAAATAATCTACATAATATTAGAAATAATTATTTATGGTAACTAATTATTGAAACTATGAAAGAGTAATAATGTGATCAAATTTTTATATATTTATAAATTACATAAAATAATAAAAATATTTATAATTTGTATAATGATTTTATATTCGTATAAAAAGCCTTATATTTGTATATAAAGTATCATAATAACTATTAATGTCTAATAAATTCCATGCATGCTTTATAAATCATTTATAAAATAATAAATACATTTATAAAATTATTTATATTGGCTTATAAGATGTTTTAAATTATTATAAGAGGTTCTAAGTAATTCATAGAAGCTTGTATATCAATTTATAAAATGAATTTTGAAAATTTATTTTATATTAAATGAGAACTCACTTAACTAATATTTTCTTAGGTGTCTTGAGTTTTAGAAAAAGTATTATAATTTGATTCGTTAATAGATTTTCTATTTTTTATTTATTTTATGAGTAATAAAATCACTTCTAGAACCAATTTTTATCAGTATCCAAACAATATAAATATATTGCATAAAATAATTTATTGTAATTAAATATGTGATTTATATAAAATATATATAATGCTCATAAAATCAATTTATTACTCAAGTATTTATAAACTATATAATATATTTCAAAAGTAATTTATAGAATTGATATAGTAGTTTTATATTCCTATGTAGTTGGATATGAATATGTAGAGAATGTGTAACAATCATATTGTTTTATCTTTTAATCTTAATAAAGACATATGACTTTAGCTACAAATTATTTTAAAATCAAATGTTTCAGTACTACATAAATTCAAAACTCATTTTTATTAAAATGAATTATGAATATTATATATAACTAATTTTAGTAGAAAAATTAAATACAAAATATCAACAGATATTTAAAATAGTCATAATCATCTTTTTCAGAAATAATTATTCTTTAAAAATATTTAACAGTAAACACATATACAATTTTTTATGATGAAAAAATATCTTTTGACAAACTATAATAAATATATTATCATAAAACATTAAAATCCACGAAATTGCGGGCATCCACCTAGTTAGATATTAACTAGTTAAGAACTCTTATTTGAAAAATTTGCCAATAGGGTTGCTCTAAGGTAAATATTTCCTAAATCCTCTCATTTGACGTTTAGGAAATAGTCTTTCATCAAGTATCCTTTTCCAAGATGAATGTTTAGCTCATGATGAACCACTATGAATGTTTAGCTCCTGATGAACCACTTGGAGTTATATCATGTACCTTGTTTAGCTCTTGCAATGATTATGGACTGTTTGCTGTACTAACATGACAAGATTCGTTGTTCCGATTTGAAGAGCTTTGTGATATGATGTCTGTAAAAGAAACTGAGTGTATGTTTTCTGGTAAATCCATAAACCATTTATGGTGAATGATGATGAAGGTAAAGAAACAAAATAGTCACGATAAGCGAAGTCACCTAGAGATTCCAAACACTTACGCTTTTCTTTGCTTTTGTTCTCAAGAAACCAAAAAGGAGTTAAGAGAATCTGAACAAAGGTTGCTTTAAAGCCTCACGTTTTGTATAAACTCTCTTGTCTTTCACCATCTATGCCTAAACACACATACATACATGCAACTCTCAAAGAGATTGGGAAACCTAAACAGAACAAAGATGCTTCACCAAGTTTGGCGCTCTTGTGTCATTGTGTGTCTTCCACACTGTCTGTGTGACAGAGTCTGTGGTAGGAGAATCAAAGGCTTGGACTGTTCCCTCCTATCACCAACTATACAATGAATGGAAAGTGCTAAGAAGATTTCAAATCAGCGACTCTCTGCTTATGGTCATGCAGTAAAGACTCAGTCTTTGTCATACTATTTCATCAGTGAAACAAATACTATGGTCAGGAACAAGAAGCTTGTAATCATTGTCATGGCTGATAGAAGCAACAACAACACAACAAACCTTCAGTAGAATACTCACCATCTCCACCTTACACAGGAACCTTTGAAATAACTCTGGAAATGCATATTTGCCTCCTTATTGTTCCTCTGTTTCGCCCTCTCCTTCTCACTGTTACTCTGTTTCTTTCTCTGTCCAGCTAAGCTGGCAAATTAGTGTCTATATGTGTTTATCGTTTCTTTTTCTCTAATCCGCTAGTATAAATGAGAAAGAAACACATGGGGAAAAATAATAATTCAAGAATCAAGAACAAATAAAAGATGTTACAACCAACAGTATTCCCTTATTCTCTGAAACTGATATTCCAAAACAAACATAGCCTACAAGGTATGTAAGAACTGAGGGTTTTTTTCCATGGTTTTTAAAGTATTACAAGAAAACTGAAAAGTACTAACATCTAACCACCTCACTCACTCCAGATCAAATGTTCTTCCCCAGCTCCACCTTCTTCTTCACCAGCCTGACTGTGCTTTGAAATATCGAATCTAGTATCCCCGCCACCTGAGATTCAACAAGAAGAGTCATACCATCACCATGGAGTACATAAGCAAATGAAACAAAGTTAAGACTGTGAGAGAATGAACAAAAAAAAAAACACTATACCGTGAAAACACCACCTATGATGGCGCAAACATTTGTGATGAAGTGTGAGAATGACTTTGGGTTCTCGCTTATTAACACCTGCCAAAAAAAAAAAAAAAAGAGAAGGTTTAAAAGAGGAGAGTTATGCATTGACAATAAGATGTGGAAACAAACCTGCATAGGAGAGAGGTCAAAGTGAAACTTTGCAACAGGGTAATAGTAACCATGAGCCACACTGCTATGAGCCGTATACTCATACTCCTCAATCACTGAGTGTTCTTGACCGAATCTTCTTGAAACGACCTCTGTTTTGACTACTTGAAGATAGTGTTCGATCTGTATTTTCTCACACGTTCAAAAGAGTAACCACGACTAGGAAAGTAAAAATAAAAAAAATTGTGAGACTTACAGTAACATTAGCAGCAAACTTTCCTTCATTTACGAACCATTTTCCATTAAGCCTGTCATGGCTTAGACCAAAATAAGGCATTAGCCGTTTCATATCAGTCAGCAACCTTTCTGAGATCAGTTTACCAAACGAGAGATGGGAAACATAATGAGTCATGTTCATTTGAGAAGCATCGAATGAATGAGCTCGTGAACGAGCTGAGATGATGATTTCGCCCGGAACCTGGAAACAAAATAGTACAATCAGAAGATAACAAACAGAACATTGATAACTTCACTTTTTACCTTCTTGGCTCGCACATAGCCTATGATTCTACAACCACCACTAACTGGTGCCTTCTTAATACTTGAAATCACATTATCAATTTTGCCATCTAAAGCTAACTTGTGGTCCTCCTTTTTGATAGGTTTGAGCAGCTCTTCCACCATCTGTATGAAACAAAATCATAGTATATTTAAATGGACAAACTGGTGTAATCATATACTCATATATCCTAATGGTTGAATCTAATTTAGATTAGTATTACCTTGAGTATGCTCTCTGTGTCCCTATCTCCATGGTAAGATTCATGTTCATGGTGCCCATGGTCCTCCCTGTATAAGAAGATTTAATTGTAACCCTTATCAAAACAATTGATCACCAAAGATGATGTGGAGGCGTTTAAGTAGACAACATGAAACATCATAAATGGCTTTATGTAGATGACATGAAGAAGATAATTTGCTCACTTAAGATCACTGCCTTTGCGGAAAATCCTGATAGATGGGTAGCCTTGTATATGGTTCCTGAAGATTTCATTTGATATATTAAACTTCAACAAGAAAGAGGTGAGAAAAAACATCAAAACTTGGTAGAGATACCTCTTGCATAGTTCAGATTCTTCGGTGCAATCAACGCTTCCTAGAAGAACACGCCCATCAGTTTCAGGATCATATCTAGCAATTCCAAAGAGAAAAATCATCAGAACAAAAGCATGACTTGATGATTCTTCAAGGTTTAGTAACAAAAACTACAGACCTCTCTCTTGTTATTTCAGATGCTTTCTCCCAAGATGGTTTCTGATTTTTTTTTAGGCAGAGATAAAGAAACACAGTAAACGACTAACCAAGCACTGGACATATTTTTTATTGAGCTAACATAGGTAACAAGATCAACATTACCAAGCGTTTACTC
Organism: Raphanus sativus; assembly: GCF_000801105.2. Taxonomy (NCBI): domain Eukaryota; kingdom Viridiplantae; phylum Streptophyta; class Magnoliopsida; order Brassicales; family Brassicaceae; genus Raphanus; species Raphanus sativus. The sequence continues at coordinate 29,443,295 of NC_079515.1, read as the reverse complement.
CAGTGGCACCATGGCGCATAGAAATTAACAACCAAAATCTGAAAACTGCATAAAGAAAGTTCCATTTCAGTTGTTAAAACTAATAGTATACACAAAATAGAAGAAGTTTCCAACTTACTGATGTGAAAACTTGTCAAAGGTAGCATCAGTTAACGGTATAGCATCATAAGTATTGTCTCCATGATCTTCGTCTCCATGGTTGATGAGATCTAAACCAGTGTTGGAGTGGACTTCTGCACCAGTGGCTCTTAAATGCGGATCAATAGGAACTTTCCTAATCGTTTTCGTCAGATTCAACCTGTTCTGAAAAAAAACAATTTACTAACAAATGTTAACCATAGGTTATACAACATAACCAATGTCGTTGCACAATCTAACATACAATCCAAGAACCATTCTCTATAATGTTTATTTCCTTTCATTACATAGTACACACAACCGTAATCAGACAAAGACTGAGACGTGGAAACAGAAACTTACGGTTCCTAACACGTCGCGGACATCAACCGATGCAAATTCACATGAGAGTGAAGGAAAGCTACAAAAGAGAAAAAAAAAATTATCAAAAAACTGATAAAATGGCATGCATGTTGGTTGTTGTGTCATTCTACCTGACGTTGAAATCGATGCGTAAGAGGTCCCCATCAGAGCTCTTGTCAACTATAACAGATGTATTAGTGGTAACTGCCAAATAAGTACTCAACTCCTGCAAGTTAAAACCATCATTAGCTAGAATCAATGGACAATGCTAGAAGCATATGATAGTCCTTTGTGAAGATGAAAACAAGGCAAAGAGGGCTTCTCTTCTTTTTTTTTTACCATTCCAAACAAGAAGACCATAGCAAGGGCAGCTATAATGGATAGTCCAGCACCAGAGAGAGATGCCTCTGTCAAATCTCTTGGAATTTTCCTGAAGATCAACACAAAATCACATTCAGCACAAGTTTACAATTGTCAGAGTAATTATCCAAATATACAGCAGTAACGGTCGAGACTTTATGCATGTGAATCAAATTGAAATGCAAGAGAGAGTTTACCTGTAGAAATCAACGGACTTGATCTTGGTGGTGGAAACCATGGCTGCGAGAAACAAGAAAAGAAATTAAACAGAAGGAGATCTCCACAATGAGCTCTCTCTGTATCTCTTCACCTGTTTGTTTTTGTATGATCCCTCTTAAACTAAACTCAAATGTTATCTTTTCTTTCTTTTTAAACGGAATGAAGATTTTTCATCATTAAAGCTTATATATATTTTCTTGTTCTCTTTCCTAAATAAAATAGAAAGGAATCATATCATAGAATTATAATTATGGTATCTAATCCTAGTAAATGGAAGCGAAGTAAATCAGTTTTGATCTTTGAACTTTGACCTCTTTATTTTATTTTTAAAAAACAATTTTTAAAATATTAAAAACAATTTTAACCTCTGACCACGTAAAACGACACCGTGTTTGGTTTTCACAAAACGCTGCAGTTTAATAATCTTTCCAAGTATAAAAAAATAATTTTCTGAGACAGAGATGTTAATTAGTACAAAAACCTTGGTTCACGTCATCATAATTAGCCAATCTTTGGCGGTGGTTCCCTTAATCTCTCCCATGTCCAAACTTGGACCAACTTAAACAAGGCACTTACATCAATCTCGTCTTCGATTTGGTGAAATCTGTATTGTGGTCTTTTAAGAGACATAACTCAGCATACAAAGTGGGCAAGAACATGGAGCAACAGCGATCTGTGTACCAGTTGAAAGGTGAACAACGATTGGAAAAATAGTTTCATAGAGATGCTAAAAGTGTAGATGGAGACACCAAGTATCTAAGCCACAACACAAGGAAAGATATATGTTCAAACTCATCACCATTGTCCCTGAATCTCCTCATCCACGCTGCTTGAGTTTTTTTTTTTTTTGCTAAAATTTGGTGCATTGATATAAAATTAGCAAGTTACAAAACTGACTTGTTCTTTCTTAATCTTCACACCATAAAGTTTGTGTCTTATAAGCTGTCTACATATGTAAAGATTAAAATAAATCACACCAAAATATTGATAATATGTGATAGTGTTGTTTTGTTTCCACGATATCCTCATGGAAAAGTTTCACATCAAATGGTAAGACATAAGCTAGCTCGTGGAACCTACTTGTCAACTAAGTTAGCCCCAAACCATGCTAAAACAACTACAACTGGCTATGATATTATAGGTAGCTGATCGTGGACCAGTTGCCGTTGGATATCTTTTTGAGGTTTCTAGAGAATCTTTGAGAAACAAAATAAGAAACTGAAACTCATCTATTTTATCATTTTAGAACCCTTGGTATTCTCAGATGCAGGTTATAGTAATTAAACAGTGTATATAGCAGAATTTTAACTAAAATATGGATCTAAAGTATAAGCTCTGTCTCACTTATGATCATAGATTAGACATTTCCAAAGTGTTAAATATGCAATCTGCATTCCATTTTTCTATATATTTACTTGTCAATAATATATAGTAAAGATCTTACATCAAATAATCAGAAGAATAAAAATAATGATTCACAGTTAAAAACCTTTTTTTTAAAGAATCATCAAGCAATAAAATTAGAAAACATTGATAAAGGAACTAGACAAAGTCCTCTCTTCTTCAGTTCTGCAGATAAGAATTCTTCATTTATGTTCAATCCTGTGTCTGCAACACAATGTTTCTTGAACATTACCTCGGATGTAACATTTACGTTATCTTCATCACCATCCAACACATGAAAACCCTGAATAAACACCAAAAAATGTTAGAAACTTAACAAAAAGAAATGACCAATTCAACAAATTAAGATACACTCATATATATCTAACCTTTGTTTTATTCGAAGGAGAAGAGGCTGTGTCTTCTTCTTCGTCTTCATCTCCTTCTTCTTCGTGTTGATGGATGATACGTCTCTTTTTAGGGTTTGTAGTAATGCTATTAGCCTTTCGACGAGCAACGTTATTATGTATCTTTGTGTTGTAGACAGGAGATGCAGCGTCTGAGATCATTGACGAATCATTATCGTAGGTATGACTCATTTCTTCGACCATTTCATCTTCATGATCAATGTCTTCAAAGTAAATTAGCCAACTACTCTCCTCTTTTTGATCTTCTTCTTCGTGTATCGTTCTGACTTGATGATTAGAGAATACTCTTTGTCTCACGCAAACGTTTACGGAGTTCTCCATTGAAGTGTTGGGGGTATGCAAAAGAAAGATGTGTATGTAAGTTGAGACTTTTGTTGCCAAATGATTTTGTTATGAGACAGGGTCTCATTTATATACGAAAGGATAAAGAGAGAAGGAGATCATGGGAGGTGTAGGTGTGGCACATTTTGGTCCGTTTGTCATTTTCTGCTTTTAAAATTCTTTTATTTAGTTTTTAGAATTGTATTATTGTTTTTCAATATCAACTTGTGTTGGATCTTTGATATGTACTTTTTTCAATTCAAAGATAAAATGGGTGGCAAGATTCACACCACCATCTAAATGAGGCAAATATATGTGCTTGCATTTATATGTTAACGTTGTTAAAAAAAGCATTTATATGTTAACATACCTTTTTATAAAGTTTGAAAGCATTCTTTTGTCAACTACTATTTTGCACAAACTGAAAATATAGATACAAAAAGAAACAAAATTTAATATTTTTCATCTGCATTTCAGCTTGCATTTACATGTTCGTAAATAATATAAGGAAAAAAATTCAAAAAAGATAATAATATAAGGAAAAAGGCTAACAAATAAATTTGAATTCAAAAAGCAAAAAAGTCACATATAGATATTAAAAAATATATAGATCGTAGTTTGGTTTCTTGGTGTGCAAGAACAAGGGAAGGAGGGAAAGTGGTGGACCTTCTTGTGGGTTAGTGGATAATGTGATTGTGCACGTTTTGCAAGTCTCGTTGGTCTCTAAGTGAGTTTGCTCAATCTTAGAGAAACAGAAATAAAATATCAATAATTTCATTTATAAAAGAAATGTATATACACTAAGCTAGTAAGCCGTGACATAATTAATCCACAAGATTCACTTAGGGGGTGTTATTCAATCTAAAATCAAGTATCAATGCAATCCATCAAATTTAAAATTTTAAGATAGTTTAAAGACGGTAAATTCTAATGTATAATATGCATTAGATTTTTGATTTAAGTTATTTATTTATGAGATTCCACAACAAATTATTTGAAATCAATTAATAATATAAAGAAATTTAAAATTCTTCAAAGTTGAGTAAAACTAATATTATTTGGATTCAATACTATTTGGTTATTGAAAGAATTCTTAGCTCTTACATTGTTTGAAAAATATCCAATAACATAATACTAATCATTGAACTATGATTATTTAGTGTTGTCGGTATAATCTTATCTACCACATATCAAATATATATTAGAACTATATGTAAACAATTCTTTTGATAATTGTCATACGATAATTAGTAATGAGTATTCACTAGTGGCAACCACATATTAACATCAATTTTTCACTATGACGAAATCCAATCTAGGTCAAATTTTCGACACCTTAGTTAATATGATTACGCATCCTCTAACGTCACACATTTTATACGTCACTAAAATTACAAAGAAGAAGAATGGGAACATAAGATAAATTTTATTTGTTCCACAGAAAAGAGAATTTTTTAAAATTTTTTCATGACAACCCAATTCAAATAGATGTTTACATCAAACATGCTGTTTTAACCCAACACATCTATCTTATTAAAACAGAAACATTCTGTTGGACCTAACATTTATTTTGTAAGTTTTTAAATTAAATACACTTTTATACTTTATAATTAAACCTACATTAAATTATTAATATTCCTTTCTTTATACTATTATCTATGTTTTCAAACAATATACTTATTTCTTTATACTACTATCAATGTTTCCAAATAATATATTTTTTTATATTATTATCAATGTTTCCAAACAATACAATAATTAATCTTAGTTATTTTATATCTATCATTTCTCTTTAAAATTTTGTAGAAACGTCATAATTTTATAAATTGCAAAATAATAAACTTTAAAATTTGAATTATAAGATTACAAATTATGAAACTATTATAATTTAAATCAAATTAGATTACATATCGGTCATCCAACAGTTCAATCGGTTAGTCTCGGATTTTAATGATTTTTTTAATATGAATATTTTAAAAACTTAAATTGAATTGTTAGATCTCCGGATTAACTGGTATAATCACAATCGGTTGAATTAAAAAACCCTGATTTAAATGCAAAAATATTCTAAACACACTCTTTAAAATTACCAAAATATTTGTTATATTATTAGTGAATTTTTTCATCGTAAAATATTCCGCGCTTCCAAGCGCGGATCAAAATCTAGTTCTTAAATAAAATAAAAACTGTTCTGCCGGATTCGGAAGGTTCAAGTAGCGTGGACCAACTATATTTCAAAAACTATTGGTTAAGTATATATGTCGCCTTTTGTTAATCTGGCCTTAACCAGGCTATATTATCTTCATCACGTTTTGTTCTTTGCCTGTTTTAAAAATCAGTGAAGACTATTTTTCGCCTGCTTGCCACGTTATAAACCACATTCTCGTTGAATCTTAATTACCACTTCCCCACGAATTACATGTCTTAATCATTGACCATGTTTATTTATTACAAGAAGTAAGAACCAAGTACTTTGCCGTCTCTTAAAATTTTAAAATCATTTGATTCAGAGATTTGTTTCACACATATATCTAGTCTTATCAAGTTCGTTCATCAAAGCGTTAATTCAGTTTCTCAAAAAAAGAAATTATTCTTCTTGTTCTTCTTTTGGGGTAACGTTTTTTTTAAAAAACTTTTTAAGAGAGAAATAAATCTAAAATAAAAGTACACATGTTCGTAAATTAATATAAGAAACTATGTAGTACTGTAAAAAAAAGGAATATAGTAATTTTTTGACAAAAAAAGAAATATTCTCCGGTAATTTACACAGTAGAAAATACATGCTCAAAACTATGTGGACATAAAATTAGACAACATTTTTAATAAGATTCTCCAATTTTGTTTGTCAGAATTTTTTTAAAATATCAATTATTCGTCGACTAATGTTTTTTTGTCATCATCGTCGACTGATGTATTTTAGCTTCTCTCTTGTCACATTGTGCTTGCGCAATATCTTTCGTCACATTAGTTTTGCTTACGTAATACCTCTGCACACATAATTTTTTGAAAAGAAAGCCGTTTAAGAAATTAATTAATTTTTTTTTTATGAAAATAAATATTTAAGAGAACCTAATTTTTGAAAAGAAAGCCTCTTAAGAATTTAATTTAATTTTTATGAAAATAAATATTTAAGAGACTATTAAAAAAGACACTACGATGTAATTTGTCGTTTTTTCGTGTTTTTACTAAAAAGAGTAAAATATTCAAATTAGGATCCTTAAAAGAAAATTACAAAAATTGGGAATAACTTGGCACGTCACCTTATTTCGTGCTACCCATTTTTCCAACAGGCACCTGAACCGAGCCGGATTTGCCAGACTTAAGCCGAACCAAAAGTTTAGCCAACTCAGGTTGAAGATGAAAACCGATTGCTAGCGATCGGTTCGGTTCGGTTCAGTAGTGGTGTACAAGATCGGTTTGAATTAAAGCATTAAACCCTAATTTAAACCTCCCATTCAATATCTCTGCACGACCGTGTTCTGAAACTTCCCGACAGGCAACTAAACTTGTGTTTCTTGTCAACCATCGATTCAGGTAGCAAACCTGTCCGCGACAATCGATTCATTCCTGTAGTTATAGATTCTGTAGGTAAAGCCTTGTTGATTGGAATCTAATGTGAGTAGTAGTCGAACGAGTCACGCTTGATGTTGCCTTGGTTTTGAGCTGAATCGCCTCGTGCCAGTTGCTTGGTTGGTTCGAACCGAATCTTTGTCTCTTTCAAAGTTTGTTGCTTGAGTTTTAGTCCAATCATTAATTCTACTCGTCTGTAGTTAGATTTTTGTCAAGTTTATGAATCTGATTGCAAGTTTATAAGTCTTGTGTTGTGTTAATGACTTTGATTCAAATATGTAACGAAACTGAAACTTTTTATTGTCTTCGTTTGACTATAGAGCAATTTCAAGAATTATATTTTCATGGAAGAAAATATAGAGGAGAAGCTGAAGAGTCAGCTTCATCAGCTTGAACTTGAGCAAGCGGTCTTCGAGAGAATGGTTTACAAGAATAAGAACCAGCATCGGAGATGTTCCTATTTTCACTACCTTCTCAAGGTATCTATCTCTACATCGTATTTTTTTATTTATTTTTTGTTAGAATGTGATAAAGAAGGATTCATGTTTGATATTTTAATTTTGCTCAGGTGAGGAGGGATTTGAGGCTTTTGCGAACAGCAAACATGGGGGAGATTCTGAGACCATGCTTTCATGTTATTTCTGGGACAGGAACTAAACAGAAACTTCATGTTCTGGAGAGGTATGTTTATTACTTATTTTATGAGAGAATGGCATTGGAGCTTAGCTGACATTTTTGGGGGTTTATATGCAGCCTGAATATCTTGGACCGACTTCGTGGAGCTCTTCATCTACTCTCACAGGTATGCTGCTCTAAACGAGCTTTCTTTGTTGCTTTGGGTAGAAATTACCTGGCTGTGATCATACATATGGATAAAGATCCGATTCTGACTAAGTCATTGTGTTCGGTTGCAGATGACTGAACCCATCTTGAAGGCAGCTAGGTATTATTAACTGATCTATGGTTCAAACTGTTTGTTCTTAGAGCTTATAGCATTTCAATTTTTAAATTGCTTTTTTGTTTCTTTTCAAATTTTTGCTACAGTGGGATATCCATTCTACTAGCTTGTTCATTTTTCATAGGATCCTCTGTGACATTCTTGGCGCTGCTTGCACGTCTCCGAGTATTGATTCAACAAGTTAGTTTTTAGCTGTCTAATGATCTGAATAAACTAAAATTAGAACATTGTAGTTAGTTAGTTTCTGTATTCCATGCTCACTCACACACAATGTGGTTGATCTTTTGTTTATTCTAGGGTTGCTTATTTGCTCATCGTGTTAGGTTCTTGCAGATATTACTTGATGCCGTTTCAGTTTTCAGTGCGGTAAAAAACTCTACATCCTTAGAGAAACAGTCTGCACATGATGGGGTTGATGAGGTCGGTCTTTAGCTTCTCTGTTGCTGGACCCCTTTGGTTTATTTCTTACACAGTGAAATGATCATGCCATGGTTAAAATCTGTTTTCTCTAATTGATACAATACAGGTATTCCGTGAGTTTTATCCAAAGGATGAAGAGTGCACCATCATATTGGATTGTGTATGGAAGACCGATAAATATGTCGTGTTCGAGACAATTCAGAACCGTGAGAGTAGTAAACCTATAGATGACAAAGTTTCAGAAGATGCTACTACTACTAGGGATTCTTTGGTACAGTATCAGACATCTGTTTCTCCTCTCGGCGGTAAGAATCTACTACCAGCTCTGAGCAGTTCCTCGAACTTAGGCTTGTCACCTTCTGTGGCGGCTAACATCCAATAGAATATCGAGTGGGTGAATGTTTAGGTTAAGCAGTGCCTTCCATCTTTGAATAGGTACCTTCTACCGCAAGCATCCCCATGTAACCGAAATACCGCAAACAAAAGAAAAACACCAATAACATGATATACATTTTATATATACACATCAGTTTCTTGATTAGACAAGAAGACAAAACCTGTTCAACGTCGTCTTTGTCGAAGTCATCACGAGACTGACTGCCGTAGATTCCAGGCACTTTCAGCATCGACGCCGTTCTTGCCGAACTTGAACCAGCAAGTGGTTTTTGACCCGTTGGAGGGTCCGAGTCTGGCGGGTCGGAGACGAAGGTTTAAGTTTGGTGCCCCAAGAAACCGAGAGGATAGCAGCGTCCGTTAGAAAAATGGTTGATAAATTTGGTGGAGACAACTAAAGTTGTGCATGAGAATGAGATAGAAGAGGAAGCCGTTGATCTTCTGCCTTCTTAATGCTTCCAACTGAAGCAAGCAGATTTAGTAGTTTTATTATCCACTCTTTTTATTTTATTTTTTAAGAGTATCTTTTTTTAACTGTCTAACAAAATAAACCTATCACATATAATAAAAGTATAATAGTAATTTTATTATTATTTTGTATGATCATCAATTTTTAATAATATTAAATTAATAATGACTTAATAAACTCAATTATTAAAAAAATACATTTGAGTATTTAATAACTAATTAAACACTCATAAATTATCAAAATATATCTTTATGAAATAATATTTGTTCTGAAACATCTGTTTTTCGAAAAACAGATGGAGTAAAAAAGTTCTGTTATATAGATTAGTTTTCCACCTTTAAATTTTTCAGACAGTGATTTTTATTTTTGGGCAGCATTTCAGATACTCTCTTTCCATGTGCTAACAAATCATTATGTGGCATGTCAACTGTATTTAGTATTGTAAATTCAAAACTAATGGAAGATTCTGTTTTCTTACATTCTAGAAAAGTTATGTTTGTCACAATTATGTAGAAAAATCTGAAAATTTATATTTTGTTTCCAGTTAATTATAAGCAAATCTAAAACAAAAATTCGTCATAAATTCAAAGTCCTGTTGTGATCAGAATAAATGGGCTTTCCCTCTAATATGTAAAGCAAGATATTTGGAGATATGTTTTCCTAATTTAACCTCTTTCTTGTTTTTGAAGATTGTTTTTTCTTATCCTTGAAAAGCTATTCTGTAAAAAATCTGATAAATATATTTCATACTAATTAGTTACCTGTTTTTTTATTCAGAAACAAAAACAAGACTAAAAAAAATCTCCATTTTTGGCCAAAAGAAAATCTCCATAGTTCAAATCCAGAGGAAAATTTTTCAAATAATTCAATTTGCAAAAACAAATAGATAAAAACAACAACTAATAAGCATTAAGCATGACATGGCAAAGACGTGGTCTCCACTCTCGCCGGAAAAAAAAACGTTCATCTTCTGCTTCTTGTTCCATCTCTGACCTTTTATTTCTTCCCTCCATTCATTAGCAATGTCTCACCAATCTCGACGACTCTGACGACACACTCTTCCTTCGATGAAACCTTCGTTGAGATCCACGTCACACTCAGCGGCAATGGTGGAACAGAAACAGAGGATCCTAACCTCCCTCTCCCGAATCGGCGATCGGGACACTTACCAGATCGCAGTCTCCGACCTCGAGAAACTCGTCCTCTCCCTCCCCGACTCCCCGGAGACCCTCCCGGTCCTCCTCCACTGCCTCTTCGACTCCTCCGCCGACCCCAAACCCCCCGTCAAGCGAGAATCCACGCGCCTCCTCTCCTTCCTCTGCCTCACCTACCCGAACCTCTCCTCCTCCCACCTCTCCCGGATCGTCTCCCACGTCGTCAAGCGCCTCAAGGACGCCGACACCGGCGTCCGCGACGCCTGCCGCGACGCCATCGGCGCTCTCTCCGAAAAGTTTCTCAGTGGTGGCGATGGGGCTTCGATGGTGGGGCTCTTCGCTAAGCCTCTCTTCGAGGCTATGGCGGAGCAGAACAGGAGCTTGCAGTCTGGTGCTGCCGTTTGTATGGGGAAGATGGTTGATTCTGCGTCGACGGCGTCGGAGCCTCCCGTTGCGGCTTTTCAGAAGCTATGCCCTAGAATCTCCAAGCTTTTGAATAGCCCTAATTACTTAACCAAGGCTTCTCTCTTGCCTGTTGTTGGAAGCTTGTCTCAGGTTTGTGCAGTGGTGGGCTAATCTTAGATATGCTTCGATTTATGCAATCTAGAGATGTTTATGTAGGGATTTGAGTGAGAGACAAGCTATGTTTTGGTCTTAATGTAGATTTGGTGTGTCTAAAGTTCATTGGTCATCATCTGTGATCTGCTTGATATAGTCAAAAATGTACTGGTGTGTCTTATACATTCTTGCAGGTTGGAGCTATTGCACCCCAGAGCGTGGAATCATTGCTGCACAGCATCCATGAGTGCCTTAAATCTACGGATTGGGTTACTCGTAAGGCGGCTTCTGACGTTTTAATAGCCTTGGCCGTACATTCTACCAGTTTGGTTGCTGACAAAACAGATTCCACTCTTATAGCTCTCGAGGCCTGTCGTTTTGATAAGGTTGACTCCAGTTATCATTTCATTCTGTTAAACTAAGCTCCTAGTACCTTTTTACGATTTACCATCTTAGTTTATAACTGTTAGACATAGGTATGGTTTTTGTTTCTGTGCTCTTTCTGGAAGGCTAGAAAGAAGAAGATATACAGCATATGCTTAGCCCGTCCCGTTCTCTTTCCTAGTGTCTAGAACCTTATGATGTACCCTGGTAGCTGTGTTCTTCTAGTTTTGGAGAAAACTAGAAAGAGCCAAGAGAAAAACTACTAGACTTGAATCACATTTTTACCTTTTCCTACATTTTGTTTTTGCATAATTCTAACAAGTGGGCTATATTTGCTTTTATCTTGCAGATAAAACCTGTTAGAGAAAGCTTATCTGAAGCACTAAACGTCTGGAAGAACATTGCTGGGAAAGGAGAATCTGGAACATCTGTCGACCAGAAGGACGTGTCATCTGAGCAATGTATGTTGGAAACAAATGGAGAAACAGATCCGGTGATGCAAGGCTCTTCAGATGACTTGAGCAGTAACTCAGATTCCATTTCGAAAGCAGTTCTCATCTTGAGGAAGAAAGCACCTAGGTTGACTGGCAAAGATCTTAACCCAGAGTTTTTCCAAAAACTGGAAAAAGAAGTTTCTGGTGATATGCCTGTCGAAGTTATTCTTCCCACTAGGCAAAAGAACTCGTCGAACTCAAACACAGAGGATGAATCAGACCAAAAGGTTTGTGCAGAATCGAGGAGTAGGTCAAAAGCTTCGTGCAGAATAGCAGGTGCACATCTGAAACAAAGACATTTTGGAGATTTTGCAAGAGCATTTGACGGAGATGAGACCGAAGTAATCCAGGTGGAGGCATCTGAAAGCAGAGGGAATTGGCCACCTTTACAGAGACAGTTACTGCACTTGGAGAGACAACAAACCCACATAATGAACATGTTGCAGGTACTGTTCTGTTTTAAAAAAAATCTATGAAGGGAATAGCTTTGAAGTAGTTTCGCTCTTAAAAAGGTAACTTTCCTTACCGTTACAGGATTTCATGGGTGGTTCACATGACGGCATGAGAAGTTTGGAGAACCGTGTTAGAGGTCTTGAGAGGATCGTTGAAGAGATGTCAAGAGAAATGTCTATCCAATCAGGTAAGTATAAATCAACTGCTTGGTCTGCAATTCGTTGCATTCGTTATGAAGAAAGATGTTTAATAGTTCCCGAAATGATATTTGCTTCAGGTACGAGGGGAAAAGCGGCTGCAACACGAAGGTCTGATGTAGATGGATGGGATGGTCCTAGCTATGCTTCTTCGAGAAACGCTCAGACCAGCTCGAGAAAGACACGTGGCACTTCAGAGCACTCAGGTAACAGCAGAAGAGCATGGGACAAAAGCTCTGTACAAATTAGACTAGGGGAAGGACCTTCTGCCAGAAGCGTATGGCAAGCGTCAAAAGATGAAGCTACACTCGAAGCTATACGTGTGGCTGGAGAAGACGGTGGAGGAACGTCAAGGACAAGGCGGGTATCTATTCCTCAAGCCGAAGCAATAATGGAAGACGACGATGATGATGATGACCGTAGAGGACAAGAGCGGGACACTGTCTGGACTTGTTGGAGCAATGCGATGCACGCACTCCGAGTTGGTGATACAGATTCTGCATTTGCTGAGGTGTTATCAACCGGTGACGATCTCTTGCTTGTCAAGTTAATGGACAAAACAGGTCCTGTTCTTGATCAACTCTCGTGTGATATCGGAAACGAGGCTCTCAATTCTGTTGCACAGTTTCTCCTGGATCATACTCTGTTCGACATATGTCTATCTTGGATTCAACAGGTAAAACAGAATCCTTCCTTCTTACATTTGAATCAATCAACCTTCGATCTTAATGTTTTCTTCTTTGTTCAAATATCCTCCAGCTGCTAGAAGTAAGTGTAGAAAACGGAGCAGACTTTATGGGAATACCATTGGAGTTAAAGAAGGAGATTCTGTTGAATCTACATGAAGCTTCTTTAACAATGGATCCTCCTGAGGACTGGGAAGGTCTAGCTCCTGACCATCTTTTGTTGCAATTAGCATCTAACTGGAACATCGAGCTCCAACACTTCGACCAGTAGAATGTTTTTAAAACACATTACACTGTACAGATGTGATGATTCTTTCACTCGTGCAAAAAAAAATTGTTCTTTGTTGAATTATGATTCTTTTATGACACAACTACAATACATCTGATCAGACTGATATATTAAAGTGCAAAGAACTATGCCAACCAAATAAGACCAGAACAAAATCAGATTAAGGAATGATAAAGATTAAGAGAAAGCCAGCAGATTACACATTTAGGAAGATTGAAAAAGACAAACAGGGTGTGTTACAAAGACATTAACAAATAAAAAAAATCATAAACTTGCATTAGAGAAAAGAGAGAAAGTTATGTTACAAAGACATTAACAAATAAAAAATCATAAACTTGCATTAGAGAAAAGAGAGAAAGTTATAGAGACAAAAGAGTTTCAATGTGATTTGGGATACACATCATACACTGACTTCTGTCTCCAAGTGAACTGCCTTCATCACCCACAATTCTTCTGTCTTCGACTCTTCTAAACGTTTTTCTCTTGGGATCAATGTATATAATATATAAAAAATTGAAAAACGCTTTTGGTGAATAAATCAACTCACCATCATCAGTGACACCAATGAGTTTGAACTGCTTATGCAAATCCTGACCAACATAGTGAGAAAGAGGTTTATAATGACGCTGGCGCCATTGGTTTTTCATTGCATCCTCCAAAACCCACATTAGAATACTTTTTCCACTCCTAATATTGCCAACAAAAGCTAGCTTTCCTTCATAAGATATCATCATCATCTTTTTCCAAAACTTATAGTCACCAACCCGTGGATATGTTATGACACTGAAAGTTTCAGATGTTACATCGAAACTCATTATAACCAGATTGGAACCACAAACAGCTTGGTAATATAGAACGCCGTTAATGCAACGTCCACTAAAACCAGTGCCAAGACCATTGAAAGGGCGGTGAGTATGTTCGGTTCTGACTGTTCTCCAATTTTTTCCATCTGATCCTAACGTTAAAACCCGACAGTAATCGCAGCTTTCATGAATGGGCATGCAGAGTAGCTTGTGTTTTTGCCACGGTTGGATCGTATCCCAAAAACACTGTTGTATCCTTCCAGCTTTCGACCTGCGGTTTGGGTAAGGCTAAGAACTGTCTCATGCTAGGGTCCAGATTATGGGGTATGTTGATATTTGTAAGCATATCAAGCCATGGACTGACTCGGTTTTATCCGAGAAGCAACACTCTTCGGAATGGTAACTATGGATAGGCTGAGAAGAAGAATAAGAAAAGCCCTCGTTCTTGTTTGGATTCTGGTTGTGCTGTGACAAGGAGAAAGCAAACAGTTTGGCTCCTTTCCTGAAGAGCATCAGAAGCCTAGGGCGTGTTTTGAAAGAGCTGATGAAATATGGGTCGGTGGTGATTGATGACCAAAGCTTTGAAATACAACGAAACCTCAAGACAGATTCTGCAGGAAGCTTTGAGAGTATCTCTAAGGTGAGGTCGAGAGGAATTGATGATGATGATGATGATGATTTTGATGACGATGGAGATTGTTTTCTTCTTCTTTTCTTGACGATATTTTCGGTCTTCTCTTTTGGTTGCTCCATCAGTGCTCAAAACCCTAATTGTTCCCTCTCTGTTAGGGTTTGTTAAGCACTATTATATTTTTTTGGTAGGTCTCTCCAAAGGTTCTCAAAAATTTTAAAATAACTTTTATTGATAAAATTACTTTTAAATAAACCAACCACTAATCTGATGACAAATATAAAAAGAAAATTTAAAAGTCAGAGAAAACATAGTTCTTTCTCTCTTCTGCTTTATCTGTATTTTTTTTTTTACTTTTTTTAGATATTCTATTAGAGCTCATCAATGTAGCTGCTCTAATACTATGTACTAGGGTGAGACCCGCGCTCTACGCAGGGTGAGATAAACCCTTTAAAAAAATTATAGTTTGAAATTTTATTTTCCAACATTATGTATTTTATAAAATTAAAAGAATACATTGTAGAAATATTAAAGTCTAATAAATGTAATATAAACGGGCAGTACATAAGATATTGAATTTTTTTTTGGAAATATTAAATGTTATTTTCATGTTTTGAATATATTATAGGGAATTATCAAGAATCTAGAAATACATATTTTTAGAAAATGGAATATAATCTATATACATGATATATTTGGCTTTATTGCCATTAAGATGAGAAATCTCCAACACTTGTTCCGTAACATCTTAATTAATCACAAAAACATAGTTGATAGTTAAGTTTATATATATTTGAGGCTCGACAAACCAAAAAAATCTAAAGAAACTTACTAACCAAGTAATCACCATCTAGATTACCAGTCATGAGATCTTTGTAATTGACAAGGTTGAAACCAGTCAAATTACATGGTAAATCTTCACAGTTTTTCACTCTTGTTGTGGGGAGAAACACGATCTTGTAAGGGTGCGGGGTAGTACGATGGCTTCCACAAGATTGCGTAACAATGAAGTTCGCCATCAGTTTAGATTCACCTTCTCCGATCAGACCTTCATACTGGGCAACCTCATCTTTCTTAACACAACCATGAATTTTATCACCCTACAAAGAAAAAAATTGGAACAAACTCAAGTTAGTATAAAAGAGACATTTTTAACAAACCTAATACCACTTGCTAAAAAAAAAGAAGAGCGATGACGAAGATTACATTTGAATCGACCAAGACCATTTCAATACCCTCTCCACCAACCACCGAGTATTGCTTCCAAAGTCGGATGATCTTAACCCTGATCTTCCACATGTTTTTCTTAGGCTTTAGACCGGCTGTCATGTCAAAACCTGCCATAATAAAATCTCAAAAACTTTTGCTTCTTAGTTGATAAATATTACTATTGAAACTTAGATTGGTGTGGTATAAAACGAAGCAGTAAACTTGTTTATATAGTGAGTAGAACATACATATAATAGTTAATGCGTATTTGCCGTGGTAGGCAAAATCTGTCATATCAATGATTGATCTTGTTTCAAAATATATAGAAAGTAAAAATAATGCAGTAAATTTTGTATGCAAATCATGGAAAAATGAATCATATTAGTTCCTAATTCACTCACTATTTAATATTTGACTTGGTTTAGTTTCCATATTCAAAACAATTTTTTGAAATCTTCGTAAAGATAATTTCAAAAAATGAAAAGTGGAAAGGAAATCGATTAATCAAAATTCGATTTCGAAAAAAATATCATAATTAACTCTCATATTTAATATGAGTCATAATTCGATTTCCATATCAGTAATAATTCGATTTCCATTGCCAAAAAAATAAGCTATTTTCACTCTCTATTTAATATGATTCATAATTGGGTTTCCATATGCAAAAGAAAATTATAAATCTTCTTAAAGATCATTACAAATACAGAAAGTGGGAATGAATGCAAAAATCACGTGGATAATAGACTCGAATCACGAAATTGACTTATTTCCTTATATACATATGCGGATATGAAACTATGTATCATTTTCATACGAATATGCATGTCTGTCCAATGGCAATAGTCGTAATATCCTAAGGTGAGTAAGTCTTCTTTCATAAAGGGTCTGAGAAGGAAACTCGTGCTGACACGTCGTCAAAATGGCAATCTCGAAAATATATTACTCTTTCAAGGTTATTCTCTCTTTTTGCTTCTATTTTAATACTAAGGGGATAATAGTTTTAACACACTCTTTTTTTTAACGTCGTCATTTTCCCCTTTTAACATTTTACCGCATCTTTTCTCTCTTTCATCTTATTTATTCAACACTCATTTCATTCTAAACCTCTACAATGATTTTGTTTTAAAAAATTTAATACTCTACCCCACAACTTGTATTTCATATTTTTGCTTTTAAACATAATAATTACATATTAATAATTAACTTAAAAACTAAAATAACATAAATTTAAATAATATTTATTTTGAATTATAATACTTGCCTTACTTCTTAAATAATACCAAAATCAATATTAATAAAACAATTAAAATTAAGAACATATTTATTTTTAAGTAAGATATTTACCTAATTTTATCATAAAAAATACGAAACTTAATATTATTAAAAAACTAAAATTAAAAAACTTTAAATACACACGATACAAACACACATTATTAAAAAAAATTAAACACACACGATATAAAACACACAAAATAAAAATACGTTACTTTTAAAAAAAATTACCCATGAAACATTCCAAATTTTGCCCATATATGTTTGACTAAATCTGATTGCAATTCATGATGTACATAACTTGGAGGATAATTTGGAGGATAATTCAGAACAAATGATGACATACAGAAATTTGGTGGGAAACTTGGTAAATTTTGGTGTTGGTTGGAAGGTTGGTTTCGAAATTGATAATTGTTGGGATTTTAGAATTAGAAGAGTTTTAAGTGTTAAAATGATTATTATTGAGATCCATTTAACGAAAGAAAATTGATTAAAACAATAAAATAGTTGATTATAATGAAAATGACGTTTTTCTGTATCCAAATGAAATGAGAGTAATATCTATTTATAGATAAAAAATCTTGAATTTTATATAATTTGTTTTAAGTTTGATTATATAATAAATACGTTTGAATTATTGGGTGTAGATAAAAGAAAAATTTGCACAACCAATTAGAACACAGTATTTAAATCTTATCCAGATTTAAAAAAATTGTGTGTGCCATGTCAAGCGTGTCGCACGAGTTAAACATTTTTATCCAATCAGAAAGTGACACGTGACAGCGCTGGACCACAATTTTTTTTTATGTAACGGTTGAAACTTCTAACTTGCGTTGAAGCCACCTATATAAACCTAACTTATCAACATCCTGGTTGCAAGGATTTCAACTGTTAAAAAGTAGTTTCAACACCCGGGTGGTGTAACAGAATGAGATTTGTTAAGCACTAAAATACACATTTGTCAGTTTTTATTTCTTTTTTACTTAATAGAAAAAAAAAATAATACAAAGATCGTTTCCATTATTTTATTGGAAAGAAAAGAAAGAAGAATGGAGCTGGTTTCATGGGTGGGTTTGGCCTACTTCGGTTTTAGGTTCAGCATGTGTTATACTCTTCCAGCTCTTTTCAGTTTTTCGTAAGGTTAACCTATGTTCAAGGTTGGTATCTGTGGGAGCTGGTTCTGGTTTGAATGTTTTTTAATCTGCCTAGCTCCTAATTGAATGTCTGCCAACCAGGGCAAGGAACATATGTCCTTGCCTCCTTGGGGAAGCTTGGACGACTAAAAGAACTTCTGGTTATAAGAAGCATCTTCTCGTCGTAACTAGTTGATCCAAGATCTTTGTTTATGATAAGCTTCTTGATCAGATTGATCTCTTAGAATTCAAAAATGTATATACACATTCTTAATGTTATCTTATGCATTTATATTTAGTTAATATTTTACTCTTTTTTTTAGATCACTTAATAAAACTTTGTTAATAAAACGACGGGATATAGTCAAATAACCCAAGTTTTTTTTAACAAAAATGTCATAAGCTGAATGTCAATTATTAAAAAAAAAAACAAGAAGAAAACAAAGAGAAACAATCACAAAGACAATAGAGTTTCAATATGATTGGGGAAAACTTGGAACACTCGAAGACGCCCCTCACCAAGTCCATGACGTTGTCTAGCATCTTCATCCGCAATGCCTCTATACTCGACTCTCCTAAAGCTCTTTCTCGCAGGATGAATATATATAACAGGTAAAAGTTTGAACACCGTGCTTTGCACGTAAATCAACTCACCACCATCAGTGACACCCACTAGTTTGAAGTTTTGCACCTGATCATAGTGAGAAGGAGGTAAAAATATAAGACTCGACCATTGATGATTCTCTGGATCCTCCAAAACCCACATACTATTCCCAGAGTAACCAACACAAGCTAACTTTCTTCCATAAATTATCAACCTCATCTGCCCAAATGTTTCCCATGGAACTGGTATCACACTCAACTTTTCAGATCTTACATCGAAGCTCATCATGGCCAGGCCAGAACCAAGTCTGGCTTGATAATACAAAACACCATTGATGCATTGTCCATGAACACGCATGTGGTAGCCACAGAAAGGAAGATGTTTATGGTTGGTTTTGATTTTTCTCCATGATTCTTCTTTGCCTGATCCCAATGTCAAAACCAGACATTCATCAGATGTTTCTTTAGAAGGCAGGCACATTACTTTGTGCTTACACTCGACTGGATCGTACCCTAAAAAGAATGCTATATCATTCCAGCTCATGTCTGCCGTGGGTAGAGCTAAGAACTTTCTCATGGTAGGGTTCCATACCGTGAATTTTGCTGCCTTTCGGAAGCAGATCAAGCCATGGACCGATTCAGTTTTGGAGGTGAAGGAACAGCTTTTTGGGAATGTCATATGGTAACTATCAATAGGCCAAGAAGAATAATGCAAATATGACTCATTCGGAAGCGGGTTTTGTTGAGAAACCGAGGAAACAAAGAGCTTATCATCGTGTTTGAAAAAGAGTAGAAGTTTCGACCTAGTTTCGAACGTCTTGGCGAAATCTGGCTGGGTGGTAATCGTCGACCAAAGCTTCGAAACACAACTAAACCTCAAGATAGATTTTGCCGGCAGCTTTAAGAATATCTCGGTGGTTAGGTCGAGAGGTAAGGACGGTGTTGACTCTACCGACGGTGAAGATTGTCTTCTTATTCTTTTGCTCTTATCTGCTCCGGTCTTCCTTCCTCGTAGCTTCATCCTTGGCCAAAGCCCTAGTTTGTTCGCTGCTTCTCTTCACAAAATCGTTCTCTTCTTTTTCTTATTAATGTATATATATGCTCTCCGTATTTTCACTAGTATCTAAGAGGAAAAAGAAAAAGAATAAAAGTAAGATATCAATTTTCTTTTTGTAAACCAAACAAAATATATAATAATAATAAACAGAAGAAGATTTTTGCAAAAGAAATAATTAACTAAACAGAATAAGATTTAGAAAAAAATAACAAGACTATTTCTTGGAACATGTTTCACAATCCCTAGAGAAAGAGTTCACCAAGAGATCGAGAGCTAGTAATTTGACCCATTCACGTTAAGATAATGAATGTTTGGAATCCATATTATGCAAAGAAACATTGCTTTTGTTAATTTGAATTGAAGGGTGATATAAAATCATATTCTTCAAAAATATTTTATTTTGAAGAATGCACTGTAGTTTATTTATTTTGAAAACTACACTATTTCTTAAGTTAATGACTAAATTATCCTGACTAAAATATATAATTACACTAAGAATTTAAATTTAATATTTTAAACTTAAGATAACTTTTTCTTAAGTAAATGACTAAATTATCCTACTAATAATTTGAAATTTGAAAATTACACCTTATATTTATTTTGAAAACCGCACTTTCTTAAATGTAAATTGACGTTTTTCTCCAGATTTTTTATTTCAATAGCTAAGATATAAATTCAAAATCAATAAGAATAATAATATTATTATTTATGTTTAAGTCAAAATTTTTATTGTAAATATGCTATTTACCATTTAAAACTTCAAAATAACAAAATATTATAAATTAAACAAATTATGATTTGTTTTGACATTATTATAAAGTTTATATAGATTTATTTATTTTCTTAACCTCATTTATAAAAAATCATGTTTTTTTTTGCATTTTCACGAAATATTCTTTTTTTTCTTTCTAGAAGTCATTGTCTACCAAGTAAGCTCTAGATATCTATTCACATATGTGCTAATTTATCTGACTTTGAATATGATGTGATCCAATAAGATTAAGAAACACTGATTATCATAATCAGCTTGTTTTTCTACGTGACATGAAGAACTTATATATTTGTTTGAGCCAATGATTTGATTCTTATACCTTTTAATGAGATGAGAAGAAAAATATGTGAAACTAGAGAAATGTTAAAAAAAAATTAAGAAACAGAGAAAGAGACGTGATGTCCTCTTGAGTTTTCTTTTTTCAGTTTGACAATTTGATAAATTTATATATATATATAAGTGTATTTTTTTCCAAAACCTTAAACAATAGCGCAGTTTTCAAATTATAATTTTATTTGAGTGTATTTCTCCAAAAGTTTAAACAATGATGCAATTTTAAAATTATAAACTTATTTGAGTATATTTTTCCAAAATTTTTCGAAAGTCTATCTATACTATTGTTGAAAAGTGAATTTGCTGACTTGTCATGCTTTCATAATTTTAGGTTTAGTCATATTTTATTCCCAATTATTAATTTTAATCAATAATTTTAGTGATTTCTTTGATAATTTATCATTATCTTCAAAACAATTAAAAAATTTTAACGATAAATTAAATTTATATTATATTTATTTTACTAATATATTAAAATATTATATATAGTTTTATGTATATACGAATTTTTCAAGTTTATTTTACGTAATAAAAGATATTTTATTAAAATAAAAAAAACTTTAACGTATCCAAAGTTTTGATATTTAGTTAATTATTAAATATTTCAAAATCATGAAATTATTTATTCTAATGTTTTTGAATTTATAATATATCTATTTATAGAATTATTAAATTGTAAGTGCTCGCAAAACACCTAATTTCAAGTAATAAGAAAAAATAAAATATGAAACAATCATCATTGAAGGCACAATCTTTTGTGTGCCAAAATTTCATTCAGTGTTTATGTTCTATAAGTTTATATTATGTATTGAGAAAGTACTAATTTTCTTACATAAAGTTTTCTGTTTATATAAGTTTTATAATCTTTTAAGAAAGATAAACACTGATATATTTTTAATATGTATCCAATTATTATTTTAAATTACTAATATATTTTATCTCACTAATTTCGAAATTTGAATTTTAATCACTTAAAATAATATTTAACTCATGGTTAAAATATCATTTTACATATAGGACAAGTGTAGTTTTCTGATTATCCCTTATTATTATTAGGATTAATAATAAGAAAAGATAAAAAATAATTAGAAACGAGGGTTTAAGGCCAAAGGCAATACGTCTTCAAGCGGATGGCCACAATCTTCTTCGCTTCCTCTCCACTTGCTTGAAACAGACAAAAATCGCCACTCCCATAAACCCTATTTTATCTTCGCGCCTGCAGCGAGGAGTCACTCTCTTCAAGCTGGGTCGATTAGCTTCGCTTATGGCCATGGGGGTTTCCTTCACCTCCCACAGTAACCCTCTCCTTCGCCACTTATCTCCTTCCCCTTCCTTGCTTTCTCGCTCTTCCTCCTTCCTCCTCCCTTGCCGTAAAACCCTCCAAAGGTTTCCACTTTTCTCTTACTTCTTCGTCTTTTACCTTATTATCCATTAATCTGCTCTGTTTCATACTTTGTTCTAGTGGTGTTTGATTTTTCAAGCTCGCTAATGGGTTTCATGAAAGACAATAGCTTTGTTCATTTCTTCAGTAAAGTTTTAATCTTTCTTCTTTGTCTTTGTTGATGGTTTAGTTTGTTGAGACTTTACTTGGTTCTGGACCAATCTGCTCTGTTTCGTAGCATTTAGGCTCATTTCTCTGTTCTGGTTTTGGTTTTGGTTTTCAAGCTCGCTAATGGGTTTCAGGAAAGACAGTAGCTTAGTCATGTCTTCATTGATGTTTTAATATTATCTGACTCGTCATTTTATCTGGGTTCTAGCCTCAGTTTGTTGATGTTTTAGTTTGTTAAGACTTCACTTGATTCTGGATTAATCTGCTCTGTTTCATAGTTCTGAGGTTCAATTTTCAGGAGAGTTGTAATTTTGTTGTGTCTTCAGTTCATTGAAGTTTTAATTTGTTCCGTCTTGTAAATTTTGGTGGGTTCTAAATTGAATTTGTGCTTGTGAATTTCAGGAGATTAGCTTCCACAGAAGGAAGTGTTGGTTATTCGACGACCTCCACAGTTTGTCATGGGTTCCAAAACCCGGTTCATCAACGGCCATCTTCTGTTGTGTTTAATGGAGAGTGGATACTTCTGTCGGAACCTAACAGGGCAAGGATGGTTCCAAAGACTAACAAAGTGGGGAACCAGACAGAAGTTGGCGAAACCGTGAACCATCAAGTTCCTGGAACTGTAAGTGCTTGGAGGGACGAAGCAAATAAGTTTAGAGCTAGACATGGTCAAGTTTCTAGAAACCTCGATGATGGTTCCTATTTCAATGGCTCCTCCGTCCCAGTTCCTCCTGCACCTAGTGCTCCTTCCTACGGAACCTCTCAGAAGATTGATTATGGATTCAAGCCTAGAGGTAACAGTACTTGTGCTACAATCCGTAAGGAATCGATTGGCGTTATGCAGTCTGAACCTGTTGTGACGTTGCCAAACAAGAACTTGGAGGTTCGGTCAGAAGTGGATGTGAGACTTCAAGGAGATGGAAAGCCGAAACCTCTTGTGAGCGGAAAGTCTTCTGGTAAAGCTAGCAATGTCAATCCAGTTAAAGTGGAGAAAAGCAATGAACCTTCGAAAGTCCGAGCAAACCTAAGGAGAATATATGACAAGGTTGTTGTTGTTGATACTGTGCCTGCTGCGAGGAATGTGGTGGCTAAGCTTGTGGATCAATACAGGAATCTTGTTCATTCTTGTGATACAGAGGTGAGCATGTTTATTCTGTTTTAAGTTGTCATCTTCACACACATACAGAGCTTGCCATATACATTTTGCTGTAATGCTTTTGTTACTTGCTGGTTTTCCAATTCTTGTAGGTGTCTGATATAGAGGTGAAGGATGAAACACCAGTAGACCATGGCAAACTGATATGTTTTAGTATCTATTGCGGATCAGAAGCAGACTTCGGGAATGGGAAATCTTGCATCTGGGTAGATGTTCTTGGTGAAAACGGCAAGGAGGTTTTGGCCGAGTTTAAACCCTATTTTGAAGACTCATCCATCAGAAAAGTGAGTTTCAAATCTGTCTGGCACAACTACAGCTTTGATATGTTGAATTAAAAACCTTTGATATATTGGGTTTATTCGTTTCAGGTCTGGCACAACTACAGCTTTGATAGCCACATTATTAGAAACCATGGAATTGAGCTTTCTGGATTTCATGCTGACACAATGCACATGGCAAGGCTGTGGGATTCTGCTAGACGAACAGAGGGTGGTTACTCACTTGAAGCGCTTACAAGTGACCCAAAAGTTCTTGGGGCTACACAGACAAAGGAGGAAGCAGATTTCCTCGGCAAAATTTCAATGAAGACTATTTTTGGGAAGAGAAAGCTGAAAAAAGATGGAACAGAAGGGAAAATTATTGTCATCCCTCCGGTTGAAGAGCTTCAGCGAGAAGATCGAGAGGCTTGGATTTCGTACTCTGCCTTGGATGCAATAAGCACACTAAAGCTTTACGAGAGCATGTCAAAGAAACTGCAACAGAAAGAGTGGCGTCTTGATGGAAAGCTACTCTCAGGAAGGACGATGCTGGACTTTTACCATGAGTTCTGGCGACCCTTTGGTGAACTTCTTGTCAAAATGGAAGCGGAAGGGATACTCGTAGATAGGGACTACCTGGCTGAGATTGAGAAAGTAGCCAAAGCAGAACAGCAAGTTGCTGTGAGTAGGTTTCGAAATTGGGCGTCTAAGTATTGCCCCGATGCAAAGTATATGAATGTTGGCAGTGACACACAGTTGCGTCAGCTCTTCTTTGGTGGCATTTCTAACAGGTGTTCTTTTCTTACTCTTTTACTTGCCTTCATTTCTTGCTTACTGTGATTGAGTAGAAATCTATCTCTCATCAGGACACTAACAAGAACTACATGATTAGTTTTAACTTTTAAAGTTTTTTTTTTGTTGGTTTCATAACAGTGAGAATCATGAGGTGCTTCCGGTTGAAAAGCTTTTCAAAATTCCAAATATTGACAAGGTTATTGAAGAAGGCAAAAAAGCACCTACCAAGTTCAGAAACATCAAGTTGCATAGGATCAGCGACACCCCAATCTCAACTGAAACGTACACTGCCAGTGGTTGGCCCTCTGTTAGTGGGGTCACTTTGAAAACCTTAGCTGGGAAAGTTTCTGCTGAGTACGACTTTATGGAGGATGTTACAGATACTGGTGCAGAAGAAGATGATGATGCCGCTGCTGCTGTTGATCAAGCTTCAGAAGCGCAAAAGTCCAAGACAGATGTTGACACATCTGCTTATGGAACAGCATATGCTGCGTTTGGAGGGGGTGAAAGGGGAAAGGAGGCCTGTCATGCTATTGCCTCATTATGTGAAGTTTGCTCCATAGATTCTTTGATCTCAAACTTTATTCTTCCGTTACAGGTAAAACTGAATTTTCAGCTGCTGATCTCTTTCTTTCCCTTCAGGTTGATTGATGTTTATGTAATTGTTTTTTTTTTCTTTTCCTTGTCTGACAGGGAAGTAATGTATCAGGCAAAGATGGTCGAGTCCATTGCTCCCTGAATATCAATACAGAAACTGGCCGCTTATCAGCTAGAAGGCCAAACTTGCAGGTATATATATTTTGTTCAAACTAACATTGCCTGAACCTAATTTTTGGTAATCAACTTAAGTGGTGAGGCCAATATTGTTTCTACAGGTGAGCATAGTGTAAATTTTTATTAGTGAGTTTATGTATTTGTTACCTAGAGCAAGTACATAAATGGTCAAGTTTTATTTTTCTTGGCCAACAGTAAGTATGATATTGTAATTGCATCTATAGTTTGATACTGAAGGTTTCTTTTATCTATCTAGAACCAACCTGCGTTGGAGAAGGATCGGTACAAGATCCGTAAGGCCTTTGTAGCAGCACCTGGAAATTCACTCATTGTGGCTGACTATGGGCAGGTGAGAACTACAAAGTTCATGCTGTTGTAGAAAATTTCGGTTGGTACACTCTTTTGACTGTAACTCGTCCTCCTCTCTCTTCAGCTGGAGCTTAGAATTTTGGCACATCTTGCTGGTTGTAAAAGCATGATGCAAGCTTTCAAAGCAGGTGGAGATTTCCACTCGAGGACAGCCATGAACATGTATCCACATATTCGCAAGGCTGTAGATAATGGGGAAGTGCTCCTTGAGTGGCATCCACAGCCTGGGCAAGACAAGCCACCAGTGCCCTTGTTAAAGGTAGATATACTTGTTACATCGTTGACCGTGTGGCATGAAGGAAACTAAGCTTTGTGCCCAAATGATTTAACTGTATGTGGATGTTTTATTACTCAGGACGCCTTTGGTTCAGAGAGAAGAAAAGCTAAGATGCTCAACTTTTCAATTGCATATGGGAAAACCGCGATCGGGCTTTCTAGAGATTGGAAGGTAGTAACAATATTACTGTTGTCACTGATCAGTTTTTGATGTGTGATTAAAAGCTACAAACAATACCATTTTTTTCCTTCTCATCATCTGAAGGTCTCAAGAGAAGAAGCTCAGGATACAGTCAATCTCTGGTACAATGACAGACAAGAAGTAAGGAAATGGCAAGAACTGCGTAAGAAAGAAGCTATGAAGGATGGTTATGTACTCACTCTCTTAGGAAGGGCTCGTAGATTCCCAGCATATCAGTCTCGTGCACAGAAGAATCATATCCAAAGAGCAGCCATCAACACTCCAGTGCAGGTTTCCCTTTTGGATTTATCAGAATACTAATATCCTTTTCCTGTTCGCCAATCTCTCAAGTCTGAGCATAACAATGATCCACACACACACTGCAGGGAAGTGCAGCTGATGTTGCAATGTGTGCAATGCTGGAAATAACGACAAACCAACGGTTGAAGGAGCTTGGTTGGAAATTACTTCTACAGGTAACAAAGTGGATGCTATCTCTCTATAACATTTTTTTTTGGCCTCTATTCGCTTGAAAATTTGTGTGACTAGAAAAAGAATATCTCATGGAAACAGATTCACGATGAAGTAATCTTGGAAGGACCAATGGAGTCAGCGGAATTGGCCAAGGATATAGTTGTGGACTGCATGTCGAAACCCTTCAACGGCAAGAATATACTCTCAGTCGATTTATCGGTTGATGCAAAATGTGCTCAGAACTGGTATGCTGCTAAATAGGGGGCGTCTTCTAACAAGACAACCCCTCTAGGAAAGTGAAGATATAATTTTTGGCTATTGGTTTTTCTGGTGATGACCATGAGGCAGTGTTTGGGTAGTAGATTTGGCTTGTCGGCTTCTTTTTTTTGTTTTGTTTTTTGTTCTTGTAAATGTTAGAAAAGCCTTTTAATACAGTGGGCAGTGTAAATAGATATCTCTACTCTATTCATCTAACTTGACAATGTTTGAATGCAAACTTATGTTGTTATAATAGATTAAAACAGAGAAGCGTATAGAGGGAACAGATTAAGTTAAAGAAGATGATAACATGACCATTTTTTGGATCAGACCTAGGAATAACAAGTGTAGTGATGCAGGGAAGGCAGATGATTATGAGTCTCACTTGGTATAAAAGGAGAAGAGAATTTCCGGTGATGGATAGTTAATGACTTAGGGTCTTCTCAATAGCTTGATTCAGTAAAAGTAGAGCAAATGAGCAAGGGGGAAACTGCAAGCATAAGTACACAACAAAAGACGAGGAAACTTTGTGATGATGAGCAGAGGTTGATGTAGATAGAGATACTGCAGAGACGAAGAGTATGATCATCGATGGGACCAAGAAAGCAGAATGTTGGTTACATTAAGGAGAAAAGAAGATATTTTTGAAAGTTGAACCAGATAACCCTTGCAAATAACAGATTCTTTTTTTTTTTGGGTCAATGCAATAAGATTTGAAAGCTAGGGGCGGAGATGCTATGGTAAAAAAGTGAACTTAAGGCGGAGAGAAGCTGTACAACCACCAGAAAAAAGGAACAAACAAATGAAGAAACTTGGGAAACAGGAAGCAGGGCAGGCAAGTGTGCGCCTCTGTGCCCATATGATAGAACAGACTCTTCAGATCCTCCTGTTGGTTTTGATGGATCGATAGACATTTTTGTAGCATCAACTGAGACAAGGCAATCCTGTGATCATGAGCTTGATATATGTGGAACCTGATCCCAGCAACCAAACCAGCCGGCATAATCTTCTGAGTCTGTAGAAACCGTTGTCCCATGACGAGTGCGAGTATAGCTGCAATAACTACATTACAAAATTAGTTATTGGTAACTCATTCCAGCATTAGTCGAGACACTCAAGAGCAATGGAGAAGAAGTAATCGACCTTATAAAATAAAGGAGAGTGATTTATTCGTAAAAGATCACAAAAAGAAAGTTTCTAGTTTGTAGATATTTATGTCTAAGTTTTCTTTTTAAATATAAAGGAGGTGAGCATGCAAACTAACACACACAGAAAGAGTTCTGTTGGAGCAAATTAAGGAGCCGTTCGGATGTTTGAAGGTCAATAAGTTCGAATTAGTCTTTGTAGTCTACCACACTGATTGTATAGACTGTCAAGATCTGATCCAAAAATGGTATACAATCAGTGAAGTCTACCACGTTCCAGAGCTCAAAAACAATGTGTCGAGTCCTGGACAACTTCAAAAAGATAACAATCATCATACATAAGGGAGCTTTCAAGATGTACCATGATGAACGAGGTCTGATAGGAGAGAGCTACATGAGCATAAACAGAATGTTAATGTTGTTTGATGAGACAAGTGATGACACCAGGCAACAACAACAATGTTTTCAAACAATCACAGAAGACATACCAAGGCTGTGGCATGAGAGATACTGTCACCTCAACCACCGTGGAATTAGAGGTGGGTTCGCGGGTCCACCACCCCCCCTCCCCCCGCCAACCTGCGGATCAGCTAATTTTTTTTAACTCAAAATTTTGACCTGCATGATCTGTAAAGAAAGATTCAAATACCCGTACCCATTTCGCACAGATTTGCTGGTAATCTGCGGAACTCGCATGTTATATAAATTTAATAAAATAATAATTATTGGTAAATTTACCTTATGAAAAATATTATTTTTGGTAATTTTTTAAATATATTAATAAATAATAACTCTTATATCATCATTAAAATAAACTTTCTATATAAATATTTTTTTAGGAAAACTTTTCAAATATTTAATAAACTGATATATCACCATGAAAATAAAATACATATCACATTAATAAAAACTAAATATACCTACAACTATTTTTACATCAAAAAAATTAACAACTTAAATTCATTGGTTCATTAGATTAAACATAGTATTTTTACCAATTTAACGTATTTTAATTAAAACCAACATGAATCCAAAATTTATAAAAAATTATATACTTAAATAAAGATATATTTAAAATGAAGAATAAAGAAATAATTAAAATAAATAATAATTAAAAAGAGTATAATATAAATAAAAGTATAATTTTAACTTTATTAAAATTAGAAAAAATAAACCAAATAAGTTAAACCAAATAAAGAAACAAGAGTATATTTATGGATTTTTCGAACCGGTGAAACTAAAATATAAAAATAATAATGTTAAAATTCAAACTTTTAAAAATTAATATTATTACAATTTAAAATTATTATTTTTGTGCTGGAATAGAAAAACTCCTAGAATTTTAATATTTGTAATGTTTATTTAGGCATTATAGATTAAGAACCGGTTTAGAATATTTTTTATTTCACTTCTGTTTAAGTTATATTATTTCATCGCTATTTATAGAATGATAAGTGCTAAGAGTTTATATAAATACTAAATGTTTTGATTATCATAATTCTAGGTTCATATTTGTACTTCGAATCCATAAATTAGGAATTTAGTTTCCTAATATAATATTGAATGCGTTTAAATGATATGCCTGAATTTGCTTTGTTGCTACAGATCTCTAGAAAATATTTAAAACCGCAACCATCTACACCTGCAAACTCCCGTAACCGCAACCGCTGCGGTTACACCAGTCAAGTCCTAAGTCACCACACGGTTACGTAAACAACTGATAAAATATATTATTTGTCTACTTCCTTTAATATGTCAGTAAATACACTTCAACAAATTTACATTTTCGTCATATGCACAATACAAACCACATGTTATTAAATAAAAATAGGTCAACTTCGAAGGCGTAGCCAAATTTTTTTTTTTTGCCTAGACAAATTACCTATCACATAAACTCCCTTTTCGAGAACTAGCCACCATCAGGCTAGTAATAATAACTGAATAAAAAAAACTAACAGAACTATGGACACATTTAGCAACTCCAAGAGTTAATTTCTTTACGACATAAATAATAAGTATTCCCTCTGTTTTTTAAAAATCCATGTTCTAGGAAAAAAAATTATTTTAAAAAGATATATTTTTTACCTTTTCAATATATTATTTAATGAAAATCTGTTAACTTCAAGAAAATTAATTGTGTTTATTGGATTTTTATTGGTTAAAAATTATGGAAAATTGTTATTCACAAAAATCAATGCATTTTTAATGTGATTTCTTAATATATGTGAAAAATATAAAATATGTATTTTTAAAAAACAGAGGGAGTATTAACTAAAAACAAAAAAAAAATTAAAATCAAATAACAAATATGGCAAACAACTTTCGCAGAACGCGGGCAAACCATTAATATGCATAACGTCTGTAAAAGAAAAAAAAATTAGAAAAACGTCTGCAACAGACATAAGAAGTCACCTCTTGTAGATTTTTTTTTTTAAAAGGAAGTAACCTCTTTTTTGGTCAAACCGAATATTGTAACCTTTTTGTAACTTAGTGGTTAATACTAGCATTGAATCCTTTTCATGTTTCATAGCATGGTTGGTACTTTCTCTTTGTGCACAAGCATTGTTAGTACTAATACTGGTTAACACTAGCATAGTTACATATGCTCATACTCGAACACAGATTTGGTGTTACGTACATGAACAAAATAATATTTTTTTTGTATTATTAATTTAGCAACATATTAGCCCTTTTCTCCAAAAAAAAATTAGCAACATATTAATTTTTATTTAAATTATCATTACAACAAAACATACAATGATTTACGATGAACAATATCATTGTTAATTCGTCATAAATAAAGTATTACGACAAATAAACAACAATATCGAACTTGTCATAAAACACTTGTTGTAACTGACATTTCATTGTATAATCCTCATAAATTTTATGATGAAAAGTATGTACCGTAAATTCCAGGCACATCGATTCGCAAATTCCAAGCACAGCGATTCGTCGTACAGTCATCCTTAACCTAAAATGAAAGAGTTCATCATAAAAGAGTTGTAAGGCTTCGTTGTAAAGTTCTCGTAAACATTTGAAGTAAACTCCTCGTTCAAGAAGTGTAAACTTTACGACGAATTTACATGTTGATGTTAATTCCTCGCTAATATTTATGATGGAATTAAGTGTACAACCTCGTAAATTTTACGAGGAATTTACATCTACATCCATGTAATCAATGTAAAAGTTACGAGGAATTATCATGAAAGTTCTTGTAAAGTTCTTGTATATATAACAACGATGAACCTATGAATGTTGAATTTTTTTAAATAATAAATTTAAAATATTTAGATTATTAAATGATTAATATTATTAAATTATTAAATAATCAAAATTGAAAACAAATAAAACATTTGAAATAAATTTAATAAATAAAAGTATTCAAATTTATAATTTAAGAAAAATGAAAACAAAGCTAGTGGAGGGAGTCGTCGTCTTGGAAATAGCCCTTGGTGTTTCGAAGAATCAGTTGACACGTTGTGTTCTTGCAAATACTCTTTAAACAACTCGGATCATGCACTCATGCAATTCTCATGTAAATTAGAATCAGTTTTGATATTTATCATCCTAATTGCTATAGATAATATAGAAACCTTCTTTATAACCAGTATAAATTGATTAATTCGTAGCATCTAACTTTTTATATAATTTTTTTTGCATCCAAGTTAGGTTCTTTAATATTTCCAGTTCCATCAGCTATTGTTATATTAATTTCTAAAAATGCATAGAGAACTGCGTCGTGAATTCTCATAATCTACCATCTCATTTTCATTATGTAAATGAATTGGTTCTTGGCCACTATTACACTATTAATAGATTCATTTCCACCGTAATCCTCTCCATCCTAAAATCAAATATAGTTACGTGGTGTAAAACATCTATTTACTAAATTGTTCTATACAATTTCACTACGATTTTTTTTGTATTCTTACACTTCTGATAAAGACATAATTTTTTACTGTTTTTCTGCATGATCGGTGTGTAACCAACTTAGAACATGAATATCTCTATCCCTTTGAGAATTTTCTCCTGTTACTCTTTGTTCAGAATTTCTGTGTGTATAATATAACACCGTAACTCGTATAATTGCCATCGCTAGACATTTTTGTGCGTCACATTTTATGTGTTTTTTTTTTTTGCATTGTGCCTTTTATGCTCAAGAGAATGTCATATATATAGAAACTGTTTTTATTGGTAGGTAAAAAATTAGCAACAGATTTTTAATGAAACGGTTTACAAATCTTTTTTTTTTGACGAATTTACAAATCTTTTTCTTCAGTATAACAACTTTATAAAGAAATAAGTTAGGTATAGTCCACTAAAAATATGTTTTCACTAACTACTTTAATTTTACTCGTTTTTGTTAGAAAAATGTAAAACCTATCATTGTTAAATACTCCTTCTTTTACAATGATTTTAAAAACAATTTTTTCATTCATTGAATAATCATTATGAAAATACATGTGTTTTACGATAAATATTTATCCTTGTAAATTTACTTATTCTTTACGACAAATTTGGTTTTCCATGTAAATTCTCGTTAAATCTTCATTAATTTATAATAAATGTTTTTCCTCCTAAACTTACGTAGTAAATAATTCGTTTTTTTTGTAGTGTATATCATATCATCATTTATTAAAGAATTGTAAGAACATGATTATTGCAAAGGTTCTTAGCAAAAATCCTTAATACACATATATGTATATATATATATATATGTATATGTATATATACATATATGTGTATTAAGAACTTTTGCTAAGAACCTTTACAATAATTATGCTCTAAGTACGTAAGGATTTCTGTTAAGTATTAAAGAAACAATGTCTTTATTTATCTTAATACTAGGTTAATATTAGTCCTCGCATCCTTTAATTAGGTTTTTAGTTTCTTAATCTTATTTTTTGGTAAAATGCCATACCAATTTTTATTTTGCAAAATGCTTTGAGAACGATAACAAATAGACACGCTACATAAAAGGTTTTAGGAAATATTTCTATTACAGTGATGCTAACTATCACTGTAATAGAAGGGCGTCCACCAACTCTTATACTCCCTCTGTTCCATAATACTTGAAGTTTTAGATTATGCACAATTATTAAGAAACTTGTTGTTTACTATTTTAAAAGCTATGATTAAAATATAAATTTAAAACTATTTAACCAATTACAAAATACACTATAGAATATCATTGGTTACACAGTTTTTGATAAAGTAAAAAGTTACATTGAAAGATGAAAACATCATCTATTTTGAAACATCAAAACTTCCTAAAACTTCATCTATTATGAAACGGAGGGAGTATTTCTATAAGAAGGGCGTCCACCAACTCTAACTATCGGCCAATGTTACATCCGGAAGTGTCTTAAATTAAAATAAGATTTCGAAACTGTAATAAATATGAGTTAAAAAAAATTGTAAAATTATTTATTCATATAATTGTATACAAACTCTAAACAAATATTTGCCTCGATTCATTTTTTTTTTGTCTTTGTTTTCTTTAAAGTCTAATTCTCATTTGTTCACAACAGCCAACGGTTTGTGAATTGTGCGACAGTAAGACTTTTTATGGTATTCTTTTGTTATGCATAGGAAATATTCGAGCTTGAATAAGCCACCGCACGTTTACGTAAACAACTAATAAAAATATATTATTTGTTCACTTCCATTAATATGTCAATAAATCCACTTACTCAACGAATCTACATTTCGTAATATGCACAATACTAACCAGATGTTATTAAATAATATAGGTCAGCTTTAAAGGCCTAACCAAATTTTACCTATCACATAAACTCCCTTCTCGAGAACTAGCCACCATCAGGCTAGTAGTACTAACAGAATAAAAAACTAACAATTCTATGGACGCACTTAGCAACCCAAGAGTTAATTTACAAAATAAACAATATTAACCTAAAAACAAATTGATTGCTTATTTATAACAGTTTCAAGAGTTAATTTACGTAAGTTGTTTACGTTACCGTGCGGTGGTTTATTTATTTTTCTTTCATTGGTTAAGGTAAATGCGATGATATAGATTTAGGAATGAAGGTCTATAGCGCCCGTTCATGACTATTGGATGCCCTACTCAAAATTAAAATATGCATCTAAATCAGCTAAAAATTAAAGGACATATGTATCTGTAAAAAAATAGAAACACCTTTTATGTCCTACACCGCCGTTCAGGGCCGACCCTGAGATTTTAGAGGCTGGAAATGGTTTAAGAAGGTTTTTTTACAATTCGGGGGCTTTTTTATATATAAAGTTTTTCAAAAATTTTGTGGGCTTAAGGCGAATGTTTCATCCGATTTGGCCCAGGGCCGGTTGCTTCTGCAGCGGGCTGGTCCTAAAGGTCTATGACTTGCCGATTTATGGTTATGGTCATTGACTAGGATTGTTTGGTTCGATAATTGATTGTGGTGTAATTGATATATAAAGCATTGAGTCTGAGTGTACTTACCTTTGTTTGCTGAATTTATATAGACTACTCAAACCGACTATATTAACCTATACATCCTAAGTATTGCCATATGCTTGGAAGAGGCCAATGGACCGGTCATATGTTATGATGGGCTAGGTGATTGGTTAAAGCAGCCGACGGATGGAAGGAATTTGCCAAGGCTTTCCTTTGGGAATGAACCATACTAGCATACCAAAACCGTGAGGCCGAGTCCTGAATTGATTGGTTGGATCAAGAAACCGTCGTCACTAAAAGACATTAGGCTTATGTGCATGTTAGGAATATGTTTTCAAGACTAACCATGTAGACGAAATGATACACCTCACTAATTAGCAATTGTAGAATTGCTTATGCCTCATTTGGTATGTAAGGTCTAAGGATGGTTCAGATTGATGCAAGATAGGCGGCCAACGGGTGTAGTGGTGTTCGAATCATTTAGGTCTAGTGTTGTATAGAATCAATATAATTATACTTAAACTACAATGTATTGAATCCATTATGATTTATACAATGCGGCCATATGGCTTTCTTTGCTTCTGTGTGTTTGATTGAATAGTTAGGACATTTAAATGGGATAAAAAATGAACTGACCAGACTCAGGTTGCTTATCGGCTCGGTTTGGACGAAGATTCTGGATCGGGTTATATACTTAACTTCCCAAAAACCCTTCTTACCCCATTAACTGAGAAGTCACTTCCTTCCTCCACCATTTGTTTACCCGTACCCACCCAGTCTAACCAAAAATCAACACTGCCTTTTCATGTAAAAATTGCTCGTCTTCGATTCCTTACCCTGTAACTCTGATGTGTATCAAGTTGAAACCCTAAAAATTTTACCTTTCCACTTTCAACTTTTTTTTTCATTTTCTTGTCTTTTAGGTTTCTTTGCAATGTGAAAATTGTGATTGTATATCAAATCAATGCAAGTAAGCGATGGATAGGAGGGCAGTTTCGTTTATCGACATTGTAAATCTATCTATACTAATAAAATTCTTCTTCCGTAAGGGACTATTTGAGGTTCCATGGGGTGTCCACATCACCGTAAAATATCTCTACCGAAAAAGCCACGTGGTTTTATTATTTTAAAAAATAAAAATAAAAATAAGTAAATATAAAATATAAGAAAAATAGATAATAAGTAAATATGCAATATAAGAAATAAAAATATTACATTAAATATCTACCATAATATTATCATTTGGTATAAAAGCAAAAACAATTAGAATAAGTAAATATTCAGTATAAGAAAAAATAACTAAATAGCTAAATATACAATTAAGAAATGAAAAACTAAATTAAACATCTATCTGCAAAATATATAGTAAAATAAATAAGAAATAAATATACAATATAAGAAATAAAAATATTATATTAAACATTTATCGTAATATTAGAATAAGTAAATATACAATATAAGAAAAAAATAATAAGTAAATATACAATATAAAAAATAAAATATTACATTAAAAATGTTACGTAATATAATCATTTAATATAAAAGCAAAAATATTTGAATAAGTACATATACAATATTAAAAAGTATAAGTAAATATACAATATAAGAAATAGAAATATAAATAGAAAAAGTAAACTAAACATCTATCTGAAAATGTATAGTAAATAAATAAAAGTAACTATACAATATAAGAAATAGAAAAACTACTTAAACATCTATTTGAAAAATGTATAATAAAATAAATAATAAGTAAATATACAATACAAGAAATAGAAATATTTCATCAAACATCTATCATAATATTTCAACTTGATATAAAATTAAAACAACTAAAATAAGTAAATATACAATATAAGAAGAAGAAAAATAAGTAAATACATTATACAATATAAAAAATAGAAAAACTACATTAAACATCTATCTAAATCAATACTTTGGGCTTTGGTACATGTGTTGAACATACAAAGGACAGCACACAGTGTAGAGGTTGCGAACCTACTGTCAATTCCATGGCGATGGTGTTTCAAAGATGATTTTTGGAAAGAACATGATTTTTTCAGGACAAGGTTGGTATAGTACTCTAGAAGGTTTTGATGGTTTCATGGGGGCAAGAAATGTTAGGGCTAGTCTCTCCCTTCTTCATGCGGAGGTGGAAGCGCTACTTTGGACAATGAAGTGTATGAGAAACTTGCTTCAATTTCAGGTTATGTTTCCAACAGATTATTCTCAATTTGTGAAGATGGTTTGGGAACCAGAGGAATAATCAACTTTTGCAAGTTATTTTGAAGATATCAAGGCCCTGAAAGAAAGATTTCTCAGCTCAGATTATTCATGTACCACGAACACATAATTCAAAGGCAAATAGACTAGAACAAAGTGTTCCCAAACAACCGTCGTTCACATGGATTGCGGAGTCCCCAGTTTGGTTTACAGAGTCAGTAATTATACAATAGAAGAAAAACATTTTATATGTATCTATCTGAAAAATATATAGGTTTACATTTTTATTATTTTCAAATATTTTATATGTAATTATACAATAGAAGAAAAACAAGCATACAATATAAAAAATATAAATATTACATTAAACATCTATCATAATATTATCATTTGATATAAAAGCAAGAGAACTATAATAAGTAAATATACAATATAAGAAAAATAAACAATAAATAAATATAAAATTAAAAAATGAAAAAAAAATTAAACATCTCTCTAAAAATGAATAGTAAAATAAATAATAAGAAAATATACAATATAAAAAATAGAAATATTATATTAAACATATATCGTAATATTAGAAGAAGTAAATATCCAATATAAGAAAAAATAAACATTAAGTAAATATATAATATAATAAACAAAATTATAACATTAAACATCTAATGTCATATTATCAATTGACATAAAAGTAAAAAAAAGAATAATTAAATATAAAACATAAGAAAAAAATAATTAAATATACAATATCAGAAATAGAAAAACAAAATTAAACATCTATCTGAAAATGTATAGTAAAATAATTAATAAGTAAATACAGAATATAAGAAATAAAATATAACATTAAACAACTATCATAATATTAGAATATAAAATAAATAATAAGTAAATATACATTTTAAGAAATAGAAAAAACTACATTAAACATCTATCCGAAAAATGCATTGTAAAATAAATAATAAGTAAATATACAATATAAGATATAAAAATATTACATTAAACATCTATCGTACCATTACCATTTGATATAAAAGAAAAAAAATTAGAATAATTATATATACAATATAAGAAATGGAAAAACCAAATTAAACATCTATCTAAAAAAATTATTATTTTACTTACTTATTATTTCTAAAAAACTATAGGTAAATATAAAATATAGGAAAATGAATAATAAGTAAATATACAATATAATAAATAGAAATATTACATTAAACATCTATGGTAACATTAGAATAAGTAATTATACAATATAAGAACAAATAAATAATAAGTTAATATACTATATAAGAAATAAAGTATTATGTTAGACATATATCTTAATATTATAATTTAATATAAAAGCAAGAAATTCAGAATAAGTAAATAAAAAATAATAAATAATAAGTAAATATACAATATAAAAATGGAAAACTAAAGTAAACATCTATCTGAAAAATGTGTAGGAAAATAAATAATAATTAAATATAAATAGAATAAATATAAATGTTAACATTTAACATTTATCGTAATATTAGATAAGTAAATATACAATATCAGAAAAAATAAAATAAAATATATATATACAATATAATAAATAGAAGAACTACAATAAACATCTATCTGAAAAATGTATAGAAAATAAATAATAAATAAATATACAATATAAAAATAGAAATATTACATTAAATATCTATCGTAATATTACCATTTTATATGAAAGCAAGAAAATTTGAATAAATAAATATACAATATAAGAAAAGCTAAATATTTAGTAAATATACAATATAAAATTTTTTAAAAATACACTAAACATCTATCTTAAAAATTTATAGTTTTCTGGTTTTTTCTAAGGATATGCATGTAAATATACAATATGTGTAATTAGATACATTTTGTTATATGTTACTCCTTGTGCCATTATTTTTTATTTCCAAAAAAAAAATTGTTAAACACCAATATCACTTAGGTTAAGCACATGAAAAATAAAAAAATTAAACATTGCAAAAAAATACTCACATCAACATTAAAATACAATAATTTTAGCGTGAAATATGAAAATTTTCTATTAAGCAAACCGTAAATACAAAGCAATCATGTGTTCACACAAACATACAGTTCAGAATGCAACGTCCAAAAGAATAGTTAATAGTTAACATTTGAAAATAAAAATACTTCTGCGTGTATCACAGATTAAGTTATAATATATATTAGTATATTCTGATCATAACTTACTAATGGTTACTTGGTGAACTATAGGTTTTAATGGTTATTGGGTGCAAATTTCCATAAATCAATTTTCGTGGATTAACAATTCAATCGTCCTTGCTTAAATAACACTCTAAAATTTTGGAAAATTGTTATGATCGTATGATGTAAATTTTACTTCAAGGAGACAGCGAGTCATGATGAGGTGGAGAACGCGTCGGTTAAAAAATCATTGCAAATATTCGTATGTAACGAGTTTACTTCAAATCCCATGCAAATTCTCATGCACGGAAACTTCCCTATATAAACCCTTCCAAGTTCATTATTTAGTCATCATCATCAAATTGACCAGAACCAAAGAAAGCAAATCACACAATGTTCTCAACCATGGAATGTCAAAAAGCTAAATTCTTTGTAACCATTCTTGTCATTCTCTTTGCGGTTACAAGTAGCAAAACTGTTTGTAACCCAGCCTGTAAGGCTAAAGAACCCTTCCACTGCGACAATCCCCTTACATTCAACCGAACTAGTTTTCCAAAGAACTTCATTTTTGGCGCGGCTACTTCCGCCTACCAGGTACGCGTCTAGCTCTTTGATACTGACCTTTTAATAAGATATATGGATTTATCAAGACTATTTTCATCTACTAGATATACGAATAATCTTTTACCTGGCCTGCATGATTTTTTTTGGTGCCAGATCGAAGGTGCTGGACATAGAGCACTTAATGGATGGGATTATTTCACTCATAGACATCCAGGTCACAACACATCATTAATTAAAAATTTGCCCGTATAGTTAACTAGCATTCACTTTGATGTTGGGAAAATTAAGTATAGAAAAAACGGATGGGAATATATATTATATCCAAGTCATGCTTATATTTCGATCTGCTATTTATATTTACAGAGAAAGTTCCAGACCACAGTACTGGAGACCTTGCTTGTGATTCGTATGATCTTTACAAGGTAAGAGGCTATCGATGATGAATGTGTGTGTGTACACATGTTGTTTGTTACATTTCAGAAATGTTTTTTTTTTCTATTTAACTCTGGAACTCTCATATAACAGGAGGATGTCAAATTACTGAAAAGAATGAAGGTTCAAGCATACAGACTCTCAATAGCATGGTCAAGGATCTTACCAAGTAAGTGCAGATGATAAGACCACATTTTCATTATTATTATTATTATTATTATTTTTTAACTAATCTTATGATTGCATATATGCTTTTACCCTTAGAGGGAAGATTGATTGGAGGGATTGACGAAAACGGGATAAAATACTACAATAATCTCATCAATGAGTTAAAAGCAAATGGTATACTACATAAATTTGTATTTTTAATAATACATATACTATCAAATTTTAATTGTCTGATGTATCAATTTTTTTGTGTGAATAAAGGCATTGAACCGTACGTAACAATATTCCACTGGGATGTTCCCCAAACTCTAGAAGATGAGTATGGAGGTTTCTTGAGTCGACGTATAGTGTAAGTGCATTAAATAATATTTATATTAATTAAACTTGTTTTCTTTGTCTTAGGTTATGTTATGTACATCACATCAGATCTATCTTTTTCTAATGTGTATGATACATGAGCAGAGAGGACTACAAAAACTATGCCGAGCTTCTATTCCAGAGATTCGGAGATAGAGTCAAATTTTGGATCACTTTAAACCAGCCTTACTCTCTCGCAACCAAAGGTTATGGAGACGGATCATATCCTCCTGGACGGTGCACTGGCTGTGAATTTGGAGGAGATTCTGGAACCGAGCCTTATATAGTTGCACATAACCAACTTCTAGCTCATGCAAAAACTGTTGCATTATTCCGAAAAAGATATCAGGTTCATATACTTATCAAATATGTCATGATTTTTCTTCTTCCAAATAATTTATATGTAGTATATGTAACTTATAATCAAAAACAATCTATGTATGCAGAAATCTCAAGGTGGAAAGATAGGAACAACCTTGATTGGGAGATGGTTCACCCCATTAAACGAAAATAGCATTCTTGATAAGGCTGCTGCAAAGCGAGCATTTGATTTCTTCGTCGGATGGTATATATATTTGTCAACTAAATTGATTCTCAGATCATATGAATATACACGAACACATACACATCTATAAAGCTTTTGTTATAAAGCGTTCAAATGTAACAAATATAATTGCAGTAATTAGTTTGTTATTTTTGTTTTATATATATATGTATGAAGGTTTATGGATCCATTGGTTTACGGAAGATATCCGAAGATAATGCGAAAGATGGTTGGACAAAGATTGCCAAAATTCACACCTCAAGAATCAAATTTAGTCAAAGGATCACTTGATTTTCTAGGGTTGAACTATTACGTTACACAATATGCGACCAATACACCTCCTTCCACACAACCTAGTGTCCTAACCGATCCAAGAGTTGCAATGGGATGTATGTCAAAAATTGTACTTCGTATATTATATAGGTGTGTGTGAATTTTCTAAACTCATATATTTTACTCTACTTGGATACAGATTATCGCAACGGAGTATCTATTGGTGTTCAGGTAACAATTGACTTTGATTTATGATCATCATTTATTAAAGGGATCTTGGCGTTTATTTGAATTTCCTTCTTATTTGTTCCCTTCTTGTATACAGGCGCCTTGCTTCGTCTACTACCCTCCAGGGTTCCGTCAGATTCTAAATTATATTAAAAACAAATACGGAAACCCACTTACCTACATCACTGAAAACGGTATCTACATATCGTCATACCAATAAAAATATGTTTAACCAATGTTTAAGCAAATACAAATATGTGTGTCTTTAATTTGGAAATATTGTGTAAAATTTTCAGGAGTTGGAGATCTTGATATGGGTAACTTAACGCTGCCAAATGCTCTTGCCGATAATGGACGAATTCAAAATCATTGCAGCCATATTGCATGTCTCAAATGCTCTATCGAGTGAGTTAATTTTATTTGACATACTTTTCAGAATTATAAATGTTAACATTATTTCAAATATATTACAGGGATGGATGCAACGTAGCAGGATATTTTGCATGGTCTTTGATGGACAACTATGAGTTCGGAAATGGTTACACTCTCCGGTTTGGTATGAACTGGGTCAATTTCACTAATCCTGCTGATCGAAGAGAAAAAGCTTCTGGAAAATGGTTTTCTAAATTCATAATCAAACAATAAGAAGAATCAGTATACATATATAATATAATATTATATTATGTGCTTCCAACCTATTGAATAATAATTGTTGTACTCTATGTACTGTTTGTTTCACTTTTATTATAATTATTTAATAAATTTTACGTGATGTGTATGTGTTTCTAATACAGTTGTAATAACCAGCCCTTTATTTCTAGCAACTCACAAAAAAAATAAAGGAAAATTTGGAAAATACACTCGTATAAGAATATAATTTGAAAATTATACCATTGTTTAAATTTTTGGAAAAATACACTTATGTGTATATAAATTTAGCTAATTGTCCAATCTTAATATTTCGCAATTCCTAATTTATTTTATATTTAAAGTAATTATTTTATAAAAAATGACTGTTTAAAAGAAAAATATTTAGAATATGTACAAAATATATTTTTAATATATTCTAAACATTTATTATTTAAAAAAGAACTCAGCAAGATCTTCTCCATTAAGAAGTTTGTTGATATAAGAATCAAATCATTGGCTCAAACACATTTATAGGGTCTTCATGTCACGGTAAAAAAAGAACAAGCCGATGAAAGATAATCAGTGTTTCCTAGTGTTATTGGATTACATTATATTCAAAGTCAAACAAATTAAACATGTCTGAATAGACATTTAGATAACTTACTTGGTAGATGACAACTTCTAAGAAAAATGAATATTTTGTAGAGAATGCAAACAAACGGTGGCTTGTTTATATAAAGTTAGGAAAATAAAATAAAATCTCTATAGAATTCATGATAAAGTCTAAACAAATCTCTATTGTATATTTAATAATTGAAAAATTAATAAACATTATAAATTAATAAATTTCAGTAGTTTCAAGTTGGACCAATGTAAAATATGATAAGATAATAAGTTAATATTTTTTTTCAAAAACTTTTTGTAAATATATGATCCTAAGAAAAAATAAATTAATAATTAATATATATTATATATATATATAATTTACGTAAATATAAAAAATATATTGTATAGTTTGTTTTTAATCACGGCGAAGTCTATCTTTAATTTTTATAATTACTTATAAGTATATTAATTTTATTTTGTAATTTATATCCAAAATAAATTTACATATATTTCTATACATCAGATAAGCGAATAAGAACAATGTAAAATTTATATCTACAAAATTTAGTCAATACTTATATCGTGAAATCAATTTTTTTTACATATTTTAAATATATAAATATATAAAGAAGTTTTCTATAAATTAATAACTTTAAAATTTAATAAAAATATTAAAATTCCAATATTATTAATTTAAAAAATTACTATATCTAGGAATTTTCTTTGGTGAACGAAACTGCAGAAAACTACAAAAGAGATGGTGGAGGAGGGGATGAATAGATCGCCAAGTTTTGGCAGCTGAAAAGATTATGGGTGGTTCTGAAGGTAAGTTCCTCTAAAGAAAATACTCAGCATCTAGATATGAAAGAGTCTGAAGTTTGAAGTGGGATGCATGAACGGGAAAAAGGATTGGATTTATTCTTCTCGATACAATCCAAGAATTTCTATCGACAGCTAACTAGACCGAGGCTACAATTGGGATACAGGAAACACGAGGCTGTTAGGTCCCATTACTTCCAAAAGTGATCAAAGTTCCGTTCAATCATCATTTCAAAAGGAAGACATTGTTCGTAATGTAAAAGACATTTTGCAACGCTGGCAGTTTCATAAGGCGCTACCATATCCTACTTCCAAGTTCCAATATTTTGGAAATCAGAAATCCAAAACATTATTCATGCAACTATGTTCTTTGCCCACGCTATCCAGAAAGATCTTGTGCCATCAAATAGCAGCCAAAATATTTTTAAACAATATAATTGATTTAAGTTGAAAAGGCGACAAAGTCCCAACCCTCCACATTCTTTCGGAGTGCACATGGATTCAAAGAAACCTTTGCCCCTGAATTGGGGCTCCTGTCCAAAGAAATGTACTACATATTTGCTTCAGTGATATCTGGACATCTAAGGTAAAGAGAAAAACGCTGTCTAGAAGCAAATTACACCAAGTATTGGTTAATACAACTATGTAAAACAAAGATAAAGAATGGAAAAGTATTTGAAAAAGAGGAAATCTATT
Organism: Raphanus sativus; assembly: GCF_000801105.2. Taxonomy (NCBI): domain Eukaryota; kingdom Viridiplantae; phylum Streptophyta; class Magnoliopsida; order Brassicales; family Brassicaceae; genus Raphanus; species Raphanus sativus. The sequence continues at coordinate 29,398,908 of NC_079515.1, read as the reverse complement.
TTGTATTTATACTATTTGACAATGACACAAAAGGTACATGACCATTGCCGATCACCTTGTAGGTCCGTGTATCCCCTTACTTCGAATATGCAGAAGGATTTCTAGTTGTGGAACTTATCTATTGTGTTTCCCGTCTCATTGGTATCATAGCAATCGAATGTCTCAGGGCCAATCAAGCAAAGACAACCCGTCAAGGCACCTCTTTAAGAGGCATGGACAAGCAACTCGAGGAACTGTGTTTGTTCAAAATCAGAAAACAGAGGAAATCTGAAAAGAACAAGGCAGAAAAATAGCTGAACTCAAAAACATGATGGAAAAGTACTTCGCTAACACCCCACAACCTTTGACGGACCAACAAGGCGTAAATCAAGGCCACTCATCTCCTGTTATCACCAATGCTGGAAAGTAACGACAAGCAGATACTCAACACTAAAAATCATCACTAAAAAGTCACTACTCAAACATATTAAAGCAAGACACAGAAATAGACTGAATAAATTGCATTAAGAATAGAGTAAAAAAAAATACTAGAGTTCCAATACAAATTTTTGAAGGAATCTTTAATCTTCTCTCCAAAAATTTATAAGAATAAATGTCTGATGATCTTAAGTGTCTTCCTAAGAGACGAAATAACCAAACTAGAGGTAGCTAAGATTATGCATACATCAACCAGAGGCAATTGTAGACGAAATTAATATTACATGCCTTGTTTTCCGGCCTGGGGGGTTAGAACCTCCTGGTGATTCAAAAGAAAAAAAGATTTTGCATCATCATGTTTGCTTAAAGCAAAAGAATAGGGGTTCTTGTAGCATGGTTAGGTCTGGCAAAACATCCTTATTGATTCATGAATCAAAGTATTTATCTAGCAACAATTTAGAATAAGTGTGCAGACATGAAAAACATTAACAAAGATTAAGGTTTGAAACACTTCAATATACAGAATATACACATTATCAGAATATAGAACTCTTAAAAGTCTTTTATCTTGTATCTTGGATCATCGAATCATCTTGTACGATCCACAATTTCTGAGAGAAATGAGTAAGTACAAAAGACCCAGTAAATTATACATGAATTCAATAAATAAAAAAAGAGTGAAAAAGGGGTAACAATAACCTACCATTGATTCTGGGAAGTAATACTTTTGTAGAATTTGGAGATTCTGCCGCGAGATTCAGGTTTAGGTTTAAAGGTTTTTTTTCTCAAGCCAAAGATCTCTTGTACCAGAGGAACATGGCTTAGTACCAGCTTCCATGCCAAAAACCACCCTGCGAATTGAGACACAAGTTATGCGATACTCTCAGATGATCAAAAGCTAATAGAGATCAAGCAAGACAAAAAGTGTCAGAAGGGAGTACAGAGAGCGATGAAGCAGACAACAAAGGAGATGGCCAGAAGCGGTCGTACGATAAAGAATATGAGACTGTTCAGGAACGAAGGAGATTCCATCGAGGAACCTAAAATCGATTTGGTTTCAACGATGATCTCTGCGTATGTGTTTGGGTTAAATCAGCAATCGTTTTTCTTGTATGGGCCCTTTTGTTTTTCTTTTATTACCGGCTGGGCCTTCTAATTTTCTTTTGTGTATAAATGAGAATCCAATCAATTTTTTTGAAAGATATTTAATATTTATCTATGATAGTAAAACAATTCTAAAAAAAATTGGGCTCGGAAGTAGGCGTGGGCATTCGAGTCGTCGGGTCGGGTTCGAGCCGGGTCCTTTCGGGTCCGGGTCTTTCGGGTCTAGGAGTTTAGGATCCGATAGAGTAATTTCAAATTTTTGGTTCCGGGTCGGTTCGGGTCATACCGGGTCCGGGTCGGGTCGGGTCTTATATAGTTGGACCCATTCGGGTAATTAGAATTTATCGGTTCGGTTCTGGGTCGGGTTCGGGTGTGGTTCGGCTCGGGTTCGACCTAAAAAATACCTAAAAATACAAAAAAAATCTGAAAATATTTATATATCCGAAAATATTTAAAATTTTATTTAAAATTTGTGTTTTTATTATATTAAAATGTGTATATATACTAAATTATGCGAGATAGAACAATAATTGGTTGTATCCTAGTGGCTAACCCCCTTGCTCTGTAGACAAATAACATGTCTTCGACTCCCCCTCGATTCATTTTATATAATTTACATTATTAATTGGGTACCCGTCGGGTTTTGGATTCGGTCCGGGTGGGTCCAAGACCCGCGGGTCCTCTACAACAAGACCCGATAGGGTAATTTGATCGGATCGGTTCCTACCCGGGCCGGATTTTTTCGGGTCGGTTTCGGGTCGGGTCTTCGGGTCCGGATAAAATGTCCAGGCCTACTCGGAAGAACAAAATGGAAGACAGAGAAACAAACAATAGAAAACCTTAAAATCCATGGCTAAAAAAATGGAAAACAACAAGCAAAGCACATCAGAAATCTGGATTCAGATCTAAACTATGCTCTTCTAAAACTTAAAGATTTAAAAACTATGTTCTTTAATAGGCATGAAAATTTGGTTTTCGTTTCGGTTTCGATTCAATTTTTCAGATATATAAATATTCAATTATTTTGGTTTTTATTTCGACTCATATAACCATATTAGGAATCTGTAAATATCTGATAAATTTTAGGTCCAATTTGATTTTAGTTCGTTTTCAGATAATCTAGTTTTTTAACAAAGGATAATTTAGTTAAAACACATTTTTAGTGTAATTTAAATTGTATTGAATAATTTCATATTTTAATCAAAATATTTGGATAATGTGATTTTTGAATAGTTTGATTTATAATTACTATCTTTATAATATTCAAACTAAATAGTTCATACTTTTTTAAGAAGTTAATATTTTATGTATATAAATTATATTTTGGTCCTAGAGATATATGAATAGTTCAAATATTTATAAATTTTGATTAGGTCGGTTCCTATTCAAATTTTGGTTTTTGGTTTATGTGCTCAGATTTACTTTTTAACATGTTTTCTGGTAATAATAACCAGTTTATAGGCAAATAAAATGGAACAAATTATTCTAGCAAATATAGTTTAGGGTTTTATCTACAATTTCACTAAAGTTAGGGTTATTTTAGCAAATATATTTTCAAGAAGGAGATAAACAAGTGAAAGTGAAATGTCGAGATTGTGTTATTTGAAGTAGCTCTGCGGTTTTAAACCGAACTGATCAAATCGAACCGAACCAAAATTTCCGGTTTGGTCATGGTCTTGATTTCGATTTGGTTCAGAATAGTTTTGAAAATTAATTGGTATTCTGTTCGACTCGGTTTTTGATTTTTTTATAAAAAATATAAAAAACCGAAAATATCTGAAAATAACCAAAAATAACCAAAACTTAAATTGAATTACCCGAAATAAGCAAATTTAACCGAAAACTGAAAATGTCTGACTTTTTAGAAAATTATACCAAAATATAACCGAAACAAGAAGTCGATTAATTCAGAAATTAAATTAAAACCAAAAATAATCGAAAACCAAATTGAACCGAACCAATTTTGTTTTGGGTTCACTTCGGTAAAATTATGGCCGAACTTAATAAACTGAAACCGAAAATAACCAAAAACCAAACTGAATTACCCGAAACACCCAAATATAACCAAAAACCGAAAATGTATGATTTTTTTAAGAAAATTATACTAAAATCTAACTGAAACAAAAAGTCAGTTAATTCGGAAATTAAATTAAAACCAATAATAACCGAAAATCAAATCAAACCGAACCGATTTTGTTTTCGGTTCACTTAGGTAGAATTATGGCCGAACCTAATAAACCGAATTATCCGAACTGGCAGAGCTAATTTGAAGTAACTGTCGCGGCAAGGTGAGAGATTGAAGCAGAGATCTCTCTCTCTCACCCACACCACACCGTTATCTATCGCAGCGGCGGAAGGATTGTGCATCAATGGTGAAGGCGCTCCAAGGCGCGGCTCAGAATCTGCCGGCGGATGTGAACCAATTGATCGATCAGTTAGAGCGTCATTGCTTGTCTCCCGATGGATCTCTTGTCACCAAATCAGCCTACTACGATCTCCACCTCGTAATCTCTCTCTCTCTCTTGCGAGAATTTGGTTCAGATTTTCGTCCCTACCTAATGCTTTTTGGTATCGCCATTTCAGGCGAGAGAGGAGATGTCTCGGGAGAGACTACGTTACTTGGAAGCTATGGTAACACTTTTTATCTTCTAGATTTTCATTCTTTGGTTCAGTTACAAATGCCTAGGCCTCTACTGATTGATGCCTTCAGTAATAATATTGTTTTCATTTAAAAAAAATAATAATAATATTGTCTAGACTACTAGATATGCAATATATAAGGACTCACTTTTATTTTATATGTTTGTTCAACTGTTGTAGGCTATCTACTGTGAAGCTGTTGCTATGGTAGAAGAATATCAGCAAGCTCTTTTCCCTCAATTTGGCTTGAAGAATTCTCCTCAGGTTTCTAATCTCAATATCTGATTTTGTGCCAGTGTGCAATTTCTTGGACTCATAATAGTTTTTTTTTCTTTCAGGTTTATGAGACTCTAGAGCATAGGTTGGTGGTTGCTGAGGCAGCTCAGAAACTGAGGCTACCTCTTATTTCAGATGACGGTGAAATCCACGAGGAAGAAATCGAAAAGTGGAGTATACTTCTATCAAGAAGCTCTCTAGATAGTGCGAGCACGAGTTTTACGATTAGCTCCGCTTCTAACTCGCTGAACTATGCGAATAGCTATGCAAACAGTCTTGGTGCTGCTCCTGATACTGACCTAGTTGGTGGTGCGCCCAATCGCTTTCTTGGAGTAACACCTGCTTATTTATCATATGTCCAGCTTCAAAATACTATCTCCATGGTATCGATTGTGTGTGCCTTGTTTGGTCTCTTCATAACTTCATCTGTTTTATGCACCAATTCTAACTTTTGTTTCATCTTTAATATACATTTGCTTAGGATATGGCTGACTACCAAATGTTTCTTTCCCGTGAGATAGAAGGTAGACTGAAGGAAAAGTGTGATAAGTTGGCTGATGCCATTGTTGATGACACTGGTAAGATCTTCGTTACCAGTAAATACTCTTGAGGGAGAGATCTTTGTTCTTTACCGAACTGTTCCTGTCTAGTGCTATACTTGGCTCTTCATGTTAAGTTGCACTGAACGTAAATGACCAGATTTTACTGATTGTCAGATTCATCTACAGGAAATCAAAACTCAAGTGCTAGGCTCCCAGAAAGGTTAGCTTTACCTCTGAGGTTTTAACTGTGGCTAAAAAACATCTGGAAGAAAAATACTTGCTTTCCTTATATCAGTATCCATAGAGAAATAATCATGTTGGTGATTAGTATTCTGTTTGTCTATAATATTGATACGAAAATCTTGAAGGAGCAGATGACTTTCTCATATTTATTCATCCTTCTATGCTTTAGCGCAGGTCAATGACAATGTGTTCTTGAATTTCCAGGGTTAAATTTATCATTGAGGAGATTGAAAGAGAAGAGGCAGCTCTACGAGAGGACCTCTACTCGGCTGACAGGAAGTTTGCAGAATATTACAATGTAGGTGAAAAGGCATATTATTATGTAGTATGCAAAACGAAAATCCAACTACCGGACTGTTGCATGATGATATGTTTCTAAATATTTTTTTCCAGTAGATAAGTTTCTTCATGTTATTAGTGCTACTACCTGTGAATTATCCTTGTACCCCCTAGTGCCTAGTAAGTTCTGATGACTTTTAGTTTCTGTTCTGAACAAGGTCCTGGAACAAATACTCGGGGTACTTATAAAGCTTGTGAAGGATCTGAAGTTAGAACATCAACATAAATATGTAAGCGGTTTCAGTGTTCTCCACTTGATTCAGTTGCTCCCTTGTTCTCATTTTCCTACCTCTATATCTTGTAAACAGGATGAGATGCAGAAGACTTGGTTGTGTAAAAGGTGTGAAACAATGAACGCAAAATTAAGGTAGCATTATCATCATTCACTGTTTAGCATCTAAATCTGAAGCTATTGCGGTAACTAATGTCTTTTTTCTTTTTCCCTTTGCTTGAAGGGTTTTAGAACATATTCTCCTCCTTGAGACATACACCCCTGAATCCATACCAGCCTTGCACAGCATCAGGTTTTTAAAGCAACTTTTCCAGAACTATATTTGGTACCATCAACTCATAAAGAAGCCGGCTCTCACCTCTAGTTATGTTTTATATTTTTTTTTCTCAGGAACTATCTAGTGGAGGCTACAGAAGAAGCTTCAGCTGCATACAACAAAGCGGTTTGTGTCTTATCCTCTCTTTCATTGCTTAGCTTTATATCCGATAAATTAAGCATCAGCCTGCGAAACTTACCAGGTTACTCGGCTGAGAGAATATCAAGGAGTGGATCCGCATTTTGACACAATTGCGAGACAGTACCATGACATTGTTAAGGTACGTTTTAAAAAAAAAGAAAAAAAAAAGAGTGAACGATCAGTTACTTATGTTCCCCCTTTTACTAATTTGACTTGTGAGAATGCATTACACAATGATAATGAGAACTTCATTTTTTTTTTGTAGAAACTGGAAAACATGCAATGGACAATCCATCAATTTGAAATGGACCTTAAGGCGCATGCTTGAGATCGCTAGATTCATCTACGTAATTGTTTCATTCATTACTTGTAATCTAATCTCTTCCTTTGTTGTATCTATTACTCTGATTTAGTCCTTTCAAATTTCACACAAATGAAAGAACAAACGAGATTTATCAGTTCAGTGTGTAACAAAAGTATACAAAACCAATCCTTTTCTTCTACCACAGAGTTTGCTTAATCGACAACAATGCAGCTCTGTTTTTTGGATCGATGCAAACATTCAAAACAAATGAAAATATGTTAGATTAGACAAACATTATCCGCAATAATCATAATGAATCTTCTGTTTTTTTAGCATTTGCACTATTTTACCAGCAAAACTTCAGGAGCAACATAATATGCACTTCCAACTACATCTATATACCTTCCCTGCAACATAAACCCATAATGAATCACTCAAAAAGAAGCCATACAGCTGTTCAACAGAAGATGTGAAAATTAAAATATATACTCATGTTATAAAAATATGTTTTTTTAATTTTAAAAATATCTATCATATTTGTATTGATAAAAAAATTGATATTTCACAATTTTGTTGTGATCAAATCATTAAAATATAATTTACATATATTTTGCTACTATTTAAAAAATAAAAATTTATTTATTTAACAAATATTTTATAAAATATTTCAACAAAAATATAAGATCTATCATATTAGATAGGGCGTTTGTGACTTAATTTTTCTTGTGACTTAAATTTGAAACTGACGACTATTTTAACGTTTTTTCTTAAAATAAAAATTACGTATTGATGCGGACACGTGTTATGCTTCTGGTTCAGGTGGTGTGGATCCAAATCAACTAGGTTCGAATCTGCGTTTTGTTTTTTGAGATTGTAACATGGAAAGAACCATTGTGAGAAGAGTTGATAGTACTATGGAAACAGAGGAAGTAATAGCAAGGACGCGAAGCAGAAGAACCTTTCAACGTCCTCTCTGCGTTTCCGATCAGGTTCCTCAGATTTCTCATCGAGAGCCTGCGGATCCATAACGGAGGGAGATAGTTTACTCGATTTAATGGGGAGGTTGCAAACCCTAATGTTGTCCGATTTCACGACTTGTGAAAGAAGTCTCCTCTCTCTTCTGATCGATTTTGGTCAGAGTTTGTGATGATTACAAAACCCTAATCTTGTTATATGTTTATAAACGTCCACTGGTCTTAAATCTTACCTCAAAAGTTTAAAGTTTCTTTTGTCTGCAAAATATTTCATTTAACAAATCAAAAATAATCAAAAAAGGAAAATACTTCCAATTTTTACAGCTGGTCTTTAGTTAGTTTCCTGTTCTGTACCAAAAGAAAGAAAAAAAAGGAAACTTTCGAAAATGTCAAATATCAGAGACAACAAAAAAATGGAAAATGTGTAGTGTTTTACTCTATAAATAATTCTCCTACGTATCTTCTCTCCTTCACTTCCAATCGTTTTGTTTTCCTTCCCTCTACTCTGTGATTGTTAATGGGTATGTACAACCAGATGACGGAGACTTCAAGCTCAAGCAACTCTTTGTTGCCTCTCAAGAAACGCAAGAGACCTTCTTTTGACGACACAACAACAACAGACAATGCCCTCGTTGCTGCCACGAAAAAGGTTGCACTTTCAGGCAGTTCAAAGTACAAGGGAATAGTTGAACATCGTAACGGTCACTGGGGCGCTCAGATATACATAGACCACAAGAGGATTTGGCTAGGCACTTTCAAATCTTCCGTTGAAGCCGCTATGGCTTACGATAGCGCATCACTCAAGCTACGAAGCTTTGATGCTGATTCTCACAGGAACTTCCCTTTGAATGCCTTCACGGTTTACGAGCCCAACTTTCAAAAAGGTTACACTACGGAAGCTGTTTTGGACATGATCAAAGAGGGTTCTTACCAAGACAGGTTTAGAGATTTTCTTAGTCTCCCTTTCCGTAATGTCGCTAGTAGTATCAACTTAGTTGGATCAAAACAAGTCCGAGGAGGAGGAGGTCAAGGCTCAAACACGTGGACAGAGCTTTTTCGGAAGGGATTGACTCCAAGCGATGTAGGAAAGCTCAACAGGCTTGTGATACCGAAGAAGCAAGCAGTAAAGTATCTGCCTTTGATAGAGGAGAGAGAAGAGGGTGAAATAGTAGAAGATGTTGTTGAGGTTGTGTTCTATGACAGGGGGATGAGACAGTGGAAGTTTAGGTATTGTTACTGGACAAGTAGCCAGAGCTTTGTCTTCACCAGCGGATGGAAACGTTTCGTCAAGGAGAAGAATCTCAAAGAGAGAGATGTTATCGTCTTTTACAGATGCGAGTTGGAAGGTCAAAGCAAGAACTTCTTGATGATCGATGTTCATTGCTATTCGGGAGACGATTCAGTGGTCATTGACGAGGAAGTAAACGAGAGTCATGTTCACTACACTTCCGAGGGAGAAGTAAAAACAGGGAACGATAATAGCTCGAAGCTAAAAGAAGAAGAAACCAAATCAGTGGAGAACAAAGCAGGGTTTATGCTGTTTGGTGTCAAAATCCAATAGCTAAGGAGAATTTATTTTAGGGAGAATTGGAAAAATGAGACACTTTGAACTTTTGTTTGTCACAATAAGAATTTTCATACTTTTGGCAATTTTGGACATATTTTACCCTTGTTTTATGAGAAAAATAGTAAATAGAGTTTTAAAAATATAAAAAAATATGAAAACTATAGAAAACATAAGTATGACAATATATAAGTTTAAATTTTTTTAAAAAAAAATTCGAATCATATTTTATTTTATCTTCTGGCTACAGTTAGAATACTCATTCTGGCAGTCTACTTAGTTTATAGTTCGGATTCTAAATTTAAAACACTGATATATCTAGGCTATATATCGTAGTATAACATTTCTTCTATACCGTGGCAAAGATAGAATCAGCTACGCTATAATCAAGAAAGATGGCTTTGGTGTACCTTCAGCTAGAAAACGAGATATAACCACAACTCAATCACAGAGCTCGGTTACATTACGTGTCATAATCTGTTATACCTTTTACCTTATATGACGCCTGAAGGTAGAATACAGTTCTCACCTATTATACGGTGTTCTGGGTAGGTAGTATACGTATTATAGGCAAATCGTGAAAATATGGAAACTTGTGTGAAGAAGACGTGAGATTTAGATGAATTTGAGGGAAGAACACTTCGATTTGAAGTTGACCCGCTCCGACGAACCTAGATGACGAAGAAAACGTCGATTAAGGTTTTTGGGGAGTCGGATGGAAGAGGAAGACGAGGAGGGAGAAGAGATTTCTTGTCACACTAGGATTTCAGATGAAGAGAATGGCGGAGACGACAAGGGTGGTGAAAAACCCTAAATCGCCATGAGAGGAAGCTCGGCGAAGAAGAAGAAGTAAAAAAAAAAATTTGGGTCGCGATCCCTCTTTTGTTACCCGATCCCCTCTTTTGTTTAATCCTTTTTTTTATTCATTTTTTTTTACTTTTTAAATGTTTTAAATAATAAATCTATTACGAAAATAATTATTTATAATTATAATTCAATTACAAAAATGAGATTTTAAGGGTATTATAGTATTTACAAGAATTAAAATCCTAATTTGACAAAACATCTTACAAAAATCCTAGTGTGACAAATCCTAGTTCAAAGTGTCCTAAAAATCTAATTTTCCCTTTATTTTATTACTTCATTAGAGTTTTTTTTTTTGAACCGATTTTTAAAGGAAAATAGATAAATATGTTTGCGCGCCAGGTAGGGGTCGAACCTACCTGGAATGAGAGTTAATATACTGATTTTTTTTCGAATATAGAGTTCATAATGTATTTTTTTTGAATTGCGACGGTTAATATACTGATTTTTTAATGGAAAAAAATGGAATGAGAAATCTCAGAAATATAAAATTTGAAATTACGAATTATTTTTTAACGTCCTAAAAAAACTAAATGTTCATATTGATTGGTAAATAAAATCTTAAGTTTTTTTTTTGCCAATTATTACATCAAAAGCGTAGTAATTTTCTTGTCTGAAGTATATTTCAGTTTAACCGAATCACAAATAATCAAAAAATGAAAATACTCAGCCAGACAATAAGTTAGTTTAACATTTTTTACAGCTGGTCTTTAATTAGTTTCCTATTCTTTACCAAAAAAGGAAACTTCGAAAATTGTCAATATACTACGTACCAACGGTAAATTATAGAGACAACAACAAATGGAAAATGTGTAGGGTTTACACTATAAATACTTCTCTCTCCTACGTATCTATTCTCCTTCAAATATCACTCTTTTATTTGGTCCCATCTTGGTTCTCCATTCTTGTCTTGTCTTGTTTTCTATCCTCTACTCTCTGTTTAGTGAATCCTCTATTATTATTTTTTTTTCTTAATAAAATGAGTTAACTTGCTTAATAACCAAAACCTGGATGAAAAGTAAAAATATAACATTGATTTTGAAGTTATTAAATAACTAACATTTATCTCATATTTTATCCGATTATATTTCTCCTATTAGCAAGTATCCTGTGAAATAAGGAGAGAATAGAACGTGACGGACAAAAATAAATTACTATTATTTATAATCACCTCACATGAAATGAGCCACGTTACAACTAATTTACATCCTACATATTATTATGTGTAGTAAAATCAGTGAATTAAATAGAAAACCAAACTTTTTCATTCAGATTTTGATTAGTTACTTAGATTCTGAATGGTAACATAGTACGGACAAGCGGATTGGTTAGTAAGGTGTAACTTAACTTAAGTATGGTTTGTGCTAAAAAAAATGCATACTGTGAAAAAAGTTCGATTTCTTAAAAAAAACGGTTTAAAACCAAATGTGAATGGTGATATGTGTAGTGCATAGTTTAACTACAGAATACATATAATATATTTATATTTAATAAACTAAAAAATCAGTAATGCTAATATAAAATTTAATATATATATATATATTAAAAATATTTAATATATCTGAAATATGAATTTAATATGTTATTACTGAGATTTAAAAGTAAACATGTTTTTAAGGTAAAAAATATAATAATAATAATAATAGTAGTAATAATAATAATAACAATTGAGTTGATTGTCTTGAAATAAAAATAATTTAAGTTTGTTATTTAAAATAATAAAAAAATTGAAACCAGTATTAATATTTTACTATTGATATGTGTAGTGCATAGTTTAACTACAGAATACATATATATATTTATATTTAATAAACTAAAAAATCAGTAATGCTAATATAAAATTTTATATATATATATATATATATATATATATATTAAAAATATTTAATATATCTGAAATATGAATTTAATATGTTATTACTGAGATTTAAAAGTAAACATGTTTTTAAGGTAAAAAATATAATAATAATTATAATAATAATAATAATAATAGTAGTAGTAGTAATAATAATAACAATAATAACAATTGAGTTGATTGTCTTTAAATAAAAATAATTTAAGTTTGTTATTTAAAATAATAAAAAAATTGAAACCAGTATTAATATTTTACTATTGAATCTTTATTATGCAATTTTATAAATAATAATAATTGATAATTTTAATCAAAAATACTAAAATAAATAAAGACGTATTAGTCCGAGTGGTAAATGTGTAACAATAAGACTGCCAAAATTGTACTAGTTATCGCTTAAACAAACTTAAATAATCTATGATATTTATTATAGTTCAAAAATAAAATTTAGAATTTATTTGATATATAAAAGTTTTAGCATAATCAAATTTAGAGAAATTGGACTGTATACCACCCAAAATTTTATAATTAGGTAACTAGCTAAAAAAATTGACCAAGATATTCAGAATTTGGTTGTTGAGCAAATTAACTCAATACATAAATATTATGGTCAAAATATTTTAAGTAGATATTTATTATATTTTTTGATATTCCCTAAAATTAATTCATACTGTTTTCTCAAAGGAAAACTACAAATGTTTGTCTAAAGAAGAGAAATGTGCCGCTGACTTTTAAAGTGGTAATTCTGAAAGACCATTTTCTCCTTGAGACAAAAATGTTGAATAACGACCAGCATATGGGCAACAAGCCAGCCAAAGGCTAAATAATGGGCAGTTTCGTAATTATCATTTATCACTTTGCCGTTAAGACACCATCGCTGGGAGGAAACACATCCAAGACATCTGTCTGACTACAAACATCATTATTTGCTTACCAAACCAAAAGGAGACTCGAAACAAAAACAAAATTAAACTGAGCTATAAAATGGAGATGAACCCGATAGGATTTCGACACCGTCTTCCGCAGCCGCATAATTTATATCTCTCAATCTGTAATTCAACGCTATTCCCATGGATAATTTGAACTTATGGCAGTTTCCCCCTCCTCCTTACACAACGAGTACGACGCAGACCTTGTTCAGCACCCAAGAAGAGTTACCAGGACCAAGATGTGGTCATACACTCACGGCTGTTTCTCATCACCTAATCCTTTTCGGCGGGTTTACTTCAGTCCCGAGCGGTGTATCCGATAACAGTATGTCTTTCATTTACTCCCTAATTCTAGGGTTTTCAAAATTGTTAGGGTTTTGGATTTCGTAACGTTTCTGGGACGTGATTGATTTTTTTTGTTCCAGGTTTACCATGTTTAACCAATTCAGTATACTGTCTCAATTCCTTAACCAAGAAATGGAAAAGGTAACTGAGGACATTGATGTATCTCTCATTTTCAGATGTTAACTTGTTTTGCTTAAGGTTTTTTTTTGTTGTAGATCTATAAATCATTTGATTAATGATGTAATGATCATTGATTGTGCAGGCTTTATCCAGAAGGTGAGCCTCCCTCTCCTAGGACTAATCATGCAGCCGTCTCATGTGGCGATGGTGTCCTTATTCAGGTGATTGAAATGATCATTAAAAGATTTTCCTTGGTTAGGTCGTTGATTATTTCATCTAGAGTCTAGACCATATATGTATCTGACTGACACGTGAGGATCGGATATTGTTTTCGTTGGCAGGGTGGAATGGGTCCATCAGGCATTTGTAACGGAGATCTCCATGTCCTTGACATGAGTGGTGAAACGTTCAAATGGAAAAAGTATGGTGTTGTTTATGTATTTCTCTGAGATATATATGCGTACCTTCTATCAATGAAATGTCTTCGCGTTAATTTAATGTACATTGTTCAGGGTGGTGGTTGAAGAGGGTATGGCTCCAGGTCCTCGCTATGGCCATGTAATGGGTTTAGCTGGGGAAAAGCTTGTTATATTCGGTGGGAAAAACGGTACGAAATGTCTATGTATTCGTTCCACTTTGGTTTGACATTGGTATACGTAGGACAAGCATGAGTAGCAAGTCATTAACATGCCAATCAGTGGAGCCTTTTAATCGCATTTGTTAGCATCACTCTATATTTATGTTTCCCTCTTAGAGAGGAAATTTCTCAAACAAATTTTAATTAACATACCAATTAGTGGAGTTTTTAAATCGGATTTGTTAGCGTTACTCTGTATATATATTAATCCTCTCATAACAATATTGCATTTGGTTAATGATTATTCTATTTTTTGTGTGTGAAAATGTCTAAACATTGATCCTTAACACAAGTTTGTTTGTTTTGTCTTAAGGAAATTTGGTTCTCGCCGATACATGGGCATTGAGTACGACTACGAAACCAAATGTGTGGGAAAGATTGTACCCAAATGGGGATCTGCCTCCTGGGAGAGTGTTAGTAAATTTGGTTGATTTTAACTGAAATAACTGCTGTCAATCATTTTGGTTTTGCGTTAACTCTTCTTCATTGTTTAATATTTTTATTAAGGTATGCTTCTGCTAGTACTAGAGATCGTCGTTATTTTGTGCTATACGGCGGAAGGGACCAACATGGGATGGTATATTTTCTTCTCCTGTGTAAAGATAATACAAGTTTATTAGGGCAAAAAGTCCAAATTAAACGTCAAGCGCTATAACTTTTCTTGTAAATTTCTTTTTTTTCTTTCTAGTTTCTCTCTATGAATTATGCCATATACATTTACCCTAATGTTTGCCTTTGCAGCCACTGGGAGATGCTTACAGGCTGGAATCACTTAGCAGTAGTGGCTTTTGGGTGTGGACTCGTAGTCCAGGCTTAGATCTTTCCAAGAGATACCAACATGCAGCGGTCAGAACCAGAATCTTGCCACACCACTTGCAATACACACACATATCACTATCTATGTTTACAAAATGAATTAAAAGGGGAAAGTATCTTAATTGCGTAAAAGAATTATCTCTAGTCTTAAAAGAGATGACTGTTATTGCCTACCGACATGAAATGAGATGCATGACAGACTTTATTCACTGCATGTTGTAGTTCTATATCATTTGTAGAAAAATACTACTAATACAATCGTCGTCTCTTTTTTAACAGGTTTTTCTAAATCCACGATTGCATGTCATTGGGGGTGTGCTGAGTAATACTCGCCAAGTAGATGCTGAAAAAGCTGTTTCAGGTAATATCTAACTAGTTTTTTTTTATATTCCATGTTAAGTTTTGCTTTTGTGTATTTGTTTTCCAATCTTTTTGGGACCTTTACCCAATGGTTAATTGCTGAGTTCTCTTCCTTTGAAAGAAAAAAAGTATGAATCATACTCTGTTTGTTTTTTTTGTAGTGCTTGATACTTCTACTGGTGTATGGATTGATACTTCGAATGAACTTATGCGACGTAGTCTCCATGCTGCTGAATCGGTTGGCAACCGTATATATGTGTATGGTGGGCTTAGAGAAGGTAATTATTTTTGACACTTTTTTTGCATATACCTTAGCATTGGTAATTTTACAGATTTCATTTTCTTTACCATTTTATTTTTGTGTAGGTGTATTACTCGACGATTTACTAGTCTCTGGAGAACTTTTAAGTTCTGGACCAACAGTCCCATCCTATTTGGGGAGGTCATCTATCTGAACTTTTTACCCCCTTTTAGTCTATGCATAATTTGACTTTACAAATCCTTCTTTTTTACTTTATTGGGTAGTTCGCCGGAGACTCCAAGGCCACCTGCGAGTGAAATGAACGATAGTTATAAGCCAAGTTTCTCGAGAGAGAAGTTACAAGACTTGGTTAACAAGGTATGAAAAAAACAAGTTATCTACATCTTCACATACTTCATGCACTTACTTAATTTGTTGATGTTAGGTCATCTCAACCTTGTTAAGACCTCAAACTTGGGAACCTCCTGTCGATAGAAAGTTCTTCTTGAGCTTCCCTGAATTGGCTGAGCTGTGCTTCGCTGCGAAGCAAATCATCGAGCAAGAGCCAACAGTGTTGCAGTTAAATGCTCCAATTAAAGTCTTTGGAGATCTCCATGGTCAATTCGGTGATCTGATGCGGCTATTTTATGAGTATGGATATCCTTCAAGGCAAGGAGATATCTCGTAAGTTCAATACCAAGGATGTCTTTCTAACTCATTATGAAAGAGTTTTGCTCATGAAAAGTCACTGAACAATTGTGTATATATATAATGTGCCTTCAGGTATATTGACTATTTGTTTTTGGGAGATTATGTTGACCGAGGAAAACACAGCTTGGAGACCATAATATTGCTGCTTGCTTTGAAGGCGAGATAGTTTATATAAATCATCTATTGATAAATAGCTCTAATTTATTATTATTGTTATTATCTTCAAAGATGTGTATATGTGTCTTTTGTGCAGGTTGAGTATCCAAAGAACATCCATTTGATCCGTGGAAATCATGAGGCTGAAACGACGAATAGAGTGTATGGCTTTTTCAACGAATGCATAGAAAGAATAGTACGTGTCTGTCTATCTGTTCACAGAATATATATTTTCTACTTGTTCTTGACTAATGAAGTAATGATAATCTTTTTCTATGCAAATCGCCAGGAGTTGAACGATGGGAATCGTGCATTTAAGTTGATTAATGATTTTTTCACTCATCTTCCCCTTGCTGCCCTAATTGAGAAGAAGATTTTCTGTGTACACGGTGGGATTGGTTCCTCAGTATTCACAGTGGAACAGATTGCAAATATGAAGAGGCCCGTTGATATTGATTGCGAATATAATTATAAAGTTATGAAAGACTTATTATGGTAAAATAAAATAACATCCACTTTTCTTTAATTCTTACTAATTTTCCAAGCTTCAGTAACATTATATATATGTCTTCTACATATATAAACAGGTCTGATCCTACAGCGCATGATACCATTTTGGGCATAGGAACAAATAAAAGAGGACCCAATATTGTCTCTTTTGGGGTAAAAGTCGTTCTTTTCTTTAGTTGTCTATCTCCTTTAGTAATTAATAACATTTCAAGCTCGGTCACTAAGGCATGGTGTCTTGATATACGTATATGCAGCCTGATAGAGTCAATGCATTTTGTGAGAGAAATGGCATAGATTTGATTTTAAGAGGGCACGAGTGTGTACTTGATGGTTTCGAAAGATTTGCAAAAGGAAAGCTCATTACTGTTTTTTCTGCTACAAACTACTGCGGTAAATCTTTTCTTTTGTTTATATATATTGAAAACAATACAAACATCGTTTTGAAAATGTATTAGTCTCTCTTGGCAAACAGGAATATTCAAAAATGCTGGAGCAATATTGGTTATTGGTAGAAATTTAGACGTTGTTCCTAAGTTGATTCATCCTCTTCCACCTCCCATCTCACCTGAAGAAAACCTTCCGGATAAAGCATGGATTGAGGTAAGACCTTTGGACCACACTAGGTTTCTCTACCATGTCAAAATGTATAGATCATATGATGAAACATGTTTCGGTTGCTGAGTTTAAGTATTGTTGTATAGGTGGACAGCGAGAGGCCGCCTACTCCAGTTCGCGGGTTTCCAAAGCCTGAATTTGAGCAAGGCTCAACTTCATAAATGAAGATATTCTTTATTGGGAAGTTGCGGTTGAAGAAGTGAAAGCGTTCATCTGCATGTCACAATAGTGTGGAAGAAACTTATGATTTGTCCCCAGCTTTTGTTTTTCTTTTAACTTTCAAAAACTTGTTTTATAACTTTATTTGGCATTGAGGGGAGACTCAAGTTTCTTGGACTGAAGAGACTTAAGTTTCGAAGTTGATATTTTATCGACCATTTTAAGAATAATTTTCATGATAATATTTGGGGCAAATCTTATAAATAGCCTCTTTTTAAATTTTTGTTTTCAATATAATACCAAAATGTCAAAGTGATCAAAGAGGTTTAAATGACAATTCTCTTGGCACTTATAATTTTAATTAATTCTTAATTCGACAATAAATAAATAAAAATTCAAGGAGGAGGCTTAATAGATATCTATTTTCAGTTTTTCAAAACTTTTTGTTTACAATTTTTTTTATTTCAAAACCTTTTTACGTTTTTTTCTGGAAAACAATATTTCCTTAAAAAAATTTAGGAAGACCAAATATACATGATATCTTCTAAATTTGAGTTTAGAAAACATTCTTGAACTTGTCTGATGTCTTCCTCAATTTATAAAAACAAAAATTCCAAATGTAGAAATGTTTTTATAAATGTATAAATAAACTTTTTGAATGTAACTTATACGTATATTTAAGAAACTCTTCTTAAATGTCTCTTCTTAAATGTGTATGTCATCTTACTAATTTAATTTATTTAGGAAAATATTACTCAAATATAACATATCTCAAAAAATTATGAAAATTCTTTAAATATTTATGATATCTTTATATAGATATAAAAAATTACGAAGGTCTTCCGAATATTTTAGGACAATGTTATACATAGTTAAAAATATTTTAGTAAATATATATAACTCATATTCAATAAAGTATTTATTAATATATATTCATGAAGGTTTTACTAAATACACATTTAAAATGTATTTTAAATACATATTATGAAATTTTCAGAAATTTTATGTAAGGCAATATCTTATCAAGACTCATAAGCTTAATTAAATTCTTTGAAGATATTATACATATTCAAAAATATCATTCGAAGACTTTTTTAATGAAAAATCGATTCTTAAAAGAAAAGGAATTTGAAAACAAATTTGAAGATAAATAGGAAGATGTTAGACATTCTTACTCGAAAATAAATTACCCTTATGTTCCTAGATAGTAACATCATTCCTGCATATGTTTTCAGTCGTCTCTTTCCAGAACCGACAAACTCTTGGTGGAACAAAAGTCTTCTGCAATGCTTTTCTATCTTCATGGGCTCTACTTGGTACTTACTAAGACTGGTTGGATTGTTTTTTTCCTCCTGTAGTGAGTTATTTTGAGAATAACAGAGTAGGAATCACTGTGTATGGGTTTACACTTGATAGAGGTACACTTCATACAGTTTTTGGACTTCAACTCTTTTGTTCTCTGGCTTCTGGGCAAGACCATTGGGATTTCTTGAATCTCTTTTATGAGATTATAAGAATGTTTTGGCCCCTATATCTCTTTCAAATTCTTTTCTTTCCTTCACTGTAATTCATTTTGTATGTGCGTTTGATATATCAATTTGTTGCTATTGTTACAGAGTTCGTGTTATTGTAGGTTCAAACTAAAATAAAGTACTTATAAAAAATGTTCAAGCTAAATTACAAAATTATACCTAATTCAATAACTAGTTTAGCTCAGAAAGTTTGAAACAACATGGAACAAAGATCTAGTAATCAACCCTAAAGGTAGATTAAAGACATCAGCACTTATGATAACTTACAATAATACACTAGAAGAACAAAGAGGCTACCTGGACAGAGTGGATGCTCATCTTTGAAACTTTTGTCTCAACCATTCACAGCTTCAGTTTTCCTCTGGATTTTCTGTGACATTCTGTAAAGCCTCTTCGACATTCGGTGTTGTGTTCTCTTGTTGGGAATGATCTGTGTTGGGCTGCAAAGGAGGCTGGGATGGTGAGTTGTCTGGTTGAGATGCTGAATTCTCCTCTTGTGATGATGGTTCCACGGTGATCTTCAGGTCTTTATCTTGGCCACTGGCTGAAACGGATCCTTCAGTAACATCTTTGCTTGGATCTTCTTTGTTCTCTTGTTTTGGAGGATTAGTAGGAGTCTCTGATTGAGGTACCTGTTCTGAAGGATCATCACCCTCAACTTCGTTTCCTACAGAACCTTGTGATTCATCATTAGTATCAACTCCTTGATTCATAGATGCATCTTCAGCTTCAACCCTTTCACTTATAGCCGCTGCAACTTCAGCTTCAACCGTTTGGCTTACAGGTGCTGCATCTTCAGCTTCAACCCTTTCACTTATAGCCGCTGCATCTTCAGCTTCAACCGTTTGACTTACAGGTGCTGCATCTTCAGCTTCAACCCTTTCACTTATAGCTGCTGCATCTTCAGCTTCAACCGTTTGACTTACAGCTGCTGCATTTTCAGCTTTAACTGTTTGACTTACAGCTGTTGCACCTTCAGCTTCAACTGTTCGATCCGTAGCTGAAACTACAGTTGGTTTTGCTGTCTCAGGACGTGGCATTGCCTCTTTATTAACCTTTAGGTTGATTTTACCAACCACCTTCTCCGCGGGTGACTGAACTTCACCTGTACTAGAAGACATTTTCGCTGTAGTGGCGCTTCTCATTACACGACCATATTTAGGAGGAAAAGACTTGCCGCTGTACAACTGCACACATCTTGAGCAATGCCATTCAGATTTAGGAACACCTTTTATATTGTTAGCTTGTAGACATTTCAAGTGATATCCCTTTTCACAGGCATCACAAATCAGCAGTGTCTCTACTTCGTTAATGGTTCCTTGGCACATCTGGCATGCCATTGCTTTGCTCATATACTCTCTTGAAGGTGGATTCCACAAGAGATTCTGTTTCGCCCGCGGTTGCAGAACCTTGTGGACAATCTTAGCGATTTCAGCATGGTGGTTGTTTCCAAAAGGTGCAGAGGTCTGACCATAAGTCACTCCTTTCATCCCTGGGAATGCACCTGGCTGAGTTTGAGGCATGAATGGTCTAAAGCTCGGATCTGTGACTCTTGAAGAACTCGGAACATGAACTTTGCTCTCTGATGGAGTTCCAAATGATATGGTGGAGGAACTGGGATGAGGTTGGGCAGACCAAGGTGCAGCATTCCCATAATAATTTCCAGCAGGAACTGCTGCTTCACAAGAAGAAATAATAGTTTACTGATACACTTATCCACAATCAACCAAAAAAATAAATGACATGACAGCTCAAATTCGACAGAAAATGAAAACCTAACACACGTTTCAAATTCTCAAAGAGCACAGCAGAAACGATAAACAGAGTCAGAGAAAAGATACGCAAAGGCATAAAAGCCCAAGTAAGCTTTTCTACAGACAACAAAACTTAAAAACACTGAAAACTGGAGGGTTAGGTTATTAAATTCAAGACCAAGTTTGTAGACTAATAATAATAACAACAATAGCAAATCAACCAACAAATCCAAGACAAAGTTGGAGCTAATTCTTGGAGTTGATGATATATTCCCCCTCCTTGGAAAACAAAAAGGGGATAAGGTCAAATTACCTGGTGCCTGAGTATGCACATCCGGCTTAAACTGTGGTCTTATCGCTGATGCATCCTTAGCGAAATGGGTTCCACTTGCATTAACAGCACTACCGGATACCTTCATTTCGTTATTATTAACCCACTGATGTCCCATAGAAACATTACTTGCTGCAACAAACAAAAAGAATATACAATGAATGATAGATTGTCATTAAGTAAAGATGGTTATATAAGTATAGCCAAGTCATACCCGGAGTTAAATGACCTGGTGATGTATAGGTAGTGGATGCTGCTACTGTGCTCTTCTTCCCTTCTTCCATCTATAGACCAAACATTAGGGACAAAAAAAAACAAAGTCTTTAATCAAATAAAGGAGGCAACTTTTGCTTGAAAGCACAAACCTTTCTCTTGCCAAGAGATAGCTTCTCGGAGATGGTTAACTTGGGAGCTCGGAACCCTAATCTCTGATCCTTGAGCTTACAATTCAAACCCAGATCTTCAATCACAGCTCCGACAGCATCCCTACCGACGATGTCCTTGGGAGAAAACTCTTGACACATGTCCACCAGCTTCGATTTAGCTTCGACCATCAGCTCAATCTCCAGTTCCGTCGGGGGCTTCCCTCCTCGGATCCTCCGCAGTGCGGATAAGACGAGCACGATCTCGGCCACTCTGTTCACTTCCTCGTCGAATCGCGGCTTCTTCGACGGTGGTGGCGGAGGAGGTGCGGCGGATTCTCCCTCTCCGTTCTCCTCTGCATCGCTATTTTGTTTAGTTGCCGGAGTCGCTTCGACGGATTCGAGATTCGTCGCCGCCGCATCCATCCTCAGCGTGAAAGAGAGAGGAGAGAGAGAAAACCCTAGAGAGATATAGAGAGAGGGAGATCTGGGAGTTTCCTCGGAGTTTTTAAAATTTTGAATAAAGGAAAATAAAATCGCGCAAAACCTAATTTTCGCGGGTAAAAATAAATTTGGGGGAAAAGATTTTGAGGACAAAATAGGAGTCGATTTGCAGCAGCAGAAGGGGGTTTTTTGAGCGAGAGGTGCCGGAGCGTGGTGTTTCGGCTGGCTATTTTTTAGAAAGTATAAATATTATACATTAACAGCTGTGCAATTGTTTTTGGGCTAAGAGTTGGGCCTGTAAAAATTGATGTCTTCTTTTACAATGTAGCCCCATGTACTTCTGTTCTTTTTTTTCCGGCAATGCAGGCTATGTTGGAAGCTCTATACAATTTGAAAAAGTAAATGTGAAGATGACATTTAAAAAGAATTTAGAACATCATTTCACAATAATTTTGGGGGTTTAGCCAATTATAAGAAAATAAAGTATATTGAAATTGATAATTGTATTTATTGAAACCATTTTTTTTTTGAAAAAATACTGAAACTGTTTTGTTTCTTGTGAGTTAGTGCATTTTAGTGTCATCTTTTTTTTTTAACAAGCATTTTAGTGTCATCTATCTAGAGCCTTCCGTTTTTTTCCCTCAAAAGAAAAAAAAACTATTTAACAGCTCTGCTTGATATTTATGTAAATAGGGTGCTTATAAGAAAAACACAGAAAATTACATAATTGAAAAAGTATTTAGTTTAACTTATTTCTTTATTGGCATAAAATATAGGATTTTTTTTCCTCTAAAGGATATAGGATTTTGTTTACAGAGTGTTCTAAAGTTTGACAGTTTAACTTTCAAATATTTAATTTAAAACTAAATATAAAATTATTCAAAGTATATTCTCTTATTTGTTGTGATGACTGAAAAAAGCACAAAAATTACAAAACTTGAAAAACATTTTATTTTTTATTGATTTTTGTAAATAATTTGGTTGTCAAACTTTGTTATCCAGTTTGACAACACATGAAATTAAATAGCAGTTATGCCTTTTTGCCAACACGTGTATAAGATATAGGAAAATGTTGCGATGGGCGTTGACCTTTAGGAGGTTCTCCTTGGACTTGGACTATATGCAATGGGACCGTTGAATTTTAGTTCAACTGTTGAACTTCTATGATAAATTTGTTGAAAAAATTAAAATGTTTATGTGGATTCAACTGAGCTGAAACTTTTCAATATGTTAGAAACACAAACAATGAGATCCACAAGTAACATATGTCAATTGGTCAATGAGAAAGAAGAGAAAGAATGATATATTTGATATTTTTTATCTTCCTAATTGTTGGTCATTAGTTTTTTATAAATAAATTGATTTAATTTTATTTTATATCAAAATAATTATCTTTCATATTCTACAAATAGAAATTTGTTTTAATTAATTTGGATAAAAAAATTAATACATAATTCTATTATTTTTAGTAAACTAATCTAATTTTTATTACATGCAAAAATATAAAAAAAAACATTTTTAAAATTTATTTATTTTAATTTGATTGTAATTTATTGTTTATGTTAATATGTAGATATATTTTATAAAATTAATAAGTGGGATGTTGAATTTTATTAAACAAAACTATTGTAGAGATTAAAAATGAAGCGGATGTTAAGTAATGAAGTGGAAGAAAAAGAAGATGATGTTGATAGTTAAAATGAAAAATGAATGTCTTGAATATACAAAACCATTGTATTTGGTCTTAGAGCATCTCCAACAGACTCTTATCCCCTTATTTTTTGAAAGCTTTTGCATTCTAACAGATCTTTATCCCCTCAAATTATAAAGGGGTGAACAGTAGACCCTCAAATTTGAGGGGGTACTGTTGAGGCCCTTAAAACACTATTTACTTTTCACTTCAGTCCATACAATTATATATGTTTGACAATAGCATGAATAACTTTTTATATATCATATTTTAGTATTTTTCGTTATATTTTCTTAAAACTATCTGGATTAAAATTATTTTATTAACATTTTTATACTACTTATAGTTATATTTAATTATATATTTATTTTTTTCTCAAAAATATTTTATTTTAATATGATTCAAATAGTATGTTATTTTTATTTTTGAAAGTTTAATGATTATTGTTAATTATTAATAGTATTTAGGACTAAAGTGTAAATTGTGAATTTTCTAAAGGTAAATTTGAGGGTGATTGTTGGAAAACCATCCCTTCATCCCTTTAATTTAAGGGTGGACCCTATTAAAAATGAGGGGACTTATTAGAGATGCTCTTAGAGTGTGATTGTATGTCAACAATAGCGATAATATATTGGCGAAATAAGTCTTACTCTGGGTTAAACCACTGTGTAAACGAATCAGATTAAAATGTTTAATAGTTTTTTTTAATATGTTTACTCTCGTCACTGTGTAATCAAAGGGAAAGTAGCCTACCTTTTAAGTAAATCAAATAACGCCAGATAGAGCTGGGCAAAAAATCCGAATCCGATCCGAAAAAGTAGCACTGAACCCGAACCGAAATTGATTAAATATTCGAATGAGTTCAAAATTTCGGTATTTAAAGAACCGAAACCGAACCCGATCCGAACCGAAGTATTTTGGGTTTTAAAAATATTAAAAATATTAAAAATATATAAGATACCTTTAAGTTTTCCAAAATACTCAAAAATATATGCAAATAGTCAAAAGTAAATGTTTAAAATAGCTAAAATATACTGAAAACACCAAAAATAGTTAAATATCTATTGATTCTTTATCTAAATATTCAAAGAAAACCAATTTATATGTTAAATTAAGGTATTTTGACATATATGTTATGAAACTTTATATGTAATATATTATCTTTCTTATAAATTTTGAAAATTTAAAGTATATAATGAATTTTGAAAATTTAAAAACATTTTAAGTGGGTTATCCGAACCCGAACCGAACCCGCAAAGATCCGAACCGAACCCGAACCGAAATTTAGAAATATCCGAATGGGGCTGAAATTTTTGATCCCGAAAACCCGAAACCCGAATGGACTGAACCGAAACCCGAATGGGTACCCGAACGCCCAGCCCTAACGCCAGATGTGACATGTATATTTTACTTTATCATTTATTTACTCTGTAACTTTTTATCCCAGTTACTCTACTTTATTTTTTATTATTTACTCTAGTGTTCATCAATCATAACCTTAATATCTGAATAAACGTCATACAAATCGTCTTTTAAAGATGAGATATTGAGGTTGATTGATAGGTGCTGTAACTTTAGATTTTTTGTTTTTGAAAATAAATTGTGAGTTTTTTGCTTTGTTTTTAATTTTTTTACTGTAGATTTATTTTCAAAACACTTAATAAAAGCTATAGAAAATTGATTTTGAAAGCTTATATATTTTATTTTCTAACTTTTTTGTTGTAGCTTTACTTTTAAAATGTAAAGCATGATTGTTTTGAAAAATTACTTTAGAAAGAAAAATGACGGTCCAAAACACATATAATTAAATTTTGAAAAATTACTTTAGAAAGAAAAATGACGGTCCAAAACACATATAATTAAATACTACCAATCAACCCCATTGTGTGTTCGAATGATGTACTAGGAGAAAAACAGTTCATCCACATGTGCAGTTCTCCTGTCCAAAACTACCATTCGTATTTTTCTGTTTTTAAAAAGTAGTTAGCAGGAAATTTGCATGCAGCTTAATATTTTTTGTTTTTTTGGTGGAAAAAGCGGGAGATCTGCATGCAGATATCACCAACAAACATTTGTTGATGTTGATATGATTTTTTTCTTTTTTGACCAATAAACGATTTTTTACAAATTACAAACATTGAACTTTAGAATTTATCTATTTTTATAAATAATTTTTATTTTATTTACAATTTTAACAATACAAAATATTATTCTCTACTTATTTTTATTTTTATTTTGACAAATATTTTTTACATTTATTTAAATCATTATATTTATAATAAGTATTATGCAAATATATAGTAATGTATTTTAAATATGTATACTAATGGAAAATATGTGTATTTTGTTAAATTCTAATGTTTTCATATTTTGATTTTAAAATGGTAGAAAAATGGTTTTAGAACAGTAACATGTAAATAAGATATTATCTTTCTATTTTTCATATAATTTTACATTTATTAAAATTATTATATTTATATAATATATGTTAACTATAATATATATTATGAAAAGTATAATAATATAATTTAATATGTATACTAGTGGAAGATATATATATATATATATATATATTTCATTAAATTTTATTGTTTTCATATTTAATTTTAAAATTGCATAACATGCTTTTAGTGTAAGATTTATTGTTGTGTATGTATTATATTTCTATATTATATGTTTGATATATTTTATTGTAATTTTATTATTTAAACATATAAGTTGTTTATTTGAACTCTTTTATCATTCAAAACTATAATATTGTTTGATCTGGTTAATTTCTTTTGCATAATCCGCTTGATTCTGCACATGTTATATTTGATCTGCATGATATGTTTGATCTAGAACGCTCGAACTGTTTTTCCCTTTCATAACATATCTAGTGTTAACACGAGATTTATTTTTTTATCAGCACTTTTCTTTTGATTATAAACATCCTAATCTCAAATTCAAAACCCTTTTTTACATAAATATTTTAAATGTTTCTAGTACACATCTCATTTTTCTGAGAAACAGTTGTGAAAATATTTTAAATGTTTCTAGTACACATCTCATTTTTCTGAGAAACAGTTGTGAAAGTCTAACCTTTTGAGAGAAAGAACGATCACTCCACAAATGCTAATCGCTAGGACCAAAGAAAAAGCACTAAAGCTGATGATGATGCTATAAAAGTTCAGTTTATGATGAATACTAAAGCTGACAACGATGGTGATATACAGATACAAACTATATACATATTTGTTGGTCCATTAACTGCTCATACATTTTTCTTGATAATCTGCACTAACAACAGAAAGAAGAACAATCAATCTATATGTTCTTCTTTTCTTCTCTCCGGTGAAGCTACCACGGCACTTTTATACATTTTCAAATGATTCCTAGAAATAAAATGCTCGAAAACTCATCGATTCAACGAGTCATCATCGTCCCACAACATGGAAGAATATAAATCATTATTCACTCGATGATCCATAGAACCAAACTCATCATCAGATTCTCCTTCTCTCAACATCTCAATCATCTCCACAGCTTCTCTCATCTCCATCCTCCTCTCTTCTTTCTCCTCACAACATTTCAACCCTATTTTCAACAAATTAATCATTTCCCCTTTACAATTCTTCTTCCCGTCCATTTCCTTGTCAAACACGTCACATGTTTTCTTCTCCTTAACCATGTCACTAACCCAAGTCACAAGACTCATGTTTGGATCATAACTTTGCGATAAGTAATTCTCAGGGAATCTCCCTGTCAAAACCTCCAATATCAACACACCGAGACACCAAACATCCGTCTTCTTTGTTAAGACTTGTCCTTTCGCTGGTCCATACTCTGGTGTTTTGTATGCAGTCATGAAGTTATGTGCGTGCTCTGAGCCCATCACCGGTCTTAGAGCGTAATCTGTTAGCAATGGCTCGAATGATTCATCTAAGACCACATTTGATGACTTTATATGACCATGAGGAATCGTTAATGTTGGTAACTCGTTGAACAAGTAATATAAACCCTTTCCAACTCCTTTTATGATCTTTAAACGTGTGATCCAATTTAATCCAGGTTGATCCGCTGAATGATTAGCTGCAAAAACAAAGAACATAGAATCCAAATCGTTAGTATAATAAACTGGTATATTGAGATGGAAGTTTTTGAAATGAGTAATGTAATGTTTAAACATACTATGAAGATGGCTTGCCAAGCTATTATTAGGCATAAACTGAGTGACTAAAAGCTTCTCTTCTCTCCGGTAATAGTAAGCAACGAGAGGCAATAGATTCGGATGGTTTAACCTCCCTAACCTTCTCATATGCTCATGAAACTCATCTCTTCCAACATTGTTCATGTGTTTATACCTCTTCACGACCAATGTTTGTCCGCTAGATATTGCTGCTTTGTATGAAGCACCAAAAGTTCCACTACCAAGAACTTCAGCTGAAGCTTTAAGAAGATCTTGAAGACCAAATCTTGGAACGTTGTCCCGCACAAACAGAAGCCTGCCTCCTGGATCAGCCGTTGATCTTCTCCTTGCGTGATTCACAAGAGATTCCGCGGGTTTATTGGTCCTAACCACTGGTTCATGATAAGTGTAGCTCTCTACACTTTCCTTACCAGAGGAAGAATACAAGAAATTTCTTCTTCTTCTTGACTGAATGAAACAGAACACAAGCGCGATGATCACTAGTAGTATGCCAAGAACAATCATAATGATCGCTATAGTGCTCAAGGAGCCAGTGTTGCTGCTCCCCTGGGGAGGACTAAGAGGAGGACTAGGACTTGATCTTGGATCAACAGGAGCTATTGGAGAGGAATCAGAACATGGACTTAAGGGAGGACCACACAAATCTTTGTTACCTGCAAAACATAAAAAGTATTCATGTTAAGCAAAAAAAAAATCTTATCAGAAATGAATAATGGATCCAGATTCATTTTATTGTATGTATCTATTGCATATTGCCAAATTTGTTTAGAGCCCTAAGCTAATATAGAAAAATATATAAACAATGAGAATATATTATGAAAATTTTAAGAAATCATATATATTTTCCCTAACCAGCCGTTTATGTGGCTTCTATTCCATGAGCCGACACCATTAATACAGAACAATGAAATGTACCTGCAAAAGAGCCTGGGTCCATGTTTTGGAGGCTTTCAGGTATCGGTCCAGCGAGGTCATTGTTCTCAAAGCTAGCTAACTTAAGATCCTTCTGTTTGAAATGTGGTATTTGTCCTTGAAACTGATTACCATTTAGCCTCACCTCTACAAGCCTTGGCAAAGAAGCTAAAGAAGAAGGAATTGTGCCACGGAAGGCGTTATTAGCCAGCAAAATCTTCTTCAAATGTGGCATATCTTGAAATGCAAGAGCAGGTATCTCCCCCGAAAACCGGTTATTAGACAAATACAAGGATCTCAGCGAAGTAAGCCTATTAATCTGAGGCATTGGTCCGTCGAATTCATTGTTCATGAAGCTTATGGTTCGTAGAGTCTTCATAGGAACCAATGGGTCGAGGTCTAGTTTCCCGGTTAAGCCGAGTCCCTCGAGTTGTATCCCCCAAACGTAATTGCTACAAAGAAGACCGTACCAATTTGCGTCGTTTCCTTGACATGGTGATGTTGATGGATCCCAACTAAAAAACACCGAACCATTTGCTAATGTATCTTTGAATCTCAAGAGACAATCTGCGTCTGAATCTGGCACAACCAATTGAGACATTACGACCGGACATAACAAGGTGATGAAGATGATGATGAGGACAATGCAAGAATGTAGATTTTTCTTTGAAGCCGTGTTACACGCAAGCATAACCGGGTTCTCCCAATTGCGCATTGCGGTTACACACGCGATGGAATCAATCTGATCTCTGTGAAGGCTTTTTTTGTTCTTGTTGTTCCGTGAAAGCCAAGCAATTGTATGAATGAAAAGAAGGAAGAGCAAAACCTACCAAGAATAGCCAAAGCACGAGTGTGTAAATTGGCAAAGATGTGATTCTTTTCTCCCCTTTTTCTTTTCTCCCCTTTTTCTTTCTATTGCTATTAGGTGCGAGAGAGATCTTTGGATAACCATTCAATTATCTTGTTTAAAGTTATGTATATGTAATATCTTTGTTGTTTTCGTTTTAGGTAGTTTATTGGTAGAACAAATTTCAAGAATTAGCCAATAACTGGTAGATTATTATATATTGTATCTGAACTAATTGAACAATGTGTTATAAGTTAGAGTTTGTAGAATTTTTGAATTTTTCTTTATCACCAATTACCTTACAAAATAAATAATATTCTTTCTGTTTTTAAAATATTTTTTGTAATATTTAATAATTTTGTATTTTCATTATGTAGTAGTGCTAAAGTATAAATTTAATTGATTGGATTTTTTGAATTACTATCGGTTTAAAGTTATTGAAAGTAGTTAATCATATGAACCCAATAATGTATTATAGTTAGAATTTAAATTATTTTATTACTCTTTGGACATAAAAAGAGTAATAGTTTGCTTGATATTTTTACGGTGATATTTTGTTTGGCTTTATCATTTCAATAGAATTACAATATGTATAGTGACAATTTTTTATCTTTTTTGATACATAGGGCCTGATTGGTGTAACCACAACGATTGCATGTACGGTTGCGGACATTTGCGGTTTTAAATGTTTTGAGAAATTTGTATGACTGGTATATGGTTAGAAATTGATGTATTTGCGAGATACTTATGACTGGTTAATTACCAAATGTAATAGCTATTAAATAATAAATTAATAATATTTATTTATTATAAAATTATAAAAATCATAATATTATAATAAATTTAAAACTATATTTATAAATTATACTATTAATTTTTTAAAAATATAGAAATGATTTTTAGTGTTTTATAATATAAATTAAAATATAATATATACATTTTAATATTTCTATTATTTCAATTTAAACTTTTATTGAATATTTTTATTTAAAACAATTATCTTTCCGTAATCGTCAGAAACTGGAAACCTAGTTAAGACCAATTTTTGATTTAAGAAGTTTAGAATAGTATGGAACGATTTATAACGTTTTTTTGATTGTTTCAAAACATTAACAAACATTATCAATCGTAAAAATGTGTTCGTGGGTGATAATGGAGAAACTAGTCATGTCCATAGTAATATTATGCACACTCAAAGACGAATTGTGTTTTTCGTTAATTCGTTGTAAAGCGCATTAACGACGAACTGATAACGAATGCATGCGTCGTTAACCCTAACTTTTCTTGTAAACAATAGTACGGAAAATATTTGTTTATATTTAATAGTCTTGTAAAGAAACTATAAATGATGATGACTTAATAGTTTATAGTACCTTTTTGAAATTCTGTGTGACCGCACGAATTGTCGATTTGTCGCAACTCGGAAGAATTGATTTTTGGGAGAATTACCAATTGTGACTCAAAACTTGGAGTCAAACCCAAAAGAGTACCCCAACTTGGGTCAAAGGCAAAAGTAACTTAAAAGGCTATTGAAATTACAACTATCTCCTTGTGAACAAACAAAAAAACGGATTTTTTTTTTACGTTTCTACCCCTCGCAAGTCGTCTGTAAACAGACGACTTGAAAATAAGTCGTCCAGACGACTTTAAGTTAAGTCGTCTGGACAGTTATTCTTAAACATAATTTAAAAATTTTGTAAAAAATATTTTGATAAGTGAAAAATTGGAATTATGTAATTAACATATGTCTTAAGAGATATAAATTAATATATAACAAATTTCAATTGTTTTCAGCCCAGATGAGTGAAAGTAGTGAGTCATGATATTCTTTAGTTTATGTTTCATCAACATATGTTGTAGTATTGTATGTGTTCTTAGGGTTAGATTTTGGAAAGCATTAAAACCGTTTTTGAAAATTTTTAAAATTACCTAGGCGTGTTCGTTTCTGTGTATAGTAAACACTATTGAAGTATAATTTGATTTTATAACGTGGTTAGTAAGTTAATTTAGTCATTTTAGTTTAGGGGTTCATTTTAGGGTATTGGACGACTTAATATTTAGTCTTCTGTTCCCAGACGACTAAATATTAGGTCGTCTGATGTACATTATCAGCCAGAATAAGTCGTCTAAACCGGACCAAACCTTAAAGTTTACCAATGTACTTTTAAAGCTAACCGGATTATTTACCCAATATATAAGGTGATTTTTTTTTTTTTTTTTCATTTTCCGCGAACAGAAACCCTAACAGTTCTCTCTCACCGGCGATATCAAAGGCGATTCGAATTCCCACTATTTCCGAACAACCATCGTTCTCAACGTCGGCTATCTATCTCACTTCATTCTCACCGTTGTCGCCGCAGCTTCTTCTAACCCTAGCGCCGCCGATTCCTCTAAACCCTAGCGCCCCCGCTTCCACTATTTCCGAACAAACCGTCGCCCTCGCCACCGTGCTCACCAACGTTCTCACCGCCGCTTACTCTAAACACTAGCTAGCACCGCCGTTTCTTCTAAACCCTAGCGCCGCCGCTTCTTCTAAACCCTAGCGCCGCCGCTTCTTCTCTGTAAACCGTAGCGCCGTTTCTCTGTAAACCCTAACGCCGGTAAGTCATCAAACTCGTGGAAAAGATGAACATAAAACGTTGTCTCTTTCAATTTACTCATTCTCACCGTTTCACGTTTATTTTTTCAGATCTATAACCACAATGACGAGTACTCGAACTCCTTCTGCGACTAATCAGGTCCGCTTGAAATTTTTCTACTGGAAGACTTGTAAGTAAGTCGTCTGGAAAGTCTTCAACCTGGACGACTTAGTACGTCCATTTGGAAGACTTTCCAGACGACTTAAATATAAGTCGTCAACTAAGTCGTCCAGTTGGACGACTTTCTAGACGACTTATATTTAAGTCGTCTACTAAGTCGTCTGGAGTAACAATTAAGGCGTGATTGATTTAGCTTGTGTTCTGACTTCTATTGTTGTCTTTGATTATTTTGCAGACAAAAAGGATGGATATTCCAGAACTCCCCCGTAGGTTATACACATTAGGGGAAGAGCCAGAACCCCACAATAGCATTTCGTATCATACGGATAACACGAAGTTGCATACTGCTCTTAGGGAAGCTCTCACTGATGCTGAATTTGAAGAGCTCAAGGAGTCGAGATTGGGAGTTTTCATCAAGTTCAAGGAGCAGGGATTTGGTTGGGCTTCAAGGCTGGTTCACCACTTGCTCAGTTTAAAGCTGGACATTAAGAAGAAGTACGAGATGTGGTGTCTCGTTGGTCCAGAACCTGCGAGGTTTTCACTGTTAGAGTTTGAAAACATCACTGGTCTAAACTGCGACTACATCGAGGACCTTGAGACACCAGAATGTGAAGTTACCCCACAGATGGTTTCTTTCTGGGAGATGATGGGAGTTCATCGGGAAGCTGGGCCAAGTACTGATCAGATAATAGCAGCACTGAAGAGATGCGGGGATTGGTCCAGGGAAGATCGCAAGCGACTCGCGTACCTTTCCATCTTCACTGGATTCATTGAAGGGAAAAAGTTCTCAAGCGCTACACGAGCTACTCTCGCAAGGCTAGTGATGGATTTAGAAAGGTTTGAGAATTATCCATGGGGGAGAGTCGCGTTTAAGGTGCTGATGGACTCTTTGTGGAACAAAGATATTACTGGCTGTTACACCGTGGATGGCTTTATACAAGTTCTTCAGGTCTGGGCGTACGAAGCTATTCCGGGATTGGGTGCTAGTATTGGTCTACCCAGAGCAAACAGTCCGTCTCCACCGATTCTGGCTTACGACGGCAGCAGAGGCCGCAGATTCATGAAAGCTGCTATCTTGAGTCAGGTACCTTTCCATCTTCACTTAATTAAGTCGTCCGGAAGGTCTTCCAGCTGGACGACTTAGTAGACGACTTATTATAAGTCGTCTGGAAGGTCTTCCAGCTGGACGACTTAGTAGACGACTTATTATAAGTCGTCTGGAAGGTCTTCCAGCTGGACGACTTAGTAGACGACTTATTATAAGTCGTCTGGAAGGTCTTCCAGCTGGACGACTTAGTAGACGACTTATTATAAGTCGTCTGGAAGGTCTTCCAGCTGGACGACTTAGTAGACGACTTATTATAAGTCGTCTGGAAGGTCGTCCAGCTGGACGACTTAGTAGACGACTTATAATAAGTCGTCTGGAAGGTCGTCCAGCTGGACGACTTAGTTGACGACTTATAATTAAGTCGTCTTTTAGTATTTTGTTTCAAATATCTAACTCGATTCTTCTTCTATTTACTGCAGACCCGCGTGATCAACTTTGTTGAGAAGGACATTAGTGAAATGTGGCCAAAATGGGACTCTGAGGTTGATGACGTGCCCGCGGAGAACATCATTAAAGTGATGTATGATCGGAGACCGTGGAAGTGGACCATGGATTGCTGGGAAGTCACTGGTACAAAACCCAAGTTTGTGACTCCATCGAAAAGAGCCAAAGAGATGGTTGTGGAGGAGGTGGAGGAAGACAATCAGAGACCTCGGAAGAAAGCTCGTAAAGAGGCTCCTAAAGAGGCTCCTAAAGAGGCTAGAGAAGAGGCTCCTACAGAGGCTACAGAAGAGGCTACAGAAGATCGAACAGCAAGCAAGTATTCAACACCCCGGCTATGTACAGTTGGGAGACTCAAAGCATCTTGTCTCCTTTTCCAATACCATTTTCCTAACTTCTGCCTTATGAACTCCAGCAGGAACGGAATCGGAAATCCTCTTGCTCGCTTCAGTGCGGAATTAATAGATTCAGCGATGTTGCTTGTTTTTATGTTGAACCTGTTCCCCTTACAATAAACCCTTGACCATAGCTTGGCGTCGGCCTTCTCCAAATACGTTGCAAGTTCCGGGTTTGCACTCCGTATCTCAGCCATGTACCGGTTAAAATCGTGAACCGTGTGCGCATAAGCAGCCCCTTTCACCAAGTACATGAGATGTTTCCCTTTAAACTTTTTGACAATGTTATCTTGAAGGTGATAATAACATATTCCTCGGGTTGCCCAAGGAAACACCTTCTCACACGCACTTTTAATGGCCGCGTGCCGGTCAGAGACTATCACCAGAGGCTTGTCATGAGATATACAACTAGCCAATTTTGTGAAAAACCATTCCCAAGAAGGTTCATCTTCAGCATCCACGATCCCAAAAGCCAATGGGAATATCTGAAAATTGCCATCTTGTGCGGCTGCAACTAACATAACACCTCCATACTTTCCACTTAGGTGAGTTCCATCCACCACAATGACCCTTCTCTGATACTTAAAACCTTTGATAGAAGCTCCAAAAGAGAGAAATAGATACTTAAATCTTTTCTCAGAATCAAGTTCTATAGCCGTGATAGAATCAGGATTTGCAATGGAGATTTGCTCGAGATATGAAGGCAGACGCGAATACCCTTCTTCTGCTGATCCTCTCACCAATTTCTGTGCATATAACAGTGCTCTGTATGAAGTGGTGTAATCAAGCGTCATGCCAAACATGTTCTTCATTGCATCAGTGATATGCTGTGGAGTTATCCCATCAATGATCCCAACACGATCAATGAAAAGACTACCAACATACTTTGGAGTACAGTGTCTCCGCTGAGCGATTCGGTCTCCAATTGAGCATAAATGTTTTTCCACATACTTTGTTACCCAAAACGTGTTTGACCCATGTTTCACACTCGCTCTGATCTTCCATCCACAACCGCTAACCCGACATATTGCCACAAGGAGAGTTTTTGTTGATTTGTATATTCTGAAAGAAAACCTACCCCTCACTGCTGTCAACCGCAGCTCTGAAAGCAGTGCATCCTTGCTAACAAAACTCTGGTTGACATAGATGCTGGTACAATCCGATTTTCCTCCTTCAATAGCATTTGTCTTAGCATATGTCTTTTCAATTTCTTCAAAACAAATATTATCATCATCTTCCTCGTCCTCATCTAGAACCTTTCCATAAAGACTGTAATCCCCACCATTCTGATCCGTTTCACCAACAATAGTGTTATCAGCATCCTCCTCCCCATTTTCCTCCTCCCCATTTTCCTCCTCCCCATCTTGATTTTCATCTTCAACAGACTCATTATCACCAACATCTTCAAAACATTCATCAGCCTCATCATTATCACCAACATCTTCTTCCCATTCACCAGCTTCATCATTATCACCAACATCTTCTTCCCATTCACCAGCTTCATCATTATCACCAGCTTCTTCTCTTTTCTCTGAAACCGTTTCCACCTTGCTGCGGCTTGATACACAAAGACATACTCTATGCGTTTTGAGTATCTCGAGCAAGTTTCGAACTTGTCTATCACTTGTAACATGAATGGGAGGACTGCTTGGAGTCATCATCATTTCTGCTGGTAATGAGTAGCTAATCTCCACAGTCACTGATCTCATGTCCAGGTTATAATCTTCTTGAGCCATTGCAACAAGTTCAGCATGTGTTGAATCTTCATTCAATAAAAACAATCTTGCTCCTTTGAGATCATCAACCACAAAATCCCAACGGAAATCTCTCAACAACCATTCTCCATACACTGCATGTAACTTAAAAATCATCTGCAAATATTCAAAATAAAACACATTAGTAAACATAGAGAAAATGAAGAAGTTCAACAAACATTATCGCAGACGACTTAGATTTAAGTCGTCCAGAAGACTTAAAGGTAAGTCGTCTAAAGAGGTCACTTTTGCAATTGAAAATTAAAAGGGACGACTTAATTCTAAGTCGTCCGGCTTTGTTTGTTAAAAAAAAAAATTCAGACGACTTATATATAAGTCGTCTACGAAAAACGGGCTAGTTTTGCATTTGACCGAATCGTGTCAGATCTTTGACTATTTCTGGACGACTTATAAATCAGTCGTCTCTGGAAAGTAAAAATTTCAATATTTTATTCAAACTAGACGACTTACACGTAAGTCGTCCCAGGTTAGTTTTGTAATTGAAAAATAAAACTTGAAATTTAACTTTCTCCAGACGACTTAACTAAAAGTCGTCCAGCTAGACGACTTAATTTAAGGTCGTCCGGGATAAGCAAGGTTTGGACGACTTAATTGGGAAAATTCTGGACGACTTTGCTTTCCCCGGACGACTTTAAATTAAGTCTTCTGACGGGACGACTTTATATTATGTCGTCTGGTAAAAATTAAATTATGAAGTTTTATTTTTCAACTACAAAACTAACCTAAGACGACTTACACGTAAGTCGTCTAGTTTAATAAAATATTGAAATTTTAACTTTCCGAGAGACGACTGAATTATAAGTCGTCCAGAAATAGTCAAAGATCTGACACGATTCGGTCAAATGCAAAACTAGCCTGTTTCTCGTAGACGACTTATATATAAGTCGTCTGGACTGTTTTTTTTCACCAAACAAAGCTGGACGACTTAGTTTAAGTCGTCCGTTTGACCAGAAGACTCATCAGTAAGTCTTCTACATACAGATGACTTACTTGTAAGTCTTCTACGCGAACAGATTTTGAAAAAAATTCAAATTCGTACCTTCAACTAGGTGAGATGACTTTGTTTGCACACAGGGTCTTCTCCAACCACCCAGAACCTCAAACGAAAGCAACCGTAAGTCAAAACGAAAGAAATATGGCTCCAAACAATTTTGAATCAAAAGCTTCAGTTTTTTGGATGAATATGGAGAGAAAGTGAAAGAAATGTTGTTTTTAGTTCATAACAATTGAAACAGAGAGAGTGTAAAGAGATTTACGTGCATTAAAGGGCATTAAAAGCTCCAAACAGTTCGTACAAGGTTGTTCCCACTATTCATGGCAGTGGCAATATTGTAAATACTTGAAGAAAATGAGGTTGAGACAGTAAAGAAGCCATTTTCGAAAAAAAAAAAAAAAAAAGGTTAATGGCATTTTCGTAGATAAAATGCAGATGTGGGGTTAAAAACTCAAAAAAAAATTGAGTCAAAAGAAAAGGTTAGTTTTCTGTTTGAATTCAAGTTTTGAGTCACTTTTGCAATAAGCCCTTGATTTTTTTGTCCGACAGTATTAACATAAGAGGAAAAAAAATGTTAACTTAGAATCCTACTGATTCAAACATAGACTAGTCGTTGCGATTGCAGATACGAGAATTTGTGGATAGAAGTGTTTTGTATGTATACATTTCAAATTTGTTGCATTGCGGAATATTAATGACTGGTTGGTTATGAAATATTGCAGCGATTTTAATAATAAACTAGATTTTGACCCGCCCTTAAAAAGGGCGGGTATGTTTTTTGTTGGAAAAATAATTTATGTAGTAAAAATAATGATTTTTGATAAATTATATATTTTAAATTTTTATGACATATTTTTGTTATTTTAAATATGACTAAATTTTTGAAGACTCTAGATAATTCTAATCCGTAATATGATTTTATTTATTGAATCCGAAGTTCAACTTATTTTACACTGATTTTTTTTAATTTACATAAAATATTTTATATCTTCAACCCTCTCTGTATTGAAAATTTATTTGTGCGTTTTCAAAAATTTTCTATAATTTTATTAAATTTAGTTTATGTGATTTAGTTTTTATTTTCAATGAAACTATTTTTTAAGAAGTTGAGATAATTCAGACCCGTATTATGATTTTGTTGATTTAATCATTTGTTATTTCAACTTGATTTTATTTTGAAATTCATTTAATAAATGCTTTCAAATAATTAATAACGTGAAAGATTTTTTTAGAAAGATATGGCGTAAATGTTTATGAAACAAAAATTTTTAAAATGGTAAGAACTGAATTATTAAAATACTATTTAATGTAATTGCAAAATAATGATTTTTTATTGGTTGCAAATACTGACGGCAAAAAGGTACATACAATATTTGTAATTAATTGGAAAAGTTAGGACCATATTCATAAGAAGTATTATGCTTTAATAGTATAGATGTTCAAGCCTAACTGATTTTATAAATTGATAAAAAGACTGTTTATTTAGTAAAATAATTATATTAAATAAAAATTAAGTGACAATAAATGTACACATTTCTATTTTTATTTAAGTTATTATTTTATTCATAAAAATATGGCTTTGAATAATGTTTTTGATTATGTTATTTTCCACCGGTTGAAACTAAAATAATTTTTATTTATTGAACCTGAAGTCAAACTTATTTTACACTAATTTTTTTTTAATTTAAATAAAATATTTTATATCTTCAACACTCTCTGTATTGAAAAAATTAATTGTGCGTTTCAAAATATTTTTCTATAATTTTATTAAATTTAGTTCATGTGTTTTTAGTTTTTATTTTAAATTAACTATTTTTTAAGAAGTTGAGATAATTCAGATATGTATTATGATTTTGTTGATTTAATCATTTGTTTATTTCAACTTGATTTTATTTTGAGGTTTCATTTAATAAATGCTTTCAAATAATTAATAACGTGAAATATTTTTGGAAAGATATGGCGTAAATATTTAAGAAACAATTTTTTTTAAAATGGTAAGAACTGAATTATTAAATACTCTTTAATGTAATTGCAAAATAATGACTTTTTATTGGTTGCAAATACTGCCGGGCAAAAAGGTACATACAATATTTGTAATTAATTGAAAAGTCACGACCATATTCATAAGAAGTGTTATGCTTTAATAGTATAGATGTTCATGCCTAAATGATTTATAAACTGATAAAAGACTGTTTATTTAGTAAAATAATTATACTAAATGAAAAATTAAGTGACAATAAATGCAACACATTTTTTATTTTTTTTTATTTAAGTTATTATTTTATTCATAAAACCATGGCTTTTGAATAATGTTTTTGATTATGTTATTTTCCACCCTTGAAACTAAAATACTTTTTTTACTAAATCAAACATTTAACCATATATAAAAACTTAGTTATTTACATTTTTGATTTTATAATTGGCACAAAATCTATATTGATTAACTAATAAATAAAAATCTACACTATTATATTATGGTAATATAATTAATGATGTGTATTAACGTTAAGGTAATATAATTAATAAAATTATTAAGCTAATGAAATATGGAAATACAATTAATGTAATACTAATATTTATGTTTCCAAACAACTTTCATTTAGAATACTATACTTGTTTCCAAACATCTCCTAAATGTACTTCAACTTTAATAATATAGATTATAAATATAAATATATTATAACATTATAAATATAAAAACATATGATAAAATATAATAATTATTAAAAATAATATTATGTTTATTTCTTGGATTTTTAATTAGTTGAAAGTTATAATTTTAATAATTATTTTTGAAAATTTATATTAAAAATTTTAAAAGAATATTTTGTTTTTTTATATATGTGTATATCTTTATATATGTATGTATATTAAATTTTAAAAAATTCTAATGAATAACTAGTTTAAAGTTTTTATAAAATAAATTATGATATTGTTTGTGAATTTAAATTAATATATAAAATGTGCATATATATTTTTATAATATTTCTATTTTATTTTTTAATTTAAAATTTTAATAAAACATTAATTTATATTTATTTATCTATCCGCAACCGCAAACGTTAGGTGGAATCAATTGTTTTGATTTTAAGAGATCCAGAGTAATTTAAAACGATTTATAGCGGTTTACATGATTATTTTGAAGTGCTGTCAACCGTTACCAACCATAAACACTGTATTTACAGGTGATAGTGGAGAAACTAGTCGTACAAAGACCAAAAGAAGCAAAACATCAATTTGACTTTTTTTTTTCGCTCAACATCAAACTTTATATTTACCAATAAATGAGTACAACTGATTGAAACCTCTATAGAAATTAACCACTCATATGAGGAGATGTACTAGTATCACCCTAGGACACTTACAAGGACATCGATTTGAGTTCGAACGAGAGAAGATGAAAATTTATCTCTTTTTAAAAAGTAAATGAAGTTTTATTATTCTATCAAAACAAAATAATATAACGAGAGGTCAAATCTTTTCTTGCGAACAGAACGCGTAATAGGTCAAATGTTTTTAAATCAAAGCTGGACCCATTCGTGTGAATTTTCGAGTACACACCTTCTCTCTGTGTTTTTTATCCTTTACATTAAAATAAATTTTGTATAGATTTCTGTTTAATGTCGATTAAATCGGATTTAAACTATAATATTTTGCGTTGACTTTTTATTAGAGTAAATTTTGAAGATAAAGGTTTTAGTATCATTTCAGAGCATTTCTAGTATATTTCTATAGCATTTAGAGATTTTTTTCTATGTTATAGCCCGAATAAATCTATTTTGCAGAATATGAATTTTCTATTTTGAAAGAAAAGAGAGGTGGTTCTACTGGAATCATAATTAACAGTTTTTTTTTTTTTTTTTTTTTTTTTGAAAAGGGTAATTAACAGTTTTTCATAGATCATTTAGTAAATTTAAAAGGTAAAAAACTGTAAAAGAACTAGTAGAAAAGATACTTCTCCGGTCTATACTCTGCAATTTGTTTATATCGAAGTAGATGCTTGAGAAAGGCAAAAACTTGTTTCTTGAAGTATAATGCTGGAGAAAGGTAAATCTTAAAGAGGAATATAGTATTATTTTACTTATTCACTAAAACATTTTGGTCCTTTTGACCATTGTGTGCTATATTTATTACAAGGAAATTGTGCTATTTTAGAAAAGTTTTCTATTATTAACTAACACTGTTTTTCTTTGAAAACAATTAATGTTTTAGCAAAAAGAATGTTTCAAAAGATATATATTTATATTTTTAACATATTTTTATTAGTTAATAATGATAAGTAGTAAATTCTGAAGAAATTATTTTGTCTTTATAAGATTTTAGTTGCTTAAAATCGTGTAGAATAATAATCATAAATATAAAATATTTATACTCAAATTTAATATATTTATAATTACCAGTAAAAACTCTAAAACATATATTATTTTAAAATGAATGGAATAAAAAATAATTCAATAATATTATATATATTCCACAAACAAAAACAATAATTTGATTTTCAGACTACCTGATCAAGCATCAAGCTTATATATTACTCCTCATAATAATACCATTGATTGTTTACAAAAAAAATAATAATAATACCATTGACTGACAAAAAATTAAAAGTTTTTACGCATACGAAAAAATATCAACAGTGGCAAATACGTAAATACAAGTAGTCAAAGGGGCTATTTATTTTATACAGAGATGAGGATAAAAATGAAGCGAACGATTATTCATTCATTCCACCGGTTGGAAAGTGGACAGCAAGTGGTACTACCAACAAACACTTCTTTTTCGATTCTTCATATCAAAACCAACAAATCTTTTGCTTCAAACTTCGAGAATCAAAACCAGGTTCGTGTCCTTGACTGAGAACCTTGATTTCAAAGTTTCCATCTTTATCTTCTTCTGTCGGTTGCTTTTGTTTTAGTTTCTTGTTTGGGTAGGTTGTGCTGAAAGCTATGAACTTTTCCCTCCCTCCCTCCCTCCTACTGATAATTAAAGTCATGTTTCAGTCTTGTTTATGGTTTTTATCAATTGGTTTAATCTCCAGTTGAATTTATCTAAATAAAGATCCAACCTTTAAGGTTAGTCTCTGTAAAATCTTCATGTTCTAAGAAAGTGATTTTTTTTTTTGGTTGGCAGATAGTTTTTAATATGGAGGCTACAAAGAAACATATCATCATTCAAGATGGGTCTTCAATGTTTTATCATCAACCATCTTCAGTCCAGCAAATGAACCTCTCTGTTCAGACATTTGATTCTTACTGCACACTTGAATCCTCTTCAGGCCCCACGTCTCATCCTTGTCCTGACAACCCCACTTCTTCGACCACAAGCTTTTCCTCTAACGGAAGCCCAGTTTCACAAGCCAACAACAACTCTCCTTTGAGCGGTTCTTCTTCAGCAACAAACAACAACGAGACAGAGCTTAGTCTCATGCTTAAAGACCTAGAGACTGCAATGATGGAGCCTGAACTAGACAACAACAGCTTCAATAGTTATGAGTTTGGACAACAACAACAACAACAATATAGAGCTGTTTCTTCAGCTATGGAGATGATGATCTCCAAGGGAGATCTAATAGGAACCCTCTACGAATGCGCCAAAGCTGTTGAAAACCACGACGTGGCAATGACTGATTGGTTAATCTCTCACTTACAGCAGATGGTTTCGGTATCAGGAGAGCCTGTTCAGCGCTTAGGAGCGTATCTCCTCGAAGGGCTTATAGCTCGGCTAGCTTCTTCTGGTAGCTCAATCTATAGAGAGATGAGATGCAAAGACCCGACAGGTCCTGAGCTTCTTACCTACATGCATATCTTATACGAAGCTTGTCCTTATTTCAAGTTCGGTTACGAATCTGCTAACGGAGCCATAGCTGAAGCTGTGAAGAAC
The DNA here is from genome assembly GCF_000801105.2 of Raphanus sativus. Lineage (NCBI taxonomy): Eukaryota > Viridiplantae > Streptophyta > Magnoliopsida > Brassicales > Brassicaceae > Raphanus > Raphanus sativus. The sequence continues at coordinate 29,356,088 of NC_079515.1, read as the reverse complement.
GAGAGTTCTGTGCATATTATAGATTTTCAAATCTCTCAAGGTGGTCAGTGGGTGAGTTTGATACGTGCTCTCGGTGCTCGTCCTGGTGGACGAGCACCGAGAGTGAGGATAACGGGGATTGATGATCCTAGATCGTCCTTTGCTCGACAAGGCGGTCTTGAGTTAGTTGGACTCAGACTTGGGAAGCTTGCTGAGATGCACGGCGTGCCGTTTGAGTTCCGTGGAGCTGCTCTGTGCTGCACTGAGGTTGAAACAGAGAAGCTTGGAGTCAGAGACGGTGAAGCGCTAGCGGTTAACTTCCCGCTAGTTCTTCACCACATGCCTGATGAGAGTGTAACAGTGGAGAATCATAGAGACAGGCTGTTGAGATTGGTTAAGCGTCTGTCACCAAAGGTGGTTACTCTAGTGGAGCAAGAAGCGAACACGAACACTGCGCCGTTTCTTCCGCGGTTCGTGGAGACGATGAGCCATTACTTGGCGGTGTTCGAGTCCATAGATGTGAAGCTCGGTAGAGATCACAAGGAGAGGATCAGCGTGGAGCAGCATTGTTTGGCTAGGGAAGTGGTGAATCTTGTGGCTTGCGAAGGGGTGGAGAGAGAAGAGAGGCATGAGCCGTTGGGGAAGTGGAGGTCGAGGTTTCGCATGGCCGGGTTCGAACCGTATCCGTTGAGCTCGTACGTGAACGCGACGATCAAAGGGTTGCTGGAGAGTTATTCGGAGAAGTATACACTTGAAGAGAGAGATGGAGCGTTGTATTTAGGGTGGAAGAATCAGCCTCTTGTCACTTCTTGTGCTTGGAGGTAACAACAACAAAAGGAAAAGAGAAGATAGTAACAAGTTTGTTTCAGAGGTTAGATAATGTTTATAAGTTTGCAGATTGTGTTATGTGTCATGAACCGAAGAAACAGTTGTTCAGATGTAATAGTAGTATATAGTACTAGGCTACTAGCGTGTGGTGTTCATACCTTAAAGTTTACAGTTTATTGATTTTTATTTTCACAAGAAACTGTGTTTTGACTTTGAAAACGTTTAACACTCTAAAAGAAACCAAGAAGAAGTTGATGTAATTTCAGTTATCTAATTGATTGATGGAATGTCAAGACAGTCATGGAATCAAGCGTTTTAACCAGTTATGCCATATTCAACCAATAACAGTATTTTTGAGTAAAAATCATACTATTTTAATATAGTTTTAGCACTTAAAAAGAATAACAGTATTTTTGCGTAAAAATCATACTATTTTAATATAGTTTTAGCACTTAAAAAGAGTTTTTCTCCGACTGCAACACCAAACTTTATATTAAAATTTTATTTTATAATATTATATATATTTTTTTTTGCTTGTCATTTATTTAATTGTATATCTATTAATAAAATAAGTGATAATATTTTATGAAGTGAATAGTATTTTAGTGCGATGAATAGTATCACATCAAATTTGATATAAAAGAAATTTAATTTCATACTTTTTCCAAACTAGGATATGGTACATTTTTTATTTGCACGAAAACACGTGTCTATTTCTATGTGTTTATTATCTTTTCATAAATTGAGTTTATTACTAAAATTTATACAAGTATTGATTTTTAATGCATTCAATGCAACAATTCCTTTTTCTTATGCAATTGTTAGTTTTTGGTAAAATATTTTTATTGATATATCTACAATATCAAAATTTTGACCGTATCAACATTTTTTTTTACTAATATAGTTTTTTGTTATGTTGTCAAATACATATTCTATTTAAACTTAATAATCAATGATAACTATTGGTGGTATATATGATATGATTCATTGTGGGAACCAAAATTTGCACTGTTAATTTTCGTAAACGGAAGAAAGCAAAAAAAATACTCTATTTTTCTTGAGGTCTGCATTTTCTGCGAGAACCAACTATAAGTGACAAATAAATGCGGAAAATATAGAAATATAACAAAACAAATTTAGAAAAACTAGATCTTTATTTTGAATCCGAGTAAGAGCATTGCGATCATTACAAAATGTTGTAAAAGCTTTGGCCGCAAGAGCTGTCAACGCATTCCATAGTTCTGGCCACCTAAAACCTTAAACCTAATTGAGTCGCAACTCGATAACATAAGACGAAAAACAATACGAAATATGTTTTATTAATTTTGGATTGGACCTTATGAAATGCTGTCTACGTACCCATTTTTGAGGATCAAGCTGAACGTAATTCAGTTATTTTTGCCAACCTACCAATCGGTGTATCAATGTCGGCAACCTTTCAAAAATACCATCTTGAGCATCACCGGTTCCAAGGAGTAGACATTGTTGATGTGGATGTGCCAACTTATAGAAGCTTACTTAGTAACAAACATCTTTGCCAAAACATTTTGCGATTTTTACAACTCTTCTTCTACGCTCTTAGACCATTATTCATCAAACCAAAACACCCGGTTATTGGGAATTTGTCAACTTTATTATTCAGATAGGGTAGATGTATTTGTGGTTCTCTTCTTGGGATGGTCGTCTTTTGCGTATTTAATCTTATTGACATTTGTTGGAGGCGGAATGCATCCAAGAAACTTATTCCTATTATGGTCCATTGAATCTGTTCACATTGAGTGTGGGATACCATAACGAGCACCATGATTTACTAAGGATACCGGGACATAAGTTGCATAAGGTGAAAGAAGTAGCAAGAGAGTAATATGAAGGATTGAAGTTGTATAAGTCATGGTCACAAGGGACTATGAATAAAACAATTGGACCTTTTAGAAAAATGAAAAGAAAACTTTCAACAACAGCTACAGTAATAAGTCTGAATAGTTTATTACTTGTTCATTACTCAACATGATCTTTATGTATTGAAGAAATTTCTTGTGATCTTATGTTAGTTTATCTCACACTAAGACTTCAAAATATGTGTGGATGATATAAAAATCTGTAGTAACTTACTAATTAAACATTTATTAAGATAGTATCATAAAAACAAGGTTTTGAAGTTTGATGTTAATCGTCTCATATAGAAATACTTACTGAACAGAAGAATACAAATAGTTTGTTTTTCATGTCCATTTTTATTTAAAAAATTCAGAAATATATTCTAAAAAACAGTTCATAAAAAAAAATATATATATATATAATAAGATAAGTAATAAATAGGTTAAATTAAATAGAAAGAGAAAAATTATTTAAATACATGTTATAAATTTCAGCTTAAAAGTTAATAAAAAGGGTTAAAATATCTAATTACACACAAAGCTGGCATCCTCCCCACCACTTATACAGCCTGTTATCACTCTCCTATTGGTTTACAAAACGACAAAAGTTATAAATTTCAGCTTAAAAGTTAATAAGAAAATTGATAAATAAATAATTGTTACTTTTAGGTTCTTATATCTCACATTAATGTATTATTTATCTATTTTAATGAGTTATCTATTTTTTTTTAAAAAGACACAGATAATAAAATATTGAATTATAAACTAACACATAAAAGATAATTTGGTTTTATATAAAATAAAAAAAAATAAAAAAACAACAGATTAACTGATCATTTTTTAATTTTAAACAAAATAAATATTATTACACTTTTTGAAGAAAATATTTGTTGTTTAATAATAATTTATTGTACTTCATATATCCCTTTGATAGAAACTTCCATATTCAACAATTCACCATGTAAAACTTTTTGAGGGATCAACATGAAATTGTCTTGAGGAATTTGAAGACTCACTTTACGAATCTTTTTCACTTTTAGTGATTTGTAAATCATACTTTGTCCACCCATATTATAAGAGAGATCATATGAAAATTCTTCGACTTCTGGATAAGATGGTGCAATGCAACATATAGTTACATACACACCACAAGGCTTTCTGAAACACTGAAAGACAAACAATAAGCTCTTCTCATGTTCCATCATAATTGATACCTTATAATTACTCGACAGAAAAAGACATGCCGGATGTAAACATATCAAGCATAGGTCTTCCCCAGCAGGAACCTTTCAGGTGGCCAGTGATATAGTGATCGTAGATATTCTTGTATGAGGCAGTATACTTGCAGCCTGGTACAGGGCATGCACAAAGAGATAATGTGCATTCTTTTTCATGGGCTGATAATTCTCCATAACATAGAACTTTGGTGCAACCTAGCACAGAGCATGGGATACGAATCGTTTCAAGAACTTTTTCCATAGCTCTACATCTTTTATCATCGATAGGAAAAGCACAAGAAGGACATTTGTTCCTCAGTTTAGGACAGCAAACAGAGCAAACCAGATGGCCATTATCACACTGTCACACAAAACGAACGAATAATAACCAAAGTTACATTCCAAAAAGAAAGATTGAGATATCACATTAAATTATGCCACTTTAAGAAAACAATAGCAAATGGCAATAATCTAAAATATCATCTTTCGAATTCAATGTTCTCAAAATGTAACCTGGAATATTGGAGCAATGAATGGCTCAGTACAAATAGGACAATCGAAATCGTCAAAATTGATAATGGCAGAGCGTATTTTATCATCTGTTCTTTTCATTTTTTTAAAGTGAATGCTGCTTGAATCATTTGTATTGCATAGCGATATGATTAATGAAAAAAATGGATATAGAATTGATCAGTTTTAATCAACTCACACAAATAGGATATATGATTTCAAAAGTAAAAGATGGCATGAATATATTACTTACTTGGAGGAAAATCTTTATGAAGTATGTAATATGACCAATTAAACACACACGTATATATTGAAGGCCTCAACCGACTTGACGAGATCAATATACTTTTATACTAGCCAATTTCTTATACGCCAAGTGTAGGTAAACAAAAATCAGCCTAATTGTAACTTATGTGAAGTTATGATATCCAAGTAGGCATTTTTATAGGGGAAGTTTAATTGTATATTTTTTCAAACTCCGATGTGGGACATTTTTTATTTGCAAAAAAAAAACACGTGTCTATTTTTGTGTGTTTATTTTTTTTTCACAAAATGAGTTTATTACTAAAATTTATACAAATAATGACTAAGCATTCAATGCAACAGTCTTTTTTCTTATGCATTTAATATTTTTGGTAAAATACTTTTATTGATATATCTACCATATCAAAATTTTGACCGTATCCACAAAATCTTCTTGCTAATTTTTTTTGTTATGTTCTCAAAGACATCTTCTATCTTAACTTAATAATCAATGATAACTATTAGTGGTATATATGATATGATTCATTGTGGAAATCAAAATTTGCACTGTCGATTTCAGTAAACAAAAGAAAACAAAGAAAACCATACTTTCTTTGAGATTCATATTTTCTGCGAGAGTTAATGACAAGTGACCAAATAAATGCGGAAAAATACAAAAAGATAACAAAACAAATTTAGAAAAAGTAAATCTTTATCTAAAATCCGTGTAAGAGCATTGCAATCATTAAAAAATATTGTAAAAGCTTTGGAAGTAAGAGCTGTCCCTAGTTCTAGCCACCAAAAACCTTAAATCTAATTAAGTCGTAACTCGATAACATAAGACAAAAAAACATATGAAAAAGATTTTATTGATTTTGGATTGGATCTTATGAAAGATTGCCTAATTATCCATTTTCGAGGATCAAGTCGAACGTAATTCAATTAAAAAGAATGTCTAATTGAACTAGCAATCGAATAGTAATATATTTAAAAAATATATATTCGCGCGGATGCGCCAATCAAAATCTTGGTTATGCTTAAATACTTTACTATCCTATATATGTATTACGTGTTGGGCCAATCTTGGTTATGCTTAAATACTTTACTATCCTGTATATGTATTACGTGTTGGGCCTAATATTTTGTACTCTGAAATTTCAATTTGGACTTTTTAATAAAATATAAAGTTGCTAAAAAGTAGATTAAGTCACAGATGATGGCCCAATAAAATTTGACCTCGAATTCTAAAAGTCATAGCCGCCGTTTTTTGCTTCTTCTTCACGGTCCATCAGAGCCGTCCCTCGTATTTGCCTCTTTCGGGTTTTACGTAGCTGAAAAATGGTTCGCTCCCAAGCTCCTGCAAAGAAGCAGCAAAAAATTGATTTCAAGGTTTGTTTTATTTTATTTCGGGTTTCCACATTCTCACTTTCCTTCATGCATGAATCAATCTTTTTTGCAGAAAATAAAGAGAAAGCTAGGGAGAAAGTTACCTCCACCAAAGAATGCAACTAACACGGAGATCAAATCCAAAGGTATATGTTGTCACGCCTACATGAATCTAAAACCTTCTGCTTAAGTTTCACACTTTCTTTGTTTAGTTCTCTGCCCCTTGATTAGCTTAACGTTGTTTTGCTTTATTTGCAGCAATTATAATTCGTGAGCAAAGTGTGGCAGCAGACAAGGATGGCTTTGCTACAAGTCATAAAAACGCGACCTTGCAGGAGCTTCTACGACAAATTACTCATCCCAATGCCAAAGTTCGCAAAAGTACTTTCCTTCTACTTTTTTTTTTCATGTTTCATTACACGTTTTTCATGGTTGAGCAAAATATGGATCAACTTTTTTTTTTGGTCTGTGTTAATTAGATGCGTTACTTGGTATCCAAGACATTTTCAAGAGTCACCCTGCAGAGCTGCAGTCAAATAAATACACTATCGTAGGGTGTCTTAAGGGACGCATTTGTGATGTTGATAAGCACGTGAGAACAGCTGTTTATAAACTGTTTGAAACTCATATCTTTCCTTTCTGTAAAGAAGAGGTATGTCTTCTTTTATTACCACATGGTGTTTGTTATTTCATCCTTATGCATCCACTTTTCAAACTTGCATGTTTTTGTGAATATGTTCAGGATAACCAGCGCATCATGGTGTTACTTTTGAGGCTATCCATATTTCTCGCTATGGCTGATTCATTGATTGATGTTCGTTTGATGGCTTTCGATTTTTTGCACCTTGTTGTGGAGTACTACCCGCCTACATTCTTCTTGTATGCTGAAAAGGTGTGTATACTTAAAGATTATTACAAAAGTATTTTTTTATTCTTGCAAGACATTTCTTGAATTTTCCATGTGCTACTTCATGCAGATTCTTGAAAACTACAAGGATATCATTAACCAGATAAACCATTTTTATGTGCAAGATAAACTCAATCTAAAGGTAGTTCTTTCCGGGTTGACACATTGCCTGTCACTGCTGCCATGTGATGAGAGCGACGCCAAATCACATAAAGAGGTATCCGTATGCATACTGAAAGACAGACTTCATATGAAGAGGAAGTTACTCTGGACCAGGACATTGCATCAAGGTTAACAAACAAGTTACTTGGTTCTTTTCCCCTTAATCCTGGAAACAATCTTTCTCAAAGGGTATGAATCATCACAATGCTAGAATATAATAATTTATATAGCCTATGTTTAATATTTAATTCTGTGCTTATCATTATATTCTCCCTGCCATTTTTGTATTTTCCCTAATGATTATATGTTATGTTTTGCTTATTACTGTATAGTAACATATTGCATTTGCTTATTATCCTAAACACTTAGTTGACTGTTTTCTTGATAGAATGATGAAAGCTACTTTATCCTCAAAGGCCTATTGACAGAAATCTTTTCGGAAGTAAGTGGATGGAGCCACCTTCCTTGTGATCTTTCCAATAGATTTCTGGTATTTATTGAGAATACCCTACTAGGAAAGGTTAGCTCTCAGTATTATATAACTGATCAAGCTGATTAGTTTTCATTAATATATTTTTATTGCGCTTACTCTAACTGCATTGCATTGTTGTATCGTGTGAGCGTGTATTTTTTGCAGATATCCAGTAGCATTAGTAAACCTATTCGTGAAAAGACTTTGCTTGCATTGCACTCATGCCTTTTGTTCCAAAACTTACTTTGAGCTTGGACGGTGATTCTAGAGATAATCTTATGCAGGTTCGTCTATACTTTCTTAGTTCCTTTGATAGCTATAGCATATAGCTTAATTTATATATATGATTGTTTATGTTTTTTTCAGGCATTTTCTACTACCTTTAGCAATTGCAAACCAGAGTCTCCACTTAAATTGGCTTGCATTTCAGTTGTTAGAAACCTGATTATCCCTGTAAGTAACTAACTTTTATTTCATGATATGTTTAGTCTCACTTTCTACGCACATTGATGAAATCTAAAAATCTGTGTTCTTGTAATATCTACAGAATGGAGATATCCTTTATCACAATGACCCAATTTTAAATAACTACCAGCTTGCTTGGCCCAACAAAGTTCCACCACTGCTTAATCAGTTGGGTGATAAGCATCCCGTATCTTCCCAGGTACTGCTAAGTGCTAACACATGACTCATACAACTCTATATTGCCAATCCAGTAATCTTTAGGCGTGCATGGACCATTTTTATCAACTAGGCATAACACATGACTCATACCATTTTTTACCTCAGGTTGTTTTGAAACTTTTGCTTGACCTTGGACGAGTTGCGTTTCTGAAGAAAGTTTCCCCCACATTTGAAGAAGACATCATAAAATTCTTCAACCCTTATCAGGGAGAAGGTGTTGCAAAAAAAAGGAAAAAAGAAAAAAAATATGTTATGAGATTCTTTCTTAGTGTAACTAAGACTAAAAAAATAGTATCTTCATTGTTACAGGTGATGTGCCTGGTGGAGGATCATTTGTAAGTCTCCGTAGGGATGTCCAAGAACTGGCTCTCTCGTTTCTTTACTACTTCACCATAGGTAATTTCTGCTCCCCTTTGCTGAGAGCAGTAGTTTCATGCTGTTTAGGTAAAGTGTATCACATTTCTTTATAAAAGTTGATGACATCATGACTAAAAAAGGTATAAACTGTATATATATATTTCAGATGAGCAACTTGAACCAGATGTGTTGTATCGGATAGTGAAAGTTCTTCACGATTCCTATAAAGATGGATATATCCCGATAACAGATCATTTTAGCTTCATCATCACCTTGATTGCACGTTTCAGAGTTGTCCGAGGAGGTTCTTGTCTAGAATCCGCAAGTTTTTTCTTTTTGATATATCAATGCTTTGTGATAGCTTTACCTTATAGTATTATTATGGGTTTTATGTTTATTTCAGATTCGGCAATTGAGAGTGTTGAACGGCGGGAGACAACATTTAAAGCACTTACAGAACTTGTGTGCGCATATTTGTCAAGAATGGGTGATAGCTTTATTGTCCTCCAGATTATAGAGAAAGTTTGTGTCGAACAAACAGTAAGTTTTGTGATTTTTTAAATAAATAATTACACTTATTATCCAAAGACTTAATCAAATAGACTTTAATGGGTGGTGCAGATCTTGAAACCTGCTTTGAACAATGGTTGTGGCATACTCAGGATGATCTACACATTGGACTCTAAACCTACAAGACTTTCTGAAAGCAGTGTAACAACTATAAGTGAATTCTTACCAGGTTACTTGATCGATATGGTGAATGTGAGTACTTACTGTCCTAACATGTTCCATTATTTTATTTTTTTAATTATTCTCGATTTGATTGACACATCTCTCCTCTCTTCTTGCCAGTGTATACCAGAAGATAAGGACAAGTCTTCTCACCGTTACTATTTAGAACCTTGCATCTCACTGTTTGACCGGAGCTCCAAACTCACAGAAGAGGTTCTGAAAAGAATGGGATTGATGGTCAGCGAAAACACTAAAGCGATTATGCTGGAATCATCATCGGTCCAACAAGACAGGGAGAGCAGTCTAAACTCATTGAATTTGATACAAGACATTGTCTCTGTGATCATCCTGCTGATGCAAAAGGAGGTCGAAGTTTGGAAGATATTATCACCATTCAAGTCAGAGATCGATTTGATTCTGCAAAACGTTATCATGTTGCAGGTGATTATTTTATTTTATCTTCCTACTCAACATTATTGCATGTTGCTCATTGAGTTTATACCTCTTCTTGCAGTCCTCGAGCTTGGCTGTAGAAGGAAAACATATAATGAAAATTGCAGGAGAGCGACTTAGGACTAGCTTAGTACGCTGCACAACTGTGACAGTAGAATGATTTGTGCTCTCAGGTTACGAAAAAGAAGATAATGACTTTTCTTTTCTTGTTTGAGAAAGCACCGAGTTAAATGACAACATAAGGAAGTTGAATGATTTAACAACTTTGAGAATCAAAAGTTACAAAAAAGAAAAAAACTTACAATCCCAATAAGAAATGAAGAAGCAACTAAAATACAAAAGTAGTGAAAGTGTAATAACAAGTGAAAAGTGTAGTAACTAAAATGTGTGATTATCTTTCTATGGTGCCTTTAGACTCCCTAATTTAGTACTGTAACTTTGACAACCTTGTCCTTCAAGTAACAGATATCTCAAAACTTAAAGACAAGTCGTTCTGTTATGAACAATATACAGAGACAGCAAGTTCTTTTACCAGTTTCAGACATACTGTATGTCTTCAACTTCAACAGGACATATCAAACTCACCAATCAACTAAGGATCTGCAGACTCAAAGATGGCTAAAGGGTCAATCCGAGCAACATGAGTGCATTTAGGTGGATGAGCCAAGCTCAGGTTCACATCTCCAGTCCATGTTAACATAATCTCCATTAAAACGAAGATAGAACTAAGTTTGATCCTTTTTGAAGGAGGAACCGTGAACCTCTCGGGCTGACCGTGCTAGCTATAACGAATTTTCTTCCCAAACTAAGTGATTTGGTCAACAAGTCTCTGAGTTGCTCTGCTTCACCGTTCTCCTCTGAACCTTTCCTCCCCATAATCATCCTGCAAATGGTGTTATTCGTCATATTTATCATATCTACCATCATCAGCAGCCTCATTCTTTGTCGCTTTGTCAAACAACATAGCACGGAATCTCCTAAGTTCTTCCCCACGGATGAGCCGTGTCCTCTCGAGAGAATCAGACCCCAGAAGATTTGTGACTAGTAGCTTCTTCATGAACCTCCAGTAATCTCCAAAAAGTATTTGAGCTTTCCATTATAGGATCCTGCCGGGTGCGAGTAGCAAAATTCAGGTCGTGGATCTTCAAAACCTCGTAGGTTATGGAACCCGATGAGACCAGAAAAATTGGGCTAGTAAAGGCGCGAAGGTAAAGGAGAGGACCGTACTTTGAAGAGAGGTTCTGAAATGGTTTGTGAACTGGAACAGAGAGGAGAAGGTGAAGATGACCAATGACCGGAAGAGACGGTGGGCTTGGAGGTAGATTAAAGTCTTGGAGTTTTGGCTCTATTCGTTTCTTGAAGAAGAAAGCAGATAAGCAGAAGCATGAGAAGAGCCATAGTAGGATGAAGATGAAGCATTGTTGAAAGTCAATGGTGATTGCAACCATTGTTGTCTAGAAAAACTATATAGAGCGCGTTAGATGAAATAAGACATAGTGTCACCACAGATATAGTCTCTTGATCAGATCTTTCCTTGAGATCCTCTGTGATATAAAATCAACAATTCGATAGCTTAATCACAAGGAGGCATATCAGGTTTCACATGATATAAATATATATATATATAACATGTGAAAATATGCTTGTTTTTTTTTTTTGAACGGCTCATGTGAAAATATGCTGAAAAGAGTTTCTGGCCTAAAGAAAAAAAATCTTTGATACGCAACACTAAAAAAACACTCCATAACTACCAATCCAAAACGTTTTTGAGATGTCTTGAATCATGAACCGGAATCTGAGCTTGAGATTGATAAGGAAGATCACATTAGCTGAGAAAGGGCTACTGCAATCTGCGAACCGATAAGGGCATTGTTTTTCACAAGCGCAATGTCTGAAACTGTGTCAAGGAACTCAAAGATTTACAATGCTGAGACATCACTGCTTTAGGATACATATGCAAATTTCTGAACTACTTAAAAGTGACTAGATAGTGAAAGATTTTGGTGGAATATTATAAAATTTTAAGGGACTCTCTAAAGAAAGGATACTTGCTGCAAGTGAAGTGCCTCCAGTTAACTCATTTACCCGTGCAAGCAAGAACGGAGTCTCTGCATTTCCAGTAACGTTTTTTTCCCTGGCAAAAAAAACCAAATTCAGGTTTCAGGTTGATAAATTAAAGAAAAAGATGCAAAGCCCTTGATGTGTTCTGATGCAAGTATGCATGAAAGATGTATAAGCTTCTCCTTATGACCTTGCTTCTGTAAGAGCACGCTGTGTTGCTGATTCGATAAGGTTTCCAGCGGCTGAATGCTGTTTAGGAATTGGAACAGCCAATAGAATCCCTGCCTGACGGTTTAGCTTCTTGTTTGCATCTGGCAAAAGCAGTTTTCTCACAGTGGTAAGGGATATAAGTACTTTTAAGAAAAGGGAAATAAAGACAAAGTCTACACTTGCCTATGACTCGAGCACATTCTTCAGGGCTATCTACACGAGAAGGTGCCTAAAGAATCCAATATATCCACATCAGAACTGTATATCTAAACGGAAGCAAGTGATTGAGATCAGTGCTCATGACACAATTTTTGCACCTTACAACCGCTTTTTTCAGTGAAAAATGCCGGAAACTCATCGCTCTTGTATGCAGCAACATATACTTCTTGAGTTTCCTGCATTGTCAACGAAAAGCTACTATCAAAACTCCCAACTCTGATATCACAACATTATGTAGTTAGCTCAAAAATTAAGATTGTTACCAAATATTCAAGAGTCTTCGGAATATCAAGTATGGATTTAACGCCTGCGGATATCACAGCTATAGGAGTCCTTCCGAGTGCAGTAAGATCAGATGATATGTCCATAGCTGCATCACAAGCACAAATTAGCAGCGCTTGGGGAGTGCATATTGTCTCCAATAGTATTTTACACTATCATCTAAACAGAGTTTTCTAACCATGTAGATAGAAATTTGAAAAAGTAAAAGTACAGAAAATGGAGATAAAACTTACATTGGTTAGCATGCCTATGCACACCTCCAATTCCGCCGGTTACAAACACTTGGATGCCAACCTACAAGAACCAAAGTTCATCGGATGAAATGAGTATAAAATGATACCAATATTACCAAATGAGTTACCATTGAAGCGAAAAACAAGGTTGCAGAGACTGTAGTTGCACCATTTCCTCTTGTAGCCACCTGAAGTAAAAACATTTAGGGCAAATATGCTGAGGAAGAATAAGAAAGCAGTCTCCGTTGATTGAAAGTAAATAACTGTGTTCGTCTGAAACAAGTTAGCTAAGCTTGATTGAAATGATGATGCAATTTTATTTTATGAACTTTTTTGTATACTATATTCACTCCTACATAACGACGAGTATGAAAGCAATCTTAAACTGAAGAAGACTAATCAAGTCGTAAGTTCTCAGTTGTACATTAAGATGGTGCAAATTAAGAAGTGAGGAGAGCATAAAGTGACTCACAACATATGCTATGTCCCTGCCAGCAGTCTTCTGGACACTTTTCCCTAGAGATGCAAGACGTTCAAGCTCTTCTTCGTTCAGACCTGTTAACTACAAAAATTAGCATATACCTAAAACATGTACACAAAAGAAAGATCTACCTGATAAGAGTGTCTGCAACCAAGTTGGGGGTTTTCAGGAAACAACCTACCAAAGATGTTATAACGAGAATGAACAGAACTAACCTATGCAAGGAACTCCGTTCAAGATAGCAATTGTGGCAGGGACAGCTCCATTCTCTCTCACAATTGACTCAACCTCTTTTGCTGTTTGCAGATTCTGAGGGTAAGGCATCCCTACAAAATGCACAGTAGCATAACAGTTGAAATCAGACAGAGATTCAAGAAGACAGGCTTTAAGTTCTGAAACCAATCTCAACTGGAAGGGAAACAGACAGAAAAACAAAACAAAAACAAAACAAACCATGGGAGATAATGGTTGACTCAAGAGCGACCACAGCACGTCCGTTGGATATGGCTTCAGATACTTCTGGAGATACCTTCACCAGACTCCTAAGCTGCTTTGTAATACAAAGCAAATCAAGATCAGAGTAAGAGACTTAAATAAAAAGACACGAATCCGATAATCCTTTTTTAGATAGAGAAACCTTGTTGTTTGAATCAAGTGGAGAGATATGATTCTGGAGATTTGAGATTCTATAAAGAGCAGAGGAAGAGGAAGCCATTTCTCTTGAAGAAGTTCGCGATGCACGAAACGAAGAAGACGAAGTAGCTGCAACCCTCTCACCGTTGTAGAAGAAACAAAACCGGAACATTAAATGTGTATTTATATACTAGTATTTCTAAACCGGTTCGGTTCGGTTCGGTTCGGTTCAAGATTACGGATCGGTTCGGATGATTTCGGTATTGTAAGAAACGTTGGAGCGAGAGAGAGATCTTAACTTTAATCCGAGTGTTTGGGTCCGTTGGCGTTGGGAGCATATCTCCGATCCGATCGCAGTCGCCGTCGCCGGCATTCATCGCCGCCGTTTCCTGATCGTCCTCGCTCTGAGTCAGCTCTGTGTTCTCTCTCCATCTCCTCCAAAATCCGTAAGCTTCTTCGATTTTCACTCTAATTGTTTCCCGATCTCACCTAAAAGTATTCGCGACTCCGTGATCTAACAATGGTTGCGTCGTATTGATCGCTGTGACATAGAAACCCTAGTTCACATGTCCATGTTCTCTCATTCGCACTAAAAAAAATTTCCACTGACCTTTGTTTTACAGATCATTTCGAGTGATTTTGATCATACAAAGTTACAAGCCATGGATAAGTCGAGTGCTTTAGAGTATATCAACCAGATGTTCCCAACAGGTTAGTTTTTTCATTCTCTCTGCACATCGGTGTTATGGTTTAGAGCTGTTCATCTTTTGGTTCCGTAATCAGGATGTTTTAGTTTCAGCTGCTGATCAACTGATGGTTTCTTTGTATTTGAATGCTTCAAAATTAGTTTCAAAATTGACGTGTTTCCTTTACAGAAGCATCGCTATCTGGCGTTGAGCCGCTTATGCAAAAGATTCATGGTGAGATTCGCCGGGTTGATGCTAGCATTCTATCTGCTGTTCGTCAACAGGTGATCTTTTTTATTCTTATTGCTCCCTTACTTCAGTTTATGTGAAAGTTAGTCTTAGGCTCTAGATATGATTTGAGCTTACACAAGTTTGTAGCTCCTCTTTTTTGTTGTTCTTTATACTTAGTGTTGTGTGGAACATTTGTGATTCACTCTTTATGAATTTCTTGTGGATGTGTGTACATTGAGCCAATAATTATATTCTATGCACACAGAAAAAGCTACAGTTTTTTTCTGTGTTGAAAGAATAATATATGGTTTTGAGTCTTATTCTTGGGATGGAAATCATACTCCAGAGTAACTCGGGAACTAAAGCCAAAGAAGATCTTGCTGATGCTACGCGTGCTGTGGAGGTTAGTTTTCTCCTAGCTTGTTATGTATTGTTAATATATCATTTCCTTTTTCCTTTCTCCTATCTATTCATTCGCAAGTGGATTTGATTTTTGGCTTTGAATTAACACAGGAACTCTCCTATAAGATTCAAGAGATAAAATCCAAAGCTGAGCAAAGTGAAGCAATGGTGCAAGAAATATGCCGTGACATTAAGAAGTTGGATTTTGCAAAAAAGAACATTACCACCACGATCACTGCTCTTCATCGTCTCACAATGTTAGGTCAGTTAGCAGAAATTTACTTAACTTATCTGGTCATAGTATCCTGTAATCAGAATCACACCTTAAGTGAAATGAAGCCCTATATAGTTAGGGTTCCAAGTTATGCATGATGTTTCTGGTTAATCTACTTGTGGATCTATGTTAATCTTTATATGGTTATCAAATATATGCCATCAGCGTACTATAAGTTAACCAAGTACACGAACCACATTGATAAATTTCGCTATCTTGCTATGGCAGTCTCTGCTGTTGAACAGCTTCAGGTGATGGCGTCAAAAAGACAATACAAGGAAGCAGCTGCACAGCTGGAGGTATCTTTTATTTTAATTCAGCACTCTTATGCGTTTGTTACTTCTGCTATGTTGGTTGTAGAGCTCACTTTCTTTTTAGCTTTATGTTCGCCCAAGGCAACTCTTTGTCATTTTGAGAATCAACTGTAACCCTAGGACACTTAGCTGGATTTCCTAGCAGATGACTATTCTCACTTTCTGATTATATCTTTAAAATTTTGATTTTTATAATATGTTTCAGGCCGTAAACCAATTATGTAATCACTTCGAAGCGTACAGGGATGTTCCTAAAATCATGGAACTGAGGGAAAAGCTTAATAATATTAAGCAAGTCCTCAAGTCCCATGTATTTTCTGATTTTTCGAGGTAATGCCTCTAGTGATCCTACCGTAATTTATGCTAAAATAGTTCTACAGAAATAGCCAAAAGAGGTCCACTGCACTTCTAGTGATTGATTGCCTCTATTTCTTAATTTCTTCATCTTTACTCTGAAGAATATTGCAACGTATCAGGGGATGATTTTTGCAATATGATTCAAAAATTGGTACAACATGCTTGTTGGTTGGCATGCTCTCTTATACGAGTAGTATCTGCATAGTGATTAGGTTATTGACTGCTTCTTTTTGGTGCTACACTCCTAATTGTTGGTTTTTATATAAAATTCCTCCTCCCCTAATTTCCTAAAAGGTACTTTTCCTAAAAATGTATATTGTTGTGATCTCAGTTTAGGTACCGGGAAAGAGACAGAGGAAACAAATTTGCTACAACAGTTATCTGATTCTTGTTTGGTTGTTGATGCTTTGGAGTCATCTGTCAGGGAAGAGTTGGTAAACAACTTCTGTAGCCGGGAGCTAACCTCATATGAACAAATTTTCGAAGGAGCTGGTATGTTGTACAATGCCGTACATTTTTCATGTATTGTTTTACATAACTGCTAAGTGGTTACTTGCTGGCAGAATTGGCAAAGCTGGATAAAACAGAGCGGAGATATGCATGGATAAAGCGTCGAATCCGCACAAATGAAGAAATTTGGAAGATTTTCCCCGCTTCTTGGCATGTGCCTTATAGACTTTGCATCCAGTTCTGCAAGAAAACAAGGTATTGCCTCTTGACTTTTTGATGAACATTTCTGGCCTTCTCTTATCTTCATATTTGCTCAGATATTCTTCATTTTTACTCTTGGAGCTCATTAAAAATGTAGGGCATGGCAACATGACACCCCTATTTTTCTGACCTAGATATTTGACCCACACTTTTATTGTTTCAACATAGCTACATAACAACCATACTTCGCGTGTTGTAAATGAAAATTCGATGAAGAGGAAAAGTTTTGATACAGAAAATTTTATTCGTATATGAGTGACACGTTTTTGGGAATGGTTCATAGTTATAGGAATTATAACAAATGCATGATATATAATAGCGAGTTCTAATTAAAGATCAGTTAAATCTTAGATAAATGATAAATGTTAATTGGTGATAAGTACCACATCCCCTTTTGATAGAATTGTTGTAAGTATCTCTCTAAGTTCTGCTTCAGTGTATGGATGATTCTTTGGTGTGTATGCTTTGCTGCATTGCAGTAGTCACTACGCTGTGAAAGATATAGCGGCAGTATTAACTGTTAATCTTAATCTAACAACAATATGTAACCTTATTAAACGTCATGTGTTCCCATCATTTTTTTTCAGGAAACAAGTAGAATCTATTCTGGTCAACATGAAAGAGAAACCAGAAGTAGCGACATTGCTACTGGTCAGCCATACTCTCTCTTATCAATAGTAGCATACACATGCTTGTCATAACATTAAAAAGTCATTATATTTATCAGATGGATTGTATATCTATAAGAACATTGTTTCACTTCTGAAGAGAATATCTGATGCTTATAAATCTTATTATCCTGTCCTTTTTCGGTGTCATGAAATCCTGTTACTTCTTGATATTTTGTGGAATGTTTCAGGCTTTTATTAAAGTTTGATGTGAATGATTAGGCACTACAAAGGACAGTGGAGTTTGAAAAGGAACTTGAAAAGAAATTTGGTGGTGATGTTCCTACTAGTGATATCGGAGATGACATTGAAGAAATTGGTACATGGGAAAACAATAGTCAGAATATATCCAAAATTCGTAAGAAGTATGAAAAGAAATTTGCTGCTGGTCAAGAATCCGGGGAAAATGTATGTTTTATGTTCTTCATATGTACTATGTAAAACTGCATAGTGATGTTTTATGATCGCTTAAATTTTATTATGATAATTTTTACTCCCTGTTTCAACAGGAAAAGACCGGAAACAAAGATTTATCTGCTCCTGGAGCTGGGGTACATTCCCTTTTTCTTGTTCTCTCTCTGATTTTGGCTGTTGTCATTTCTATTGTAGTTCTGGAGTTTCGTAAAAAGCAAGTGAAAGTGGCTAGTACTAGGCATAACATTGCTTTGATAGAAGACTTCCCTTATCCATTTGAGCTATTCGATCATAGTATCATTTGAATGAGTTCCTTACTCACTGATGTAAATCTCGACCTCGCAGTTCAATTTCCGTGGAATTATCTCTTCTTGCTTCGAACCTCATTTAACCCCATATACTGAGTTGGAAGAGAAGACACTTATGGAACGCCTGGAGAAAGTTGTTCAGGTAATTTAATATTTTCGCATAACGAAATTGTTTTTGATCCAAGCTTTGTCAAGTTCACATAATTTTCATTTCTTTATCAGGAGGAAACATGGGATATTGAGGATGGAAGTCAAAATAATGTTTTACATAGCAGCACTCAGGTCAGTACCTAGTCAAGCCTCTTTAAGTAGGGTTTCTGAGAGTGTTAACTTTGACAGAGATTTACATCTTTATTCATTGTATTAAATGATTCACGGCTTGCACTAGGTTGTGGCACGGGTAGTTTGATTCTTTAGACAGATGTGTTAAAGAAATATCTACTTGAAACCTAGAACTAACTCGGTCATTACCCATTGAGCTGAAAAACATAAACCCGGGTCATATCTAGGGGATGTTTTAGTAGTTAGTAGGAAAAGTTTTCTGTGTGAAACTGGTTATATCGTAACCAATTTGATATTAGTAGATTAGCCTGTGAGAACTTGGTAACATTCCTATACGAACTGTATCTGTCACATTATAGCCATTCAAATTTAGTTTTGTTACGCAGTTTACTATTTGCTTTGTTTGCAGTTGTTTAGCGATATAAAGAAGAGCTTGAAACGGTGCAGTGTTCTCACTAAGAACCAGACTTTATTCAATTTGTTCAAGGTACATTTTTCATTCGTCGATCTTGGATTTTATATATTTACTGGGTATTCGGGCAATGTTTTATTTTTTTCTAAGAACCAGCTTTGTTTGTGGAGTATCATAATTTTTATTTGGAGAAACCTTGTCGTTAGATCAGCTTTTCAAGCGGCCTAGGTTTCTACTAGGGAGGGCGTATACACATGTGCTCTTTAATAGTGTTTGCAGACCAATTTAAATGCTCAAGTTCACGGTCCCATATTAGATGGATGGAGATTCCGAGTTCATTCTTTTGAAATGTTCTCCTCTTTACAGGTCTTTCAACGAGTTCTGAAGGCATATGCTACAAAGCTATTTCTTAAGCTCCCAAAAGGAGGCACCGGTATCGTTGCTGCAGCCACAGGCATGGACGGACAGATAAAGGTGCTGAGCATCTATGCCTTATTCCTGTTTCTCATGTCTACGTTGCGACTTAGTTTATCCTTTTTATCTCTTCTATGCAGGTCTCGGACAAAGACGAAAGGGTGATATGTTACATTGTTAATTCTGCCGAGTATTGCCACAAAACAGTAAGCTTGTTTTTCTGTATATTATTCTATTTACTTCCCTCTTTTCACCTTTAGCACCCTCAACATGCAGCATATACGTCATGTCTCTGTTGGGAGAGGTTAATTGGGGTTGTATAATATGGTTTTATTTTGATTTTAAGCTAGCTGTGATACTATCAATCTTCACATCAAGTTCCAAGAAACTTTCATGGGTCTAGTTACTTTCTCAATGTTGCTGTGATGTGATCTTATACCGAAGTTATTTGTTGGAAAATTTTCTTAAATACCTGTGATGTGGTACATTTTCAAATATATTTTCTGCTGCTTCTATACAATGCAAACTGTTATGTTGTTCCGGGATACAAGATGTGTGTCGATGTCAGTAGGATTCTGTCAAAAAGTTTCGATTAACTGAATGAAAATTGGCACTTCACAAGAATTGTATGTTATTTGTATCGCAGTCTGGTGAATTGGCAGAAAAAGTCTCAGAAATTATTGACCCGCATTATGCTGAAGGCGTAGACATGTCAGAGGTCCAGGTACTGATTACACGAAGGACTTGTAATTTTCTTTGAGTTGTTACTTATTTTGGATTCTTCTTAAGCTGTGTTTCTGTGCAGGATGAATTTTCTGCTGTTATAACAAAATCATTGGTGACGCTGGTCCTTGGAATTGAAACTAAATTTGACAATGAAATGGCAGCAATGACACGTGTTCCATGGGGAACACTTGACAGTGTGGGTGACCAGTCTGGGTAAGATCTAACTGGACTTTAAAGCTTCTATTGTTTCTGATTATATGACCAAGTGTAAGTAACATGCACTTGTATCTTCTTGCAGGTACGTGAATGGAATAAATACAATTCTAAGCGGCAGTATTCCTGTCCTTGGGAACCTCTTAACACCAGTTTACTTCCAGTTTTTCCTCGACAAGGTAATTATGTAGAAAGTATTGTTTGAATGCCTTTATGATGTGATGAATACAGCCTCATAATAATTTTGGACCCGCATCAAATTTATTTTACGGTGCTTATTGTATAAAATTGAAAAATAAATTTATATTCTACATCGTTCATCAAACATACTTCATTACCCTCTACCAGTACTGGAACAGTGAAGCTATTGCCAATAATAGTTCCAGTGTTTAGACTTGACCAACTTTATAGAAAACGACCTCTTATTAGTAAAATTTTGTGCAGCTGGCATCATCCCTTGGACCACGGTTCTATGCTAATATTTTCAGATGTAAGCAACTATCCGAGACTGGAGCTCAACAGGTCAGCCTCCATGCTCTATGTTCTCCATGTGCCTGACTCTAATTCTCTCCAGTGTAATTTTTTTAGTAGTCAACTAGTGACTTGGCTAAAATCCATGTGAACAAAATTGTTTACCTAGTTTATGAGACGTATCCAGACACTAGTGCCAACCTTGTTTTGTTTATATCACCTTCCCTGATTTTGGTATTTCGTCTTGTTATTTATTCAATTCATTCCCTTAACTTCAGTACTACTGTACTAGTATTGTTGTAAGCATTCATGCTAGGAATAATCTATTCATGCTTTGAGAGTTAAAATGTGGCTGCAGGAGATCACTCTCACATATCATGTATCTGAGGCTCTGAGCCTTCTTTTTCAGCTGTTTAGAGTTGGAGCATGACTTATTCTGTCTTTATGGTTTCACAGATGTTACTAGATACGCAAGCCATGAAGACAATTCTCCTAGAAATTCCTTCCCTTGCTAGACAGGTAAGCTCATCAGTACCTATTTATGTATTTGTTCGCCTGCTGGTGACTCTGTATTCAGAAAATTTGGTTATTCTGTTGTCCGAGCATGAAACAATGGGTATCACCTTTTCTCAAAGACCTGATCCCTAAATCTGATATTGATTGATCTTTGATAATATCATTGCGGCGACCCCTATCATTGCAGACTTCAACTGCTGCCAGCTATTCCAAATTTGTGAGCCGTGAAATGAGCAGAGCTGAAGCACTCCTTAAGGTCATACTCTCCCCAATCGATTCAGTGGCTGACACTTACCGTGCACTGTTTCCAGAAGGAACTCCCATGGAGTTTCAGCGCATCTTGGAACTTAAGGTGACTTTGCTCAAATGATATGTGTATATAACAGTTTGGACGACCACGCAACTAAGTCTGAATTTTTTTTATGTTGATGCAGGGCCTTAAGAAAGCTGATCAGCAGAGCATACTTGATGATTTCAACAAGCATGGCCCAGGACTTACACAGCCCTCTGTTTCAGCGGCAATGCGACAACCGGTTCCAACCACAGCTGCGCCGCCAATGGTAATCACTAATCAGGCTACGGCCGCTGGGTTCATAGCAAACAGCGAGGATGTGTTGACCAGAGCAGCGGCTCTTGGCAGAGGAGCTGCAACCACAGGCTTTAAGAAGTTCATTGCTCTTACTGAAGCTGCCAAAGACCGCAAAGATGGGCCTTTAAGGAGACTCTTCAACGCTTGATTTGTTTCTTTTCTACCTCCATCTCTTTATTTTGTCTATCTTTTTTCCACCTCCACTCAACTTTTGATTTTTTGCAATTCCCTTCGTATTTTCACTTTTATGTGTGTTTCCGTGTTAGGTATAAATCAGAGATTCATGTACCATGTGGAGAAATAAAAGTTTTAGAATTTTAAATTATATTTCAAACGAGCATGTAACTACTTTTAAGAAGCTCAAACATGGTGAAGTATTATTACCTTCCACCATACATATCCATAGCCAATTACCCCAATAATAATGATGAAACCATACTTTCTACCACCTGATAATCAAAGGAAATCGTTAGCTATTGCTTTTTGGATACAATTAACAGGAAACAAAAATGATGTCGCAGTAATGAAATGACTTGTATATGATGATGAAAATTGCCATTAATTAGAACACAAGCCTGTCTCTTTGATGCAACAAGTAGCAAAAGAAGGAATAAGAAGAAGAAGAAGCCTTAAACTGGATAAAAAAATAAACCATGGCCAGAAAAATAAAAAAGTAAGTGGATAGGCGGAAAAGTTTCTAGTGTCTTGTTTTCATATCAGCACAGTAACCAAACCAAATCGCTCATTTGTGTCAGATTTTTTTTTTTTAATGCAGAAGATCAGAGCAGAAAGGAATACAAAACTTCAACATATAAAGTAAGGGGTGGTATTGAATTCAGGATTTTGAAAGAATTCACAAGTAATAACTTTTGCGGTACAGTATTTTAAAAGATTTTAATGCAACTGTCTAATTAAGGTACCTGATCCCTCCTGTCGAAATGATAGTGATAGGCCTGTTTGAAGCCAGCAATTACAATTCATGCCTGTTTGAAGACTGTTATAACCTGCAAGAGAATTAGGGATCAGACAAGTAAATCTAAGTCCTCCACAAAAGTCTTTCTTATCCAAATATTTATCCTCGTCAGTAAGTAGATTCATGTCAAACTAACCTGGGCAGTAAGTC
This sequence comes from Raphanus sativus, assembly GCF_000801105.2. Lineage (NCBI taxonomy): Eukaryota > Viridiplantae > Streptophyta > Magnoliopsida > Brassicales > Brassicaceae > Raphanus > Raphanus sativus. The sequence continues at coordinate 29,333,051 of NC_079515.1, read as the reverse complement.
TATCAATCTGACGCTTGTTAGCTGATTTAGGATATTTCAGTTGTCTAAATACAATCTGTCAAGAGAAATAAACCATTACTAGCCCATCTTTCCAGACAACATCATACAGATAAAGAGTTGAAACTAATGGAACGGATGTATGGATTGTAATATATGATAAGAACGAGAATTTTTTTTATTGAAAAAAGAAAGAACACACTTAAAGTGTCATACTTAGATATTAAACAGTCGTTGAACCAAAAAAAAAGAATAGTCAAATAGCATAAACACACAAAAACAAGCAGAAGAAACAAATGATCCAGGGGGGGGATCTTTGTCACTTCATCTGTGATAGGCGGGAAAAGTCTACAGGAGTCATCTCCGGATAGCCAGGGATAAGGGGAAGAATCGTTATTCATGAAAGGCGTGAAAACATCAAGCAGGATCAATCTCCCTGTCTCACTGATTACTCTTCTCACAATAGCCTTGCGTTCAATATCCTCTCTAATCCCGCAACTGGCCAAGCGGAAAGTTATGTAGCCAAGTGCGCTTTTGGCTTTGAGTCTCGCATTTGGCGGTTCCACCTCATCGACAGTAGCTTCTATCCAAACTTTCAATATCTTCAATTTGGACAAATGGTTCTGCAGCAGCAACAACAATAATTTTCAAACAAACAATGTATATACATATATATATATATATATCAATGAGTATCCAGATATAAAAAAAAAAAAAAAATACTTACGGCTTGGAGCTTTTTATCCTTTGAAACTAGGACAAGTTTCACATACAGACAAATCCAGTCATTGTCTTGCAACTCTGCTTCCTGAACCTGGAAAACCAAAATATATAATCATACAAATCATAATTGAGTATAAGAAGTGATGATGCTGTATCTTCTAAACCTTATTACCTTGTAAAATCTGTTTCTGTCGTTGAAGGCATCCTCCGACGGCCACTCAAACAATTCATCTTTGTATAGCACTCTCTCATCCAGATCCTCCTGAAACGTCAACAAGGGCTTCATGGCGGAGCTTCCTAAGCAAAAAAATCATAATCAAACAAAGTGAGACTATAATCAAACAAACAATTATAAAAACATGAACAGTAGTGTGCAGTTTACCTCGGCCAAAGATTTGCTCAGCTACTTCAGCCTGGAAGGTTTGCACCAAACCGGTAGCTGGCTCAGTGGCAACGAGAGTCATGTAGTAAGAGGAGAGACAGTTACATGTCATGTTGTATTTGATTAGCTCACTGAATTGAAAGTTTGTACCCTGATGAGATCAAAAAGAAACAGTTGAATGTTATGCACAAAGCAAAGAACAGACTATAAATGGTTTTTTTTTTTTTTACCTCCAACAAGTTGTAATGATGAAGTCCAAGCTTAGCGTAAAGGTCTACAAAATCAGGATATCTGTAGACTGTAGACCCTTTTGCAGTCGACACGCACCAGTGGATTACTTCCTTGTGGTGCATCGATACCCTCGATATCGAAACCCTAAGTTATCATCCATCATCAGTTAGAAACTTAGATAAATCAACAAACGAATATAAAAAAAGTTCAAAAAAATTACCTCGCATTCATGCACTTTATTCCAATACTCCATCAGGTCACGGATGAAAGCCACATTTTTTTCGATCTGAGACTTCATTCAATAAAAAAAAAAGTTAGTAATTAACAAACCCTAGAAGCAGACAAATTATCACCTCCACAGTCCTATAAACAACTATGTTGCATATATAAACAATAAGAAGAAGTTGAAAGAATTACGTTGGATTCGCCGCTGGATTCCGCCAGTTTACGATAGTACTCCCGAGCCTCCTGATCTTCCATCAACTCATCAGATGATCTCCGCAAATTCCCTTCGGCCATGGTACGTAGGATTGAAACAACGGAGAGAGAAGCTTTCTTTTTTCCTCATCGATTGGTAGTTTGTTGATCTTCTTTTCCTTTCTGAGACGGGAGAAGTGATAAATAGATAGATTCCCGAACTAGAGATCCTTCTTGCGGATCCGAAGAATGGGGATACGAATACTTAGAAGAAGATCGTGTAGAAAGAAAGATCCTCTTAGAAGCGTTACGTTCGTAAGCTATGCTCGTGTAAGAGCTCTTGCTAGGTAACTTGAGAATAAGGTAAGATGAAGGGAAATAGTCTATTGATTATTGATTGAGAGACTCGTGAGACTCTACCCGTAAGACTCAGTGACGTTCCTGTCACACTTTCTCTTTTTAAATCTCTAATTACAAACCGTCTTATAAGAATCTGGAGATGCTATTGGGTCTTCTTCCCGCCCTAACCAACTCGTAAAAATATTTATTAGTACTGTAAGTCTGTATCTATAGAAAAATTAGCTGATATTTTTCTATGTTATAGAATAAATAAGTTGATGTTTTTATAATTTCATATATCTATACTATTATTATCTAAGTAAATTTGCTTAGTTGTCACATTCTACATAATTCTAGACTGAGTCAATAAATTTTAATTATCTATACTATTATTATCTAAGTAAATTTGCTTAGTTGTCACATTCTACATAATTCTAGACTGAGTCAATAAATTTTAATTATAGAATAAAACATTTATTTTATAGAATAAAACATTTATTTTACTTTTAGAAATTTATGAAATTCGAACAAACAAATTATCATAAATTAAGTTGTGAGCATTTCACAAAGGGAAAACTTGATGTTGATGTTATAATAATATTTTCTATTGAAATCTTAACATAGTTTTATCATATGTATTTCCATATCATACATTTATTTTTACTTATAGAAAATGCCAGCAAAAAATATAAGATTAGTAATCAACAAAATGGACCATCAATGCTATTTGAACCGAACTAGCTTGAAAATTTTAGTTATTAGAAGTTTATCAGTAAAAAAAAATTTTTTTTTAATTAAAACAACAAATATATCACATTTTTATTTACATAATCATCAAAATACAATAAAAATTTAATTGTAATTAAGGACATTCATTATTAGTGCGCTTTAGGCGGCAAATAAGTCTCCACCGGCACTGTCCATTTTCCATTGAAGAGCAGAACATCAACCATTATTACTGAATGGTGACCAACCATGACTGTGTTTGCCCTGTTAAGACATGTATAAATGTAAATAGTCCAGCATAATGAACTAAATTGCAGGCAACAGGGTGAAACCTAAGCTCCTGTAGGGATTCTTCCAGTGTCGCAATGCTGCGAACACCCTTCACTATGTGACTCATTATTGCTGCCTCACCGAAAGGATCTAAGGGAACTAATTTAGTGCAATCAAAATCAGCTAGTCTCTGCCCCACTTCAACCTTGGTCACTCCGAAGCAGTCAATGTGATGCATAGCACACCCAAGGATGTATGGGTAGCACTTATGACCGTCCTCAGCATTCTTGTAAGATCCAATAAGAGTGGGCTTACAGCTGACATACAAATGCCAGGGAGAAAAATGGCAGTATTGATCTTCCCAGCCGTGAAGTATACACCCTAAGCTTAGAATACCAGTGACACAAAAGACCACCAAAGAACCGATAAATCCACTGATATGTGTATAATTAAGTTCAATTTAATAAAAAGAATTGTTATTATAATCTTAGAAAACCTGGTAAAAGACTAAAAATCCGCTATTAACCTAAGATCCGATATGAGATAATCCGATGAAAACCAAAAAAAAATTTGAAATATTTATTAAATAATTTATACTTCTTAATATTATATAAATTTTAAAAGAAATTTATTTAGACTTTAATGAGATTTGTATTATGTCATTTGAAGAAAATGAAACAATAGTAACTAGGTGATTTTCCCGTGCACATGCACGGGTATAAATATTTATAAAGTAAATATATTATAATATTTTGTTTACCTTATGATAGTTTATTAATATTTTTTTAAAAAAATTAAAATTTCTTAAATTTTTTAAAATTTTTTTAAAAATTTTCTATTATTTATATTGTAATCAATATACATGGTTTTTTTAAAATAACATTGTGTTATTTTAATAAAATTATAATTTTGGATATGTTTTTAAAAATTTTCTATTATTTATATTGTAACCAATATGCATGGTTTTTTTAAAATAACATTGTGTTATTTTAATAAGATTATAATTTTGGATATGTAATATCTCGACTGTTTGGTTATTATTTGGATATATTAGATAACATTTACTTTTTACGATTCAACTAAGATATTTTGTTATACCGATTAAAATTTTGATTAATTTTGTTATTTTCATATAGTTTGATTCATGCCTTCAATTTGTATATATATTTTTAGTAGGATTATGTATAATTTAATATATGTTGTTTTGAAAATAAAATAGTAAAAGTAAACTGAAATGTTGATCGATTCAAAGTTACATCTTAATTGTAATAGTTGGTTAATATATTTGTAGTATTATTTGAGAATTTCATATTTATTTAGTACAATGTTGAGAATAAATCAGAATATAATATTTTTATTTAATGTTTGACTTTGTATAAAATAATTTGGATTGGTCTAGTTACTCATTTGTGGGGTATATTGTGTTATATATTTCCGTTAAATTCAAGTATAATTATTTCTAATCTAATTCAACCAAATCATATTTATTGTATTCATTGCATTAGTTTGGTTTTCATCTTAGAAGTATATATATATTTATGAATTGGCTATTTGTAAATAGCCCATGACTATGTTAATTTCATAGTACTTGGTAATTTGGAATATGTTAATTATCACAAATAAAATTATAAAATAAAGTGATGATAGGTACAAAATTTCTTAAAAATATAATCGATACATTCTAAAAAAGAATATTAATTCTTTATTTTAATATCAAGATTTTTTTCTAAAATTTTCTTTTTATGAAATCAAACTATATATAAAAGTATTTTTGGTTTAAGTTTATAAATATTTTCTTTATCATACATGTTATTTGAAAAATATAAAAGGGAACATAAAAAGATTAAATTAAATTTTATTCATTAAAGATATCTTAGTTTATGCTAATTAAATTAATTTGTAATAATATGAGAAATATATTGATTTAAATAAAATGTTTAATACTTTTAAAAATATATATTATATTTGTTAAGATTACTTTTAAAAAGGGAAGATTATTTTTTTACTTTAAAATCAAGATTATTTTGTGAAATTTCCTTATTATGAATTACACTATATATAAAAGTATTTTCGTTTAAAAATTTATAAATTTTCTTTTTTCTTATCAATATTTTAATATAAATTTGATTTAACTGAACATTAAAATTAAGATAAAAAAATTAAAATAAATTAGTATATAAGAAATTTGTATTTACCATATTGATTATGAATTTGTATCAAAATAATTTAATTAGTTTTATAGGTAGATTATTCACCTTGCACCATGTGCAGTAAAAAATATTAAAATATTTTTTTGACAGATAAATATAAATTATATTTAAAATAAAATGTTATTAATGTCGTAAATTTTCTTTTTATTATCAATATTTTAATATAAATTTGATTTAATTAAAAATAAAAAAAATTAGGATAAAAATAATTTTGTTTATTATTATATTTTAAAATATGCATGTATATATTTAAAATTATAATCTTAGATAGATTTTTCTATCTATTCATTTTATTTAAATATATTAAATAAATTTGTACAAAATTCCATGATTATCAAAAATTAAAATTAAAAATATTTATAAAATATGTAGAAATATAAGAAACTAATGATTTTACGATTAAATTTTTATAATTTTCTAAAAAATTGTATACATTTTTGAAAATATTAGTAATAAAATTTATTGATATACATTTTTATAATATTTTTAAAAATATATAATTAAATGATATTTCGAAATTTGTAATGCAATATTTGAATATATTTATTTTAATGATGATTTATGAGTTATTACCATATTCTAAAAAAAATTCCAAAAATATAAATCGACATTAAAAGTAATATATGAGTTATTACCATATTTTAAAAAGCTTACCAAAAATATAAATTAACATCTCTATAATATTATTTGAGAAGTCAGTTTCCTATGTGTCGCGCTCACGTTAACTCTCGCGATGGTTGATTACAATCACACCCTTAATGAATTAAAAATATTAGATATAATTACTATATTAAAATCGATTTTCCTTTTTTTAAATAATTCCTGTTAATTAGAAATTTCCTTTTTAGTTAACATATATAGTTAAAACATCTTAAAATTAAAAAACGAATTTAAAATAAGAGAATATATTTATATATAATGTGATTTCATAAAAAAAAAGGAAAGTTAACAAAAATAATTTTGATATTTAGTAAAATAGATATTTCTTTTAAAACATAACCTTAACCAATATAAAATATTTCCAAAGTAATAAAAATATTTTCCTTATGTCTATATATTTTCTCAAATAATTACATAAGAAATTGATTAGATAAACCAATATACCTATAGTTAAATAATAATATTTTAATTAGTATTATTGAAATGGTTTATTCATTATTATAATATTTATTGAATATTAATATTTTATAATTAAAAACCTAAAAATGTCTATAAATTTTTTCTTACTTATGTAAAATAATTTCTCAATAAAAATTTATAAGAACTGATATTTATTTTTAAAACGTTAATTGATATTTTTATGACAACTAATTTTATCACAAGCATATTTTGAACAAGAAATTACAAAAAAAATTAAATAATATAATCCTAAAATTTTTAATAACCTAAAATATTATATTTTTCCACAATTAAAAATTTATGTTTTACTTAATATATAGTTTGCTTTTTTCCTTTTTCCCTTATATTTGTACAATCCAATATACCTATAATAAAAGTACATAAGAAAATCTGAATTATTATATTCAAGAATATATTTAAGATTATTGAAAATAATTTTCAGTTTACTTTTATAAATCTAAGTTATAATATTACGTAGAACTTACAAAATATTTTAATTATTATAAATACCAATATGCGTTTATGAGATTAAATTTTTTATCCGTTATTTTATTTTATGGAACTTTCTACTGATTATTTCTTTATTTTTAAAATATTTTAAGAAAATAAAAAATAACAAATTTTATAAATATTGCAAAAATATATTTACACATTTAAGATGAAAAAATGAATTGATGCGATAAACAATCTAATTGGATGAATAAAAATAAAAATAGTTATACTTTAATATAAAAGAATATATGTCACCTTATTCACAAAATGAGTAATTAACATATTATTTTATAGTTATTTATTTTATACATATATATTAATGGATGCTTCAAACCATACCAATAAATAAAAATAAATTACTAACTAATTGTTACAGTTTATTTATTTTTTAAAACATATATATATGAGATTTCAAAATATTATTGTTATATTTATTTATGTATTCTGAATAGACCAACACTTAAGTTTTTTATTTGATTTTCAAAAATATATGTAATATTATTACTAAAATATATATACATATCTAAGGGAAAAATCAATCCAAATTAAATCACAAATTATTCATAATTTTAATATATTTTGAACAAAAAATACCATAGTTGAATTTGAAGAATTTGATGATATCTAATACACTAAAGTTATAATCAAACTAATAATATATTACATATCCAAAATCACACATCTAAGTAAAACAATATGATATGATTTATATAAATTATAGAAAAATCGAAACTAAAATTAAACTATTAATAAATTATTACAATATATTTACTTTATAAATATTTATACCCGTGCATGAGCACGGGAAAATCACCTAGTTATATGTAATTGTCTATGTCATATTAAACTATAAGCCATGTCATCAATTATAGTAGCCATGTCATATTATTTTTGTGAGAATGATTGTAGAGAGGACATGTGGCAAAATCACTTCTCAAATATAGTCTAGGGGATTTTATAATATTTTTAAAAATATATAATTAAATGATATTTCGAAATTTGTAATGCAATATTTGAATATATTTATTTTAATGATGATTTATGAGTTATTACCATATTCTAAAAAAAATTCCAAAAATATAAATCGACATTAAAAGTAATATATGAGTTATTACCATATTTTTAAAAAGCTTACCAAAAATATAAATTAACATTATATGTAATTGTCCATGTCATATTAAACTATAAGCCATGTCATCAATTATAGTAGCCATGTCATATTATTTTTGTGAGAATGATTGTAGAGAAGACATGTGGCAAAATCACTTCTCAAATATAGTCTAGGGGATAGGAAACTTTATTATTGATATGAAAATATTATTTTCTTTTTCTGATTACTAATAAGCTATGATAAGTTTGTAGTTTTAATTATGTTTAGATCTAAAACTTAATTTTAAGATAATTTTTAAAAAAATGAACACGCAAAATTGGCATATCATTATTATGTAAAAAAAATGACATAACAATATTTTTTAATTTGCATGTATATATTTATATCCGATATTAAAATAATATTATAGATGGAAAAATAATATCCAAATTAAATGAAAAGTATAATCTACATAAAATTAAAATTACTATCATTCACAAAATATAGAAATTATTAGTTACCATAGTTATAGAGAATATTTTATTTTTAGTTGACCAACAGGTCAGGAACCGGCTGTCTAGCATGCAACAGCTTGGGGCACCGTCGTATGTGAAGGCCATGGAAACATGATTCTCATACCGATGAGTTTTCATATGTAAACTTTAAATTTCAGCAAAAAACATAAAATACAAGTAACACATGATGTAAAAAGGTTTTTTTTGTTTGAATTAATTTGACATTCATTCAAAAAAAAATATTTTATTTTTAGTTTAAATTAAATGTCAATGGGAAAGACTTGTAAATATATTGAAATACAGCAACATGATCCTAAACTTTTAAAATAGGATTCTACTTTAATAATATATATATATATATATATATATATATATTATATATATATATATATTCCTAAATAGCAACGATTGGTATTAGGTTTGCATGCTACCTACCTAACTTAAAATAACTTTTTGTTATAAGAGAATGACTTCTTCTTCTTTTTTGCATCGTCGAAAACAAGAATTCTAAAAGAATGTATAAAAACAAATTGATTTTTTTAGAAAAAAAATAAGATAAAAAATAATATATGTTCTCAGTCTACCAAAATTTAAGAAATCTTATTACTAATAAATTCAAACAAATGAAACAGTTTGTTTCCATGCTATAAACAAACGATCTATAGTTTTTGTAGCAAATAAATGTGAGAAATTAAAAAAAGTGACAAATTCGAAACAAGAGATGTAACTCACAACAACTCAAATTGGATCACATTAGAATAATCTAAAATAAAATCTCAATATATTTTTATATCACAAGTAACCTCAAATCATGTCATCGTTGTTAATATATGTATATACTAAAATTATCATTTTGGAAAGATATTTAATTGATTTTTTGGGGCAAATACATTAAATCAAATTCTATAAAATAAAGAGAAAAAATTGTTAGGTATACAATTATCAAAATGTAAAAAAAAAATATTTCTAAAATCTTTAGATGTTAAAAAGAAATTAGAAGTTTTTTAAAAAACTACATAAAATTTTGAATAATTGTTTTAGTAATAAAATTATATAATTACAAAATACTTGATTACACCCTCTTTTGTACTTGATGTTTGAAAGCACAACAATTATGAAATACATTTTCTTCCAAAAAGTAACATTAAAATATAAATTAAAACTAATTCAACCAATCATCTTATAAAACATCATTGGTTCACACGATTTACAACAAAATTAAAGTCAATATAAAATTATCAAACATCATATACTTTAAAACATCCAAACTTTTCAAAACATCATCTATGTTAGAACGAATAGAGTATTATATTTATATCTCTACTATTATTATAATAATAAAAATATAAATAAACATTAAATATAAATATAGATATTACAATTAACTTTAAGCCACATCATCGTTGTTAGTATGCTATCTCATCATTTTTCTTTCAAAATCAAATGAAGATAACAAATGACATATCACTTATTAAACAATGTCTAGGGGATTTTCGATCTATTTCTTTTGGTTAAAATATATTATATAAAATTCTATAAATTAAGAGAAATTTCTGTTAGGTATATAAATATCAAAACATAAAATAAAAATATTTCTAAAGCTTGTAGATATTAAAAAGTAAATAATGGTATTGGGATTAGAAGATTACAATTTTTTAAAAAACTATATAAAATTTTGAAGAATTGTTTTAGTATTAGAATTTTCAAAAAATTTCCAATATTTTAATTACAAAAACTAAAGTAAATAATAATTTGAAAATTTTAAATATTATTCTATTATATTTATGCTATTATATTAATGATGATCTATGAGTTATTACCATATTTTAAAAATACCGAAAATATAAATCAATATTAAATGTAAATGTATGTATCAGAATTATCTTTAGACCATGCCATCATTATAAGTATGAGATATAATTATTTTTCTTTCAAAATTATTGTAATGATGATATATGGCAAATCACTTTTGTTATATGTGATTACAGTGTGCAAAAACAAAAGTTTTAAATGTTCTGTTATATTTAAAAATTATAATTTTATTATTTGTTTACAATGTTTAATTTTAAATTTTAATTATATGTAAAAATTAAGACAAAATAAAAATTCAATATATATATATATATATGTATATATTTAAAATTATAAAATTTGGAAAGATATTTATTGATTTCTTTTGTGTAAATACATTAAATCAAATTCTATAAAATTCAATATATATAGATAATTTTTAGGTATACAATTATAACGTAAAACTAAATAATATTTATATAATTTGAAGATATTGGAAAGAAATTAATGGTATTTGAGATTAGAAAATTATAATTTTTAAAAGCTGCATAAATTTTGAAGAATTTTTTTAGTAATAAAAAATTATAAACTACAAAATATAATTAAACAATATTGTAAAATTAATATTACTATATTTTATTTCTATTATTGTATTATTTATTGTTATATTAATAGTGAGCTGTAGTTATTATCTTATTAAATGTAAATGTAAATGTCACAATAAATTTTAAATCATGTTATCATTGTTGGTATATCATATGATCATTTTTTTCAAAATTAAAAATGTCAAAAAAATTAATATAGTGATGACAAATCAATTTTCAAATAATGTGCATAGAGTTCCACAAATAAAAATATAATATTCTTTTTGAGGAAATGTCAGTATGATCATTGGTAATCTAATATCTGCAACAAATCTTCCTTGTTACAAAAAATATATTACACAATACGATATAGTTTAGGTGTAAAAATTAATAAAATAATATAAGAGGTAAAGTTTAGTAATAATTAGTAGTGGGATAAGAGGAAGAATCTAGCCAAAACACTTTTCTCTAATACTTTATATATACATCTCTCATCATTTTTTCAATTTTTTTCTTTTATTATAGAGGAATTTTCAAAAATACCACTTTCAAGGTACCATTATTCATCTTTACCACCACTAAAGACACATTTTCAAAAATACCTTATTTATTAAAATGGTAAAAACTCTTATATCTTTGTTTTTATATGCTTTTCAAAATTCTAATCCCATATTCTAAATCATAAACCTCCAATTCTAAACCCTAAACCCAAAATCTTCAACTCTAAACCCTAAACCCTAAACTATATACCCTAAATTCAATATCCTAAACCCTAAACCCTAAAGTTTAAACTATAAACCCTAAATCCTCAACTCTAAACCCTAAATCCTCAACTCTAAACCCTAAACTATATACCTTAAACCCTAAAACATCAAATCTTAACCCTAAATCCTAAACCTTTAAATCTAAATCTTTCATTAAAAGTAGTGGTAAAAGTGGTTAGTGTAAACATGAAAAGTGGTACTATGAAAATGATATTTTTGGCAATTTCTCTTTATTATAATGGTTAAGATGCATTGAAATATACTGATAAAGATGGTCTATGCATCTAAAGATTCACGTGACTATTTTCCAACGTTCAAAAGATTAGATTCTCTTTCAAATTAAAGGCTTCCTTTAATCTTTCAAAATCGACGCCGTTTCGTCATAGCCAGACGCGGTTTTATAAACCTCAAGAGACTCTTCCTTCGCTCGAAAGAAGAAGGATCTTGGCTCTCCTCCTGAGTAAAAGAAAACGAAAGTGATGGCTGCCGTAAATGGGTACCAAGGAAACACTCCGGCGGATCCTCCGGCGTCAAACGGGTCAAAGCAATCTGCGCCTCCGACTAAGACTGTTGACAGCCAATCTGTTCTCAAAAGGTTTCTTCTTTTCCCAATCGGAGACTTGTCATGTATGCATCTTTGCACACAAACTGTTTGTTGTAATGCTTCTTAGAGAATCTATACACTTTGAATCTCTTTCACTTAATGCAGGCTGCAATCTGAGCTAATGGGCTTGATGGTAAGTTATCATCTTTTTGGTAAATAATAAAATCTTGAACCAAATAGTTAATAAGATGCTCATATCGGATGCTTTTTTCAGATGGGCGGTGACCCGGGAATATCGGCATTCCCAGAGGAAGACAACATCTTGTGTTGGAAAGGGACAATAACAGGAAGCAAAGATACTGTCTTTGAAGGAACTGAGTACAGACTCTCACTCTCTTTCTCCAATGACTATCCTTTCAAACCTCCAAAGATCAAGTTCCACACTTGTTGCTTCCACCCCAATGTTGATCTCTATGGCAACATCTGCTTGGACATTCTCCAGGTCAGAAAAGAAAAAATGTACCTTCCTTCCTTCCACAAAATCAGACAAGTAACCAATCTCTTAAATCATCTTCTTTTTTTGAGCAGGATAAATGGTCTTCTGCTTATGATGTGAGGACAATCCTACTATCCATTCAGAGCCTTTTGGGAGGTAATTTATTATTATTATTATTCCCCGTACGTAGCATTTGATTTCCTTTTTAAAATCCATTTTATTAATTTTTTGCGTTGTTGTTCAGAACCCAACATCAGCTCACCACTGAACACTCAAGCAGCGCAGCTCTGGAGCAACCAACAAGGTAAAAATAATGATTTCACATTCATCTTCTGCCACTATAAGTTTCTTACGTCTCTTTTGTATTCTTCTTGTACAGAGTATAGGAAGATGGTTGAGAAGCTCTACAAACCTCCCAGTGCATGATATCTTCTTCAAGTTGTTCTGATTCATAAACCTCTCCACATGCCTGCCTTTGATGAACAAGAAGAAGCAGTTTGTGTCATTTAATTTGTTTCTGATTCATAAACTACTGTTTTATCTGTAACATTTTACGATGTGAGCTTTTCAAAAATTAATCAGAATGATACATTCTTCTTATTAATCTCAAAACCAAAAAACAACACAAGTTTAAAGTAATACAATCATCATCCCTATTTATTGTTGAATTAAGGAACAAAATAATGGTGAACAAATAATGCCTCTTCTAGCTTTGAAAGAATCACACTAAATTAAGAAAGGCCACGAACTTTTCCAGTGACGGTGTCAATGTCAATTTCATAGAAGCAAGGTCTAGTGGGAAGTCCAGGCATAGTACTTATTGTACCAACCAAAGGATATATGAATCCAGCTCCAATACTCCCTCTTACATCTCTTATCGGCAACACAAACCCCGAAGGTGCTCCTTTCTTTGATGCATCATCTGAGAATGAGTACTGTGTTTTCGACATGCATATAGGAAGGTTGGAGAAGCCTTGCTGAGTATACATCTCAATCTGTTTCTCAGCCTGCATTCACATTCATAAACATATATTAACTTCTAGAAGAAGAAAGAATAACCAATGTTTGGACTACACTCAGTCACCTGGTCTGAGTATTCAACACCGCTGGCTCCGTAGGACTTGGCAATGGCCTCAATTTTATCTTTGATGCTACTGTCCAATGGGTAAAGAAACCTAAGTGGTTGTGTATTGTTTTGACAAGCTTTCTCAACCGCAATGCCAAGATCCACCTTCAAACAACATTTACAAGATATAAGAAGGTGCTAAAAGTTTAAGAAGAGAGAAGATTTTTTCTTTACCGCTCCTTTGCCACCATGAGCATGGTGGGAACAAATCACAGCATCAAAAGCACCAGCATCCATCGAAAACTTCCTTACCGCATCTAGTTCTGCTTCGGTATCCGTTGAGAACACATTCACAGCAACAACCACATTCACACCATACGCCTTCATGTTAGATATATGCTTAACTAGATTCACACATCCAGCTTCCACCAAGGAAACATTCTCGCTCACATAGGCGTGATCAAGAGGCCTCCCGGCAACAACGCCAGGCCCACCACCATGCATTTTCAAGGCCCTAACAGTCGCCACAACAACCGCACACTGAGGCCTCAGCCCGCTGTAACGGCACTTGATATTCATGAACTTCTCCGTTCCAATGTCAGAGCCAAAACCAGCTTCGGTCACCACGAACCCGCCACGTCCCACCAGCTTCAAAGCGATTTTATCCGCAACGATAGACGAGTTCCCATGAGCTATGTTAGCAAAAGGACCAGCGTGGACTAGCACAGGCGTCCCTTCGAGCGTCTGCATGAGCGTAGGGTGAATAGCGTCTTTCATCAGAACAGCCAAGGCTCCACCAACACCGAGATCATCAGCCGTAACCGGCTCCCCGCCCCTGCTGTTACCAATCACCATCTTACCAAGCCTCTCTCTCATATCACCGAGAGAAGTCGTCAAAGCCAAAACAGCCATGATCTCACTAGCAACAGCAATATCAAACCCTGTCTCTCTACTCATCCCTCTCTCCTCAGACCCCTGACCAACAGTGATCTTCCTCAAGAACCGGTCGTTAACATCCATCACCCTCCTCCAAGTAACAGAACCAGGATCAATATCAAGCCTAACAAACCTCTTAACCTCCTCGGGAGTAAGCTCCTCAGGACAAGTCTTGAAAACCCCAAGCTTCCTCAAACGCCTGAACATAACGTCGCTGAAACAACGCTTCCCTTCTTTATCGACAGGACACAGCCTGTTGAAGAGAGCCTTGTCTGATTGAGAAGCCTCGTGGAACATCCGAGCGTCTATGGCAGCAGCTAAGAGGTTGTTGGAAGCAGTGATGGCGTGGATGTCTCCGGTGAGATGGAGGTTGAACTCATCCATGGGAATCACCTGGCTGTACCCACCACCAGCCGCACCTCCTTTGATGCCAAAGGTCGGTCCTTGAGACGGTTGGCGAAGACAAGTAACGACCTTTTTGTTCAAGTAAGCTCCCAAGGCTTGGCAGAGACCTACGGTGGTGGTGGACTTGCCTTCTCCGAGAGGAGTTGGAGTGATCCCTCCGACGACGACGTAGTAGCCGTCTTCTCGGTCTTGGAGGTCATCGAATGCAGACAACAAAACCTAACGTAAAACGGGTTGAGTTATGTCGGGGGAAAAGCAGAGAGGGAAGAAGGGGATGGATAATAAAGGAAGGACCTTTGCTTTGTATTTGCCGTAGAGATCGTAGTGAAGAGGGCTGAGGTTGAGAGATTTGGCGATCTCGGAGATGTGTTGAGGCTCGACGGAGTTTGCAATGTCGATGTCGGATGGGACAGGTGTCACAACCTGAAGCTTTCTTGTCACTGTTGTTTTTGGTATCATCACTGCTGATGATTCTCTAGAAGACTGAGAAAGACAAACGAAAGTGTGCTTCGGTTTTGGCCTTAAGGCGAGAGGTGGAGGAGGATGAGGAAATGGGAGATGACGATTGACGACGACGACCATGATGTGTTTTGTTTGTCTTCGTCCCTTTTTTTTTTATTATTCTTTCGTTAACATATAATAATCGACGGCGTTAAATGACGGTTTCACCCTTTATCTATAAGCCTGCTAAGCGCAGCCAAAGGCCCATACCAAGTGGACGTAGACTAGTTCATAGCAGAAGATGCTAGTTTAAAGATGTTGAGAGTGAAGGTTTCATATAGGGGAGATGATCATGATACTAACTTTCATGTTGTTTCCACACTAGGTTTGGTGTTTTGCCTTTTTGTTTGTATGTTTTGGAGTGAGCAATTCTGAGATGGTTTGATCACTATGAATACACTTGTTTGACATGGTGTAATCTTATTTGCAATTTTTCATAGCTTGTGGTCAAATATTGCTTTGTAATTAACATCTAGAATATATCATACTCATGGCTTAAAAACTGGTAAAGTTTTTCCTGATACCAAATTCCTTGGCCTGACATTCTTTTAAGTGTGGATGAAAAGGTGCTTCTGTTTATCTCTTATGAAATTAATAAATCAAAATTCTAATTAATGAAACATAGAGTACTATTGGAAATTCCAATTTTTTTGGTCAGCATGAAATTTCATTTATCATCATCACCTTTACATTATCACTAGATCATGACCCGCGCGCCTGCGCGGATATATCTTTTGATTCACATATTTTATATACATGTTGTATCTATCTTATTAAAGTAGAAGTACTTTAAGCTTTTGTTTGGTAATAGGGATAGGAGTCTTTAAAAAATTAAATTTTGTTTGGTAACAAAGATAGTAGAGAATTTTGTCTTTTCCTTATTTAAATGATAGATTTAAGTATTTAATGTCTTTTCCTAATTTAAATAATAGATTTCTTTAATAGAATGAATCTTAACCAAAATAAATTTCCTTATAGATTTTTTGTTGACATTAAATATTTTTCAATATTTATTAATAAAAATAATAAAATAAAAATCACACATCAAAATCAATTTATATATCATATAAATAAAATATAAAATATTTTATTTATAAATTGTTAGTATAATACTTTTATAATATAAGTCCAATTAGTTATAAATATTAGATTTTTATATGATACACTGTGATATAATAGACGATTAAAATCACATAATATAATTATTTAAAGTAATAAATAAATTTTTTGTTTTAAAATGTTATACTAACAGTTATGTAATACATATTAATTTACATATATATATATATATATGTATATATATATATATATAGATATTATCATTAGAACAAAGAAAAAGAAAGCAAATATTTATACGGCCACGGGTCAAACTATAGAAATAAACAACAATGGCGTAAGATTTTTTTTTTAACAAATTTATTTTAATTTCAAATATGTTTATATATTTATTTATTTATAAATTATTTTATTTTTTATTAATAATGCTAAGATTTTGGAATTGGAAAAAATTATGACCCATCTCTATATTATTTTAATTAGAAATTTAAAATTTATATCAAAATATTTTTTTAAACTTTTAATTTTTTATTATAACTACAAATGTTAATTTTCAATCTAAATTTATGTTTAAATATTACAAATATATGATTTATAAATAAAAAATTAAAAACATAAAATAAATACCCGCCCGGTTGGGCGGGTTAATAACTAGTATTATTTAAGATTTATAATATAAAAAAGTTAGAATGATCCGGAACAAAAAAAAATCGCTCCGGACAAAAAAAAATCAAATACCTACTTAGATCTAAATGTTGAGAACTCGAAGAACTCATACCTGAAATGAACATATTTATACCCGATCCAGTGAGTTAAATTTCAAACATAATATCTTTTGTTATATTTTTAATTCATTTTTTGGGTTGGTGAGATTTACTATTTATTCGGAAGATTTTTGGCTAACTTAATGATATATATTTGTAGGTTTCTTTTTTTCTGAACATGAAAAAAAAAAAAAATTGGGTCTTGATTAAATTTATCTTATATAACAAATTGCTGATTAAATTTAATTAGTTGAAAGTTATAGTTTTTTGAAGATTTATATTAAAACTAATTTGTAACAGTAATATCATTTTTGTTATAAATTAGTATATCATGGTTTATAGGTTCAAAGTATAGAGTTAAGTCGTCTTCATAGTATTGTTAATATTGATAGATGCAAGTTAATGAATACAGATAATATATTGTATTATTAGTAATCTGTCGTATAGTATTATATGTTAGTAGATGTAATATTAATAATCTATCTTATAGTATAATATGCTAGTGGATACATCTAGCTTATAGTAAAATATATGCAATATAAAGAAACATGCGTAATAGATATAATAATAAGGTAAGAAGTGAAAAACTATGGTAATGGTTGATATTAGTTATTTATAATAAAGTATGTCTAATAATAAGTAGATTAATATAGCATTAATTACATAAAGTCCAACTTTAAAATCCACCTAGAAAAAGTTGTAATGTTTCTGTTTTAATAAGATAGATTTTCTTAGATAACAAAGAATACATAAATAACATTCCTACACATTTACACAAACTTGTGCATATGCGTCTATATAACAATAATAATTAACAAACAAATATTGAATAAATGTATATATACACACACTGACATAGACGCACATAACCAATTATGTAAACATTCATACGAACGAAGATGATGATGATTCATGACTGTAAAGAGGCAACGAGAAGAGCAGAGCCAATGCTAGAACCATCTTCCATGGCTTTAACGACCACGTATTGGCTCACTTCTTCTCCTAATATCTCCACCAAGGCTTCTTCCATGTATTCTCTAAACATGGTGTAGTTCATGTACAGACCTCCTTCTACTGCAACAACTGTTCTTTTCTGCATCTGGGTTTCGCTTCTGCTTCTCACACTCGTGATTCCTCCGCTACCATCTCTACCTATCTTCTTCAAGATTCCTGCAATGCCCGCTGCTGCTAGCCTCCCTGCTCTTCGTGTCACCACGTCACATATCTTTACCACGAGTTTCCTCACCTTCAACGGTACATCTGATACCTGTTTGTTCATTTTAAATGAAAGTGATGCTTCCTCAAGTCCACCATGTAACATTTTCAAGTTCCAATCACAAGTTACTGTAATAGTGAGATTTTAAGTTACCCCCAAGTCTTTCAAGATTCTTGCTACTTCTTGCAACTCAGGTGTGTCATCTTCATGCATGGCCGAGACTGAATTTGTTCTGAGTGATTGAAGTAGACATGTAAAAAACAAACATTATTACATAGATAGTTTATGCAGAGGAAGATCAAAGCGTGTCCACGTTAATTCAATAAGTTTAAGTACCTTAGAACGTAAGGCTCAGATAACATGGACAAGGTGGTTCCAAAGATGTCGGAGACTTGTGACATGCGAAGGATTACTCTTCGAACAATGTCACCCAGATACAGTCCTCCTATCATCTTCTCAAATCCCTATATATAAACAACAATCCCAAAGATCTTAATTGCTCATTCATCACTTTATTAGTTAGAAACTTTAATGTATTATTACCAAATGGATAAAAGAAAATGTTAAGGAAAAGATCACCATATCATTTGGATTTGAACTCTCAGCATCCAAGTCAATGTCATATGAAGTTCTTGGCAGGTGTGAGGACCAAAAATTCCCCCACTCCATATTGACTACCTGAAACATAAGAATGAAAGAAAACATTTCTTCTAGGATCTAAAGATGGTTTCTCAGAATAGACTAATGAAAAGATTTTTTTAGTACCATGCTTCCAGAAGTGGTAAGCAGACCCTGAGACTTGATTATGGCATCGGTTCGTTCCAAGTAACATGCATTACTACCTGTTCCAAATACAACCGCAACAACTGTATCTGGATCATGATAATATCCAAGTGACAGGGCTCCGACAGTATCATTCACCTGCTCAGGAAAGAAGACAAACTTCATTCACAACTAAGCATCATTTCATGAGGTTTTTCTGGTAGATAAATATATATTTTTTTGGTTCAGATAAAGCCGTCAAAATGTTTGTCGGAAAAGGGGTAGAATGATGAATAAAATTGGAGCCGAATTTACCCAACAAAATTATTATGTTCCGGCGACAAAGCAAAACTTACAAGAGCTGCAACATGCATATCTAGGCTTCTTCTGTTCAGCGCTCCTTGTAGACATTCAGCTACGTCTTTCCCAACCTAATAATAATAATTAGGATTAGCATGTCACATTATAAAATAACCTTGACTTTGCATAATGTTAAAACTCACAAATTAACTACCACTAGATCGGTTACATGATCACAAAGCAATAACACAGCTAATGTTAAACAGTATCTGAAAACCAAGCCAAGTAATTAAAGTTAATCATTTTTACTAACCATTTCACTAATCTCAAAACCTTTGGTCCATTTGATTAGAGCTCCTGAAGATATAGAAGAATGCTTGACAGGGAAGGAAAACGTAAATGCAAGTTCCCTTTGTGAACTACTGGACCCGTTTCCTTCTTTTTCGATAAACCTTTCCAGGGAAAAGGCGAGAAAGTTGAAAAGAACCTACACTCATGAGAACCTAAATTAAGCATCATGCATTATATATAAAAGCAAGGACCAGTGAGAAATAAAAAGAAGTGAAGAGTCACCACCTCGCTGGTGCTATTCATCAAATGAGAAGGTATGGGGTGTCGTTCAACATCTTGAACATCGAGATATGACCTTTCACCACCTAGAAGGACCCTTAAAATCCTAAAGTAAGTGCCTCCGAGGTGAAGTGCATAATAAGTTCCTTTCTCCGTCCTGCAAATTATACACACAAACGCAACATGTTATAAGAATGAATGCCGAGTCTATAGCCTCTTCATTGCACTCATGAAGATAAGATAAAGATAGTGATAGAACAGTAGTTAGCAATCTAGTGGATAGGAACAAGATACCAAAGTAAAGGTAAGAGATAAGAGAACGAGAAAAAGGAGAACTCGTTGAAAGCTTTTTATAGTAGTATACGTAATCTTCACATACAAAAGGAAACAGAATCAAATGATCTATGTGCCTACAGCGAGAAAATGCTACCCAAAGACACTTCTTTTATAGCGACCAGGACCAATAAATGAGTTCCTTATCTCAGAATCTTAAAGAGTGAGGAACAAAGTCGATAACCTTTAAAGAATCAATTCGAAAGAAGTAAGGAAGGAAGAAAGGGTTTACCCAATGGGCAAATGATGGACGAAAGTGAGAAGCATTTTAAGCTTAGAGCCACCTTCAGAAGCCAAACCAGCGTGCATCTCAACCGCCACCGCATCCACCACTTGCCTCAACCTCCCCACCGGAGTATCGCAAGCTTCCTCCAGCTCCTTCAGAATCTCCACCACTCCCCTCCATTTCCTCCGGCTCTTGACTCTCCTCCCCACCATCACCGCCGCCACCGAGCAAGACACTATAACAGCCGCCGCCGCCGCAAACGCCACCGCGACTTTACCCATCACACACAACACACACACACGCTCGACACTTCCTTCCTTCTCTCTCCTGTTGGAAGCTCTAAGACGGCAGAACCTACTCAAGTAAAGAGTTGAGCAGTGAGTACCGTTGATCGGAGAAACCAAAACGACTCCGTTTCGACATCATAAAAACCGACTTTTCTGTTCCTTCTTCTTTCTCCCCTCAGCTCAGCTCAGCTCAGCTGTTTTCTTCTCTACTCCGTGAAACTAATTAACTGCTTCGATCCGGTGGTGCTTTCCGTTTGTGATCTCCGGCGATGTTTCGAACTCGTGTTTCTTGTCTTGCCGGCGGTGTGATACTGACGACAAATATGGAGAGAGAGAGAGAGAAAAAGAGAGAGATGAGAGAGAAGGGGCTGGAAAGCGAAGTGATGGTAATATTATTTATATATATATTCGCGTAATTTCATTACACCCTCTCTCGTCTTTTTTGGATGTCGACGGTTTCGATTTTTTTACTTTATTTTTATTTTCCCAAATTATATTTTTTTCTATTTTTTGTAGCAAAATCCATTATCATGACTCTATTTAAAACATATATACGATGATCTGTTAATATTATTTTGTAAATATTTGTAGTATGAAATTTCTGGTGATCATTTTACTATCATTCACAAAAATAAATGATTTGAATAATGGTAAAAATGGTTACATTTTGAATTAATTTTCCTATTTTTTCATTACTATCTTTCGTTAGTTTTAGTTAACTTACATTTTTTATATCAACCTATTTTCAGAGAATTAAATAAAATAACTTTCGAGTTTTATCAATAAGTCTTGTTTAAAAAAAACGTTTTATCAATAATCAACCATACTTTATATCTAGAGTATTTCACTTAATTACGATTATTTATAAATATTGATTTTATTTTGGTGTGATAATTTGGTCCTAATATCCAATATCCATTTTAGATCCACTTAAAAAATAAAATATTTGAATTGTCCAGAATTCATATAATAAAATTTTGAATATGTCGAATCTGTATCTTTATTTCAAAATATATTAAATTTTTAATTTTATTAATAATTATATCTGATAATATTTATACATAAAATTATATTTATAATATTATACTTATATATTTATGAATTTTGTATAAATATTTATTTGTCTATTTTTGTCAGTTAAAATATTTATTTATGTATTATTTTAGAATTTTCTTATTTGAAAAAAAATAATTAATTATTTTTATGCATTCGGTAGCATAATATCAAAACAGATACATAAAATTTAGATATATATAAACCACAAATCTGGATCAGAATACTAAATTCATAGATTCAACGAACTTGGATCAGAATATCCTAAATTTTGTAGATATTTGAATCTATTTCACTCTGTGTAGTGGTAACAAGAAGTAAAACAACATTAGACAGCTAAGAGAAAGAAAAAAACGTGTTTATTTTGACACAAAATGGCAAAATATGTTGATTACTTGTACCCTCAGTTTTCGTATAATATTATCGTCGTGCCCAGTCTTCTCTCTTTTTCTTTTTCTTTAATCACACTTTAAGGTGAGAGTTATAAATAGGGAAATACCAAACGTAACAAAGTTACATTTAAATTCCACAAACATATTATAAATTATTTTAAAACTAAAAGTAAAAGAGTGATGCCGCCCGTTTGACCTTTGACCAGTAGATTTAATGACACTCTCCTTTGAATATGATTTCAACGGCGTGCTCCTTTCTGCCGTTGGGAATCTCTCATGATCAATTATTATACTTCAGAAAACTCTAACCATCAAATAATTAATTAGCAAATAATCATCCGTCCTTTTGAGCAGATTATTGATAATGACTCGTGTCTGAATCACGTCCAATAATAAACTAGTAATGTACAACGGGCTGAATTGTAGTTTTCATGCTTTTCTTCACCTTTTTGCATGCCCTACATTAGCCAACTTGGCAAATATTATGCGATGTTCGCATTGGCATTATTATTTTACGCCAGCCATTATTGTACAATTTCATTATTTATTTTAAAAGTTTTGGAAAATGATTACCAAACCCAACCCAAAATTAAATGCTCTATTATAACTTTACAAAATAAACTAATTGTTAAAAGTTATGTTATTTTTACGAGTATAATTTTATCAGTCATAAACATCAACTACTGAACTTTTTTTACTGAAATATTTTCTATTACATTGAGATCCCAAAAACGTCATTTAAAAAATAGTCAGAAACCCGTTCAATTTTAATGAAAGTTATATGTAAGAATTTTCGTTTTGATATTCAGTCTCAGATCAGAAATTTAATACTTTAGCTCATTTTTAGTTTGAGATTCTGCAAGAATACGCAGTGGAAGTCTGCGAAAACAAAATAAGATTTATGTATAAATATTATATGAAATTATCAGTACAACTTCAATAGTATCGAATGTCCTTTGGTGAATGAATGTGGCGAACAGCCGCATAAAAGCTGGCAATTTTAATTTTGCATTATAGTTTTCCATTAAATTTGTTTTCAGGCAAAAATGTTTTTATTGTTGGGAGTATAAAAGTATCTGCTTACAATGGTGACAGACAAACAGGGTAAGAGCCCATGAAAACGCACGTTGCCAAAGAAAATAAAGAGAAGAAGAAGGAAAAGATCGCTCTTCCCCAGTTTGCCAGCTCACCGCCACTCAATAGCAGGACCCATAATTTATTGATATTTACCATTCTGACCCTTCAATCTTCGTGTCCGCTAACCCTAGAGAGGTTCTCCGCGTTTCTGTTTCGTATTTCTAACGTGATTGTGGTCACGTGATATGACACGTCATCTGTTACCATTTGATGACGCAACGCTGTCTTTCCTCTTTCTGTGTCGTTTTGAATATTTTTCTTTTCAGTTCTATATTCAATTGCAATTAAGTTTATGTAATTGCATTTACTGTTTATGAATTTTATTCACGTAACTGAATATTTCGATTTGAGCTAATATCATATACGACTAGTATAAATTTTGCTTTATTTTTTCTTGATGTATAATGTTGAAGGTGGGTTTTGTATATCCATCAATACTCTGCTCGATTCCAAAAAGAGTTTACTTAACAATCTCAATTCATATTTAGTCAAAACAAAAAAAAACAATCTCAATTCATATTGAATTGTTATCGATTCAAATATTGAGCTCGTCTCGCACTTGTCATATTTTTCAGCCTCTATTTAGTTCCAATATAAACGAGGTTTTGTACGTGCTTTGTTCCTAAATTGCTTTCATCACCTCTAATTCACTATTCTACATGTAACTAAAGTTCTAAGATTTAAATAACAATCAGTCAGGCCCTCAATCCGCCTTGGACCGCTTTTGACCGCTGATGAAAATGGGTAAAGCCCAACTAAAACAAAATTGTAATTGAGTTAAATTTTAAACCAACCAATAATTTAAGAACCGGGCCACACCCATGGACAATCCAACCAATAGATACTCCTAGGAATAGAGCAACATGAGTTCTTGCAAAACAGCAAATGAAATTGTCGCCAAGAAAGTGATTTTTAAAAATACAATACGCACTGATTCGGTTAAATCGTTTCGGGTAATTTGGTTAGTTGGTTCGGCCACACTCACGAATTGAACTTGAAAATTTTGGTTATGTTTTCAATTATTTGGTTTTCTTAATTTATGCTAAACTGAACCTTTTTCGCTTCAGTTAAGTTTATGTTTAAACTAATTTTTTTTATTTAATTCAATTATTTTCAATTAATTTTGGTTAGTTCCGTTCGTTTTCTGGGTATTTTCCGTATTTTTTTTCAGAGTCAGATTAATTTTGTTTTTGCCAAACTAAACTGAACCGACTACTAAACTGAACTGATAACCAACTTTTGAAAAGCTTGCCGACCTGACCCGACTTGTAACCGTTTATGAATCCAGAACCAACAATTTGGGTTCGGTTCTGGCTCTGGTGTAGATCCCAACGCTAGGATAACGAAACAATGAAGAAGAAAAAGAGATGATCATCCAATACATTACTGTGTAAACCTCACAGTTTCATCAGAATCATTGAAATGAAGAGTATAAATAAAATAAATTTCATAAAACCACTTAACAGAATCGTTGAAACAACCTTAGAATCAATGAAGAGTATAATTTACAGGTGAAATGAAGAGTATAGATCCGGCGAGCTCTTTTCTCATATCTATGTTCAATAAAGCCCCAACATTCTGAGTTCCATTACATGACTCTGGTCAAGATCAGGAACATTCTTGCAGTCTCGGTCTTCCACTATATACTCCTGATACAGAACCACAATGTTGAATATCAAGAGAACCAATAACGGTAAATAAATAAAGTAGAGAGAATCTGCACCTTTGTGAGTTCTTGTTTGGCAAGAACATGGTAGTGCCGCTCATTGATCCTTTGACCACATATAATTGCGATGAAGAACCCATAAAGTAGTCCTACCAAGACAATGGCCAAAACTGCAACATAAAACAGACTCATTAGATTAAGACACATATCTCAGAGATGATGGTGTTGCACTATAGAAAGCGAGAAGAGGTGTTACCAGCTAATGTGTAGAAGCCATAAGGATGTTCCTCATAACCGAACATCTCACGTAGTTCTTCGCCGTAGAACTTGTAAACTAGTAACCCCAAGAACGCTACTACCTGTTGATACATGAAGACTATGTCCATCAACATAAACATATTGACTTAGCATCACAAATATCATCAAATCCAAAAACACATAAGGAATCTCCTGTATCAGATTTTGAATGCAACAAGAAACCAGTGATCTGGTTACTAAACTGTATGGCAATTATAACTATGGATGTGAACTCTCATGAGTTGATTCTAGTAAAATTTTCATAGTGTAGATGAACAAAAATCAGTTATTAAGCTGATAAACATCGTAGAAGAACGAAAAACAAGTGCTGTACCATCTGGACAGTGATTTGGCAATTAAAACAATGGTTTTGTGCTCTCGTGAGTTGATTCTAGTAAAATTAAAGATCGTGCGAGTGTAGATGGACAAAAATGAGAGTCAAAAAGCTGATAACAATCGTAGAAGCAAGTGTATAAAAAAAAAAAAAACTAATTAGGAGAACAAGTAATTTTACCATCTGGACAGTGATGAAAATGAAAGCATGATCTCTAGCAACCAGGAGCTGAAATCTCAATCTCAACCACCACCTATCAGGAGGCACATTGGCTCGGAGTTTGAACACAGCTCTACACTCTGTACAATGCGAAAACGCAAAACCTTCCTGATACATAAACCAGCATGAGTTAGCAAAAAAAAAAAAAAAACATAAACCAGCATTCAGAACATACACATCCTAGAGAGAAAACACTTCATAAGCTCAAAAAGATAAGAGCCAACAGATAACAAACTTCGTAGCAACTAGTGATAAGTAACTAACCTTGGTGGAGCGCCAGTTATCGAGACAAGATCTGTGCACGTACTTCTGAGTACCTTTACAATTGCACGGACCAATCAGATCTTCCCCTGCAAACCATTACACAATAATAATAATAATCAAAGTCGTCTCAAAATTTTGAGATCAAGAAAGCCTTGTTATATCCATACCTCCAACGTCAAGGCAAATTCGACATTGTGGTTGATCTACAGCAGCAACGAGATGCGTAGTTTCGTTATCGTCATCCTCATCATCATCACTCTCAGCTATCTCAGAAACCTCTCCTTCTTCCTCTACAACACGATCGCCTCTTTCCGCTGCTACGATTTCGTTGGTGGATGTGGATTCGTCGAATAGAATAATCTGTTCTTCGTTCCGGTCATCATCACTAGGCACTAACTGCATCTCTTTAATCCAGAAGAAACAAAAAAATCAAATCAACAAAACTTTCGTCAGAAAGCTCGATCTAAGCTTTACCCGAATTCTCGAGAAGTTTCTTCTAAGCCAAGCATTGCTTGCAGTTCGCGACTAAGAAATTGCTAACTATAGCTGCCGAATCAGAGTGGTGGCTATTGATTTGGTTCTCTCGACAGATTTATCATTATGTGTTGAACACAGAGACGACGACGACGAAGATCTTTGAGCTTTGAGAGAGATGAAGATGATGATGAATTGAGATTTGATTGAGATCAGAAAAGAAAAGTCTGAGGGGTAAAACTGGGATTTAAAATTATGTCGAGAGCACGTGACACGTGGGTTAGTTAAACCGATCGGACAAGAAGTAGCCGGTCGGTATCTAGCAATAATCCTTGTTCAAAACTATAATTTTAAACGGTCTCTTTTCTATTTGTCGAATCTATTCTATTAATTCTTCAACATGTCCAATTGATAGTAAGTTATGTCCAATTTAAAATACAATGCATCTAAAATATAACTGCATAAAATAAACTATAATAAAATATAATAACTACTTCACATTCCATAACCACCAAAACTCATATTGTCTATTTGGTTTCCTGCTTTTACGTTATAAACCGTCAAGTTCAGTTCCATTCAAAACAAATCGTATTTTTCTTCATGCATATAAAAGATCAACAGAACTACAGACGCATAAAATATATTGCGTTCTTGATTTTTGGATGTTCAACAAAGAAACGAAACCACAAGAGTATGTTTTTAACGTGAATGTCTAAAACTAAAATAGACAGATTAAAAACTCATCTATTGATACACAATCATACATATAATAATGACACCAACATCAATACTACTAAAATATAAACATGATATATTGATATAGGTTTGGTTCCACTATTTTAATACAAATATTAAAAATAATTATTAATAATTTAAGAAATTGCATATGTTAGTTTATGTGATATTATTGAATTAATATCATAACAAAAAATACATAGTATTTATTTAACTTTTAATATATTTTTAAGGGAAAATAATTTAAGACATTTACAAAAAAATATGATTAAGAAAAAACACAAGTATTATAATTAAATATCTAGAAAAAGTTAAACAAAAAAAATATACATGTCCTTTTGAAAAGACGGGTCAGAATCTAGATTCTGAAGACCCGAATGTTCTCAAATATTTAAAAAAATAGTTTCATATAAACTTTTTAAAATACACAAAAACAGATTTTATCAATACATAACGGGTCTATGACAAAAAAACAATAGTTTAAAAATATTAAACTTTTTATTTAAATTAAAATACTAAAAATAAAATCACTGTGAAATAATTCACAAGTTTAACAGCAGGTTAATAAACAAAAATCATAATACGGCTCAGAATTATTTGGAGTCTTCAAAATTTTGGTCATATTTAAAATAAAAAAAATAATTCATACAATAATTTTAGATAAATTTCATAAAATTCTTAACAAAATATATTTTATCAAGGATAAAAATATTCATGACATAAAATTAATTTTTTCAACAAAAAACATACCCGCCCTCTGAATGGCGGGTCAGAATCTAGTCTATTCTATTAATTTTGCAGTGTGCCCTATTGATATATATTGTATCCATTTAAGAAAAAACAAGAAAACTATATATAACTGCTTAACATGTGCTTAACGTATCACGCTTCGTGGTGGTCATTGCTAAACGGAACCATATATGTATATCATATATATATATATATATATATATATCTACTTCTCCATGATTTAACCTAAAACTCTGTTGTGGGCACAGGGTCAGGCCTTCCGGAAATATGGAACTGAGGTTTAGTCCAATAGTTCGGATTGGTACCTGAAACAAAGAGTGAACATTTTTATGAGTTTTATAAGTTTATGATGCAAACAGAAGCAAACATGAATATGAATCAGAATGATAATAAGAATAAAAGCAAATAGAAAATGGATAGATTGGTGGAGATGGGATCTTTGTTGCTGGACTGAAGTCACTCTCAACAAGATCAATGGATGGAAGATGGATAGATATGGGATTTGCTTGCGGGACTGAAGTCTCTCTCAAGGCAAATCAGTAGATGGAAATGATGGGGGGATTGAGGACGCCACAAAGCTCTGTGTAAGGATGCTTTGATAAGTCAGGTTGCTCAAGAGCTGCTTCTCACAACACTCAAAAGACTTAGATAATAGTTTTAAGAAAAACTAGAAAAACTGCATATTCATTCATAAAATTCAAGGGTGATTAACAAAGACAAACTAAATGAGCTTATATAGGCTCGACCTTGGGACTCTCTAAGAGTCTAAAAATGACTTAAGGAAAGAAATAAAATTGAAATAAAAGTCTTGGAAGCAAAGGCTTTGATGGTTCCATGTAATCTTCCTTTAGCTTGATTTATGCCTTCTTCCAAATGAGATGATCTTGTATCTTGATATCTTCTTGAACCTGGATGGTTTAAGGGGATAAGTGAGCTTCCTGGGAATCTTCTTGATAGCTTGGAAGGTGCTGAGGTCGTGCATAAACTCAGGGAAAAAGAGCTGTTGGAGTTTGAATGCAAGAATCTCCAAATAAGGCAGCTTGGTGTTAATGGGGATCCTCCTGATCCTATGATGGCTGGTGCATGATATGAACTTGTAGAAATCCTCTTGAATGAATATAATGTCTTCTGGAAGTCTTGGACTGATCTTATTGTCTTCTGGTCGGAGTTGGTTTGGTTGGAAATGATCAAACCGAAAGATTGTCCAATCTTGCCATAAATAGCTCCGGTTTGATTTAAGTGACTCTTCATTGAACCAACTGATCTCTTGGGCTCTGGTGTAGCTAAGGACTCCTTCAATACCTCCTGATTGGTTGAGATGATCTCCTGGACGCCAATGTCTGGTTTGAAGCTGATTGAACCGGTTAGCTTCCAATTGAGGCAAGTGTAGAACTGGTTTGACCGGTTCTGGCAAATTGGGCATAACTTCATAATTCCGTGGCCATTTCTCCTGATATTGGGCTTCCTGGAAAGATGAGAGACTCCTCTTGAATCCTATGATTGGCTTTGGTTCAGGCCGCTTCTTCATTGGGCTTGAATCTCCTTCAAAAGTCGGGTACTCGCAGATGGATGGGCTGGGGAACCTCCGGTTTGTAAAATTCATAACTCCTTGGTCCAGTAAGCTTTTCTGGATATTCCAATTGGGCTGGACTCCGTCTGGAGTGTAGAATCCATTAAAATTTGTTTCACTCCAAAACTCCTTTTGGTTGTCGAGATATATGCCGTGGACTGGACCTATGTTGCTGGTACCTCCAAAGTGGCCGGTTTGGACTGCTTGGTTGACCTCTGGTTCAACCACTGGTTTGATGACCACATCATCCCCTCCCCCTTGTGAAGGTTTTGACCTCAAAACTGGATAACCTGATACACCACAATAGAGCAAGTCAGGTTTCATTCTCTTTTGGGAGTTTAGAACCTTACCTTGATACAATTTTGGTTTGGTAATGGGTTGTGCATCTGGTGGCTCTTCTTTAAAAAGATGGGAAATGATCACGCCTCTGGCCTGGATAGTGTCATTTCTTCTCTTCTGGAGTTGATGGTACTTCACACTAGTGGTATCCTCATGGTTGATCATCTTTGGGACTGATTCTCCAAGTAATAAAAGATTATCCGGTGGGATTTCTTTAAAGCTTTCTTCTTTGCAACCTGAAAAATCCTCAACATTCTGGACAAAGACAAAGTGAATTATATCTGATACTGGAGTTTCATAAACAGAATGTGATATGGTCGAATTTACCATAGGTGCATCAGCATGATGAAAAATTAAATTCTTCTTTGGACAGCTTTGGATTGATGGCTGCCTTTCTTGCACCCTTTTATCTTGTTTGGTGTGATCTTCTTCTTGTCTTGTATCTGAAAAATAATTTCTTGGCAAAGACAAATGCATTATATCTGTGGTTGAAGATTTAAAAACAGAATATTTAAAATTCATACTTACTTTGATTGCATCAAAAAGTTGAAGTATGATTTTCTCTTTGTTGCCAGCTTCTCCTTCATTCTGTTTTGCACATGTAATGCTGATGGTGTGCCTTTCTAGGGACGTGGGATCTCTTCCTCTAGGCTCTCTGTCTTTTGTTATTCCTGGATCAAAATTCCTTGGCAAAAACAAGTGCATTATACCAGAATTTTGAACCAATAAATCAGATTGAATAAAACTATCACTTTTTATAGATAAATCTGTTTTCTTTTCTAGTGATGTTTGTATCAATGCTTGCTTAGTGGGGCAAGTCACAGCAAAGTGTCCTCTTTTATGACATTTATAACATATCTGTTCTCTTAAATCCTTAGAGTTAGAAGACTTATCTTGGCTTGGTGCCTCTTCTTTCTTTGGATTTGAAATCTCTTTACTCCTTGGACATAAATCTTGGAAATTTTTTGAGTCCAACAAGGATGTGGAGATTGTGTTTCTCTGGACCTCAGTACCTGCCTTAACATCCTTTGACAAAGACAAGTGACTTATACCAGTGGGAGATGATTCATAAACAAATTTATCAAGTATAGGACTTACCTTGGCCTTTTCTTGAAAAATTGGTTTGTCTGATTTTTCTTTGAGTCTGGCCAATGTGTCTTGGCTGACAAACCCCTTCTTCTCCATGGTCTTTGGGACCTCATTAAGTTGGTATTTATCATAGAAAACCGTGGGTCTCCTGCTTGGCCGAATCTGGTCTTGATGGATCAAGCTTCTATGACCTCCTTTGGGCACATCTTCTCTTGCTTCTTGGGAACCATGAGTTGGATACCTCCTTGGGTACTTCTCCTTGATTTGAGATGTTGTAAAATCTGGTGCAAACTCATACCTCATGGCTTTCTTAAGTGCTCCCCACGTTTTGATAGTTGGCTCCTTGTAAAACCATCTATCATCTACTTCTTGAACCCACCATTTAAAGGCATCTCCTTTTAGATGATCAATAGCATAAGCTAGCCTTTCTTCCTTCAGGATGTTGTTGTAGTGAAACCATTCATCAAGGTTCCTCTCCCATCTAAGATAACCTCTTTTTCCTGAAAATTTAAAGATTTCAATTTTATCAGCAAAAGAGTTATATTCAAACCGAGAATTAACAACATGATGGTTATGGGTTTTAGAAGTTAGAGTTTGATTGATCCTTGAAGGATCTGGTGGCTTGGGCTCGACATAGACAGCCTCTGGTGCATCTCCAAATCTTCTTTCCCCTGGCTGTGGACGTTGGCCTTGTGCCTTTCTTCTTTTCCTCAACTGAGCAATCTGGTCAACCTCTTGCAAAGCTGTCAAATGTTGGTTCTTCTTTGCCATCTGACTTTGGCTGTGTGTTTCTCCTACCATGGCTTCCTGAAACACTCTCAAAGATCAAGTGAAGAATAGGGAAGTTCTGGTTGAACCAAAATAAACCAAATGCAAGCTAATTAAAACTAAACCGAGAAAATATGCTAATTTGAACCGAAATGAAATAAAATATGCAAAAATGATTTTTCTTTTGGTTTTCTGGATGCAAACTCGAAATGAAACAAAAATGAATGACAATTAACACAAATGAAAAGAAAATATGGAAAGAAAACTAATGCTGATTTTTTTTTTTTGAATTTTCAGATTTGATATGGAAACAACTTAAAATGCAGAATTTTTTTTTTTTTGAACTTTTTCAAATGGAAACAAATAAATGCAAACACCTTTTTTATATGCAAATACCAAAATGATGAAACAAATATGATATGCACGAAATTAAAATGATATGCCTTTTTTTAACTTTGCAATGCAAGAATCAAAATAATGCAAAATGCAGATTTTTTTTTTTTTTGAAATGAATGCACAAAATCTAGAAATGGCAAGGGGAGCTGGGCAATGAATGCAAACAAGCTAATGAAAAAAAATATGAATCCTAGATAATCTACACGAAAAGAAACTTGTCTTCCTCTTTTTATAATTTTTTTTTTTTGGAATGCAACAAAAACACAAAAAAATGCAGAAACTGTTTTTATGGCTTTTTGATTTATAAATGCAAAGCAAATGCAAGCAAATATGAAATGCAAGGATAGATATCACCTTAGTCAGGAGCTTGAGCTCTGATACCAAATGATACAGGCTGAGAATCTCACTCTAGCTTTTCTCACAAGAAATCAAAACCTACGGCTTAAATGAAATGAAGATCGCCACTCAAAGATGTGAAAGGCTTTGAGATAAGATCAAGAACCAGCACCTAAGTGAATCTCACACAAAGATAAAGGTTCCACACTTGTATCCTAAGAAAGCTTCTCACATAACTTAGAAATAACAAGAACAAGCATAAAAGCTCTCAAGAGAAAATCTCACTTTTTATTCAATACTCAAGTCTGATTTTACAATGAAAGGAGATGATCTTTATATATAGCTCTTGGACAGAATCAAAGACATAAATGAAAGGCGGATTTCTAGGACAAATCATAATTAAAAGACAATCAAAATGCTGGTCAAAAGGGCTGATCTCAAGGGATTGAGATTTGCTTATTAATAAGATGATGACCACACCTTTAATACCATTGATCCACATATTTATTAGCTGATAAGGAGGCTTAAGTGGTGGCCTTTGTTTGGGAACAGCCAGCTGAATCAAACGAACCATAGGCTTGATGGTGTCTAGGTTCATCCGAGTCCAAACATGGAAAGTTTTGTCTACTTTAGGAGCTGTGGATTTCATGCCCGCATCAAACTCCATTATTATTTCAGCTGTGGTCTTCCTTTGCCATCTAAGATCACCATCTCTCTCCCTCTCCATCATAAGCCGTGCACTCCGGAGGAGACATAGCGTAACCACCAAAGCACTAGAGAAACCATTCATCACTTCTGGTCACCGTCTTGATTTGGAGAGACACCCACTGCCGGAGAGGAAGCTTGCGCCACCGGAGACATCACGTCGTTTCAGAGACTAGCCTTTAGCATTGGATCTCCATGTTTGTTACTTTATATGGGACTCGGTTGGACTTGGAGTTAGATTGGGAGAAGCGTGGAGATGTGTCAAGCGGAATCGGATCTAGAGATGTCATATCTCTTCACCTCCACCGGCACCAATCCACCGACATGGCAGTTCAATAACCCACTACCTCCTATTTTTAAGGGCTACAGATATTGCAACCAAAACTTTAGAAAAAAAAATTAATAACTGTTTAGAAATAAAGTTCAAAAATTAAATTGTAAAATGGTTATGGTGTAAGCAATGTTTTGAAACCCGATTGTTAAATTGCTAAATTAATTAATTTTGTTATATAATAATATATTAACAATTAAAAATACAATAAATATTTTATGATTCGGAAAACATCTCGAAAATATGCAACTTTAGTTTTCTTTAGCAACCTAAAGTTCTGTCCATATAAATATAATTGCTTAACCTTTAACTTTAACTTTATTGTAACTGTTTTCTTTTATATATATAATTGCTTAACTTTTAACCTTATTGTAACTGCTTTTATATGTCCATATAAATATAATTGTTTAACCTTTGACTTTATTTAAAAACACGCCAACAACTAACTGGTCGAAAAGAGTATTATTTGTTGTTTGTTGTTGGTTACCGTCTGAATTTTATAAAAATTATATTTCTTAAATATATAAAACAAAAAATTTACCTATTCTTTTAAGTATGGATCATAAATTTGGTCCAACTATTTGAAAAATCGATTTGCGGGTGCGGTTTATGAGTATTTTATGCGGGGTGAGTATGGGTTGGTGAATTTTGGATCGCGGCTACCCGTCGATCCGCAAACTATTTAAAAAATAAAAAGTAAAAAATAAATATTTTTTAAATACATGAATTTAAAAATAATAACTTAAAATACCCAAAACGAAAATAAAAATTTGTTCCATAAATCATGTATAAAGTTTTAATATAAATATATTTTATAATAATTAAATTAAATAATGATTTTTAAAATATATATAACCCGCAGATAACCGCAAAATTAAGTGGAGCGGGTGCGAATAAAAAATTATTTGTTTGCGGATTGTGTGGGACATAATTTTTAAACAAAACAAAACTGAAAACCCACGGGTTAGTGGGTCAGCATGGGCGAGTTCGATCCGCAATCCAGCCTTAACCGTGCGTATACAAGATCAATTTTTAAATTGCTATTATTTAATAAAATATATTTTGATTAAAATTATACACAAATATGATTATAAAAAAATACAAACATAATCAAAAAGAAAAAACAAATATCAAAGATTAAATTTAAAACAAAAAAAAGTACCCGCCCTTTTAAGGGCGGATCAAAATCTAGTATTAGATTTGTATTAGTATGTATGTGTTTATTTTGGGTTTAATAGCTAAATATAATTATTTAGTAATAAATAATTACATAAAAACTGTCAATAATAATTAAAAATAATTAATCGTATTTTAATTTTACGCGAAAAATACTTTAGACGGTCAACTCAAGAATTAAACAATCTTAGACGAATCAATATGGATTAATTCTTAGCTTCAATATTTTTGTCAAATTCATTGCGATCAACCTCCCAAACAGGGCCTAGATGGCCATATTTTAGAACATGGACAATAATCCCCTAGACTATATTTGAGAAGTGATTTTGCCACATGTCATCTCCACAATCATTTTCATAAAAATAATATGACATGGCTATTAAAATTGATGACATGTCATATGGTTAAATATGACATGGACAATTACATTTAATGCTGATATATATTTTTGTAAATCTTTTTAGAATATGACAATAACTCATATATTATATTTAATATTGATTTATATTTTTGGTAAACTTGGTAAAATATGGAATAACTCATAAATCATCACTAAAATAAATATATTCAAATATGACATTTTGAATTTCGAAATATTATATAAATTTACTTTTATAATTATAAAAATTTTGTTATCTAAAATTTTCTAAATTTTCTAATTTAAAAAAAAATCGTAATATCATTAGTTTCTTTTAGATCTCTACAAATTATATAAATGTTATTTAGTTTTAATTTTTGATAACTATACAATTTTATATGATTTTAGTAATTTTGTACAAGTTGATTTTATATATTTAACCAAATGAAATAAATAATTTTTTATCTAAGATTTTAACTTTATATATATATACATATATATTCTTAAATATAATTTAAAATAAAAAAAATATTTTCTCTTAATTTTATGCCTAATTAATGATATTTATATTAAATTACATTTTAAAATATAAAATTTAACTTTTAAAAAATTCATCACTACACATGATGCAGGAAAACACCTAGATAAATAATTATGACATGTCTACTAAAATTGATGACATGTCTTATAGATTAATATGATATGAAAAATTATATTTATGTTAATTTATATTTTTGGTAAACTTTTTGAAATATGGTAATAACTCATATATTACATTTATTATCAATTTATATATTTGGACTTTTAAAAAATATGGTAATAACTCATAAATCATCATTAAAATAAATATATTCAATTATGGCATTTCAAGTTTCGAAATATAATTTAAATTAAAAATATTTTAAAAATATATACATATTTTTTAGAAAATTATAACAATTAAATCATAAAATCAAATTAAATCGTAAAATCATTATTTTCTTATATATATCTACAGATTTTATAAATATTGTTTAATTTTAATTTTTGACAGTTATGCAATTTTACATATTTATTTAATATATTTAATTAAAATAAATAGATAGAAAAATCTACCTAAGATTATAATTTTAAATATATCCATGCACATTCTTAAATATAATTCAAGATAAACAAAATTGTTTTTATCTTAATTTTAGTGTTCAGTTAAATAAAATTTATATTAAAATATTAATAAGAAAAAAACAAAATTTATAATATTAATAAAAATTAAATATAATTTATATTTATCTATTAAAAATATTTTAAAAAACTGAACTTAGTAGATTTGGAAGCACAAAAGAGGGTTTAATTACCGATTGCACTAAATCCAAAGAAGAGCGTTGTTTGTATCAGATTAAGGTTTCTGCATTATTTAAGTTAAAACATTCTTTGGTCACGCGCCTAATGTTTTTAATCATACCAGCTAGACTTGTAAAAGATTGCAACTCAG
This sequence comes from Raphanus sativus, assembly GCF_000801105.2. Lineage (NCBI taxonomy): Eukaryota > Viridiplantae > Streptophyta > Magnoliopsida > Brassicales > Brassicaceae > Raphanus > Raphanus sativus. The sequence goes on along the minus strand of NC_079515.1, from coordinate 29,296,079 downwards.
ATTGCAAAACCGTCACGCTTTCTCTGTCCGGTTCTCTGAATATAAATCTCATAATAGCCCAGAGATTCCATGTTTTTCTGTAAAAGCTATAGTACGATCATCTACTTCCTGAGAGAAACATGTAACTTCTTAACTAACTTGAGAATGCAAAAAAAAAAAAAAAAAAAAAAAAAAACTTGAGAATGCCTATGTTGATACACACAAATGAAAGTGTTAATTAACAAAAACATTTATACAACGCATAAGACTGTCTACTGGATAATTAAGAAGTAGTTCGGTCGCATGAGAAGAAGGGTATCTAACTTTCGACAACCAAACACAAAAAGAAGATCTGGGTTTAACCCTTTTATTTAGCAAAAAAAAAAACAAACCTGCAAACAAAAAAAGTCAGTCTGGAGAGACAAAAACTGGAATTAAAAAAAAACATGTGGAGAGCACGTGATACGTGGATTAGTTTAAACCGATCGATTGGTCTGGACCGAACCAAGAACCGATTGAATTTACTAGTCGCCGATCGGTTTGTAACTAAAAGTAAAAAACTGAATCGAAACCGGAAACCGCTCGGTTCGGTTTACAGGCACCCGCACAGAACAACCGAGTGGACCTGTGACTGTGAAGTTCATCGTTAACTTCGCAGAGTCGTTACGTTATGTCAATACAGATCAGACTCAAGTTTTTCTTTGGCAGAAAGAGAGAGAGAGAAAGAGTATGGCGGAGACTGTGCATTCTCCGATGGTGACTTACGCATCGATGCTATCGCTTCTCGCTTTATGTCCACCTTTCGTCATCCTCCTGTAAGCTCTCTTTCATTTTTCGTTGCTCTTTGCTCATCAGATCGGCTCGCACAGTATGTCATCCCCTTAGTTCATAGCTTAGATTAAATAAGAGAATGAATCTGGTGAATGTGTAACATACTGATACATTGTATGAGCTTCCTTGTTCTTTGACTGAGATTGTGAGTTTCTAAGTTAAGCAACAATAGTGGATTTGTTGGTCTATACAATTTTCTTTTGTTTGCTAATAAACTTATGGGGACCTGTGGCCATTATTATTATTATAATTTATTATTCAGATCTTTCATACTTCATTATTTTCCAGATATGGAGAGTTTGAGTTTGACTGCAGTAGACGTAATATTTACACCTATTTTTATTGAATTTTAGTTTCATTTTTTTCTTTTAATAATGCAGATGGTACACAATGGTTCATCAGGATGGTTCTGTTGTTCAGACCTCTGGCTTCTTGTGGGAGAATGGAGTTCAAGGGCTCATCGACATATGGCCTAGACCCACTGCCATCGCTTGGAAGATAATCTTTTGCTATGGAGCATTTGAGGCTGCTCTTCAGCTTCTTCTTCCTGGTCCAAGAGTTGAAGGCCCCGTTTCTCCAACGGGAAACCGACCTGTTTACAAGGTTCGACGGATGGCTCGACTTAAGTATCAGTTAGCCTTGTGTGTGTGTGTGATGGAATTTTGATGCAAATAAACAACTTATGTTCGTTGTAGGACAATGGTTTGGCTGCCTATTTTGTGACACTAGCCACCTATCTTGGTCTTTGGTGGTAAGCAATGTTTTTGAATGCTTTATGTTATGCTTTACGTATATGAGTTGAATTATCTTTTGCTATTAAGGTTCGGGATATTCAACCCTGCAATTGTCTACGATCACTTGGGTGAAATATTTTCGGCACTGATTTTCGGAAGCTTCATATTTTGTGTTCTGTTATACGTAAAAGTAAGTTGGTACGTTTCTACTTAGTGTCTACTAATGTAGACTATGTTTTTCTTTTTGTGTGTGTGTTTAAAACTTGTCTTTTTTTTGTCTTGTACAAGGGTCATGTTGCACCTTCATCAAGTGATTCTGGTTCATGTGGTAACCTGATTATCGACTTCTATTGGGTATGCTATTTCTGCTGATCATATTTTCGTTCTAAAAATTAAAGTTTGTATTTACTTTAAGGAACTCACGCCTTGCCAATGATAGCCATCTCGTGAATATCTTGCCTTTATACTAGACATTCAGAGGTAACGCTTTCTGAAAGTTCCAAAGTTAGTGGACCTGTAAACAAACACACTAGAATTTTTAGTGGTGGTATGATTATGGTTTTTAAATGTCAGAAGGTGAGGGAAAATAATAAAATATTCAATAGTTGTCATAACAATACATAGATAAGATCTTATTTCACTCTTCGCGTCCAGCTTATCATAACAAAATCCAATATGTGGCAAATCTTATTCCCAGTGTCTTCCTTGTGTTGTGGTTTGCAGGGCATGGAGTTGTACCCTCGAATTAGTAAGAACTTTGACATCAAGGTTTTTACTAATTGCAGATTTGGTATGATGTCATGGGCAGTTCTTGCCGTCACGTACTGCATTAAGCAGGTACATATCCACTTTGTTACGACATAACCTGGAGGTTTCTTTGAGTCCTTGTTTGATATAAAGGCCTAGTCTCTTCTAATATGTGGTCACTATACTTTTTCTTTTACCAGTATGAAATAAATGGGAGAGTATCTGAGTCAATGCTCTTGAACACCATTCTGATGCTGGTGTATGTCACGAAATTTTTCTGGTGGGAAGCTGGTTACTGGAACTCCATGGATATCGCACATGACCGAGGTATGCTTCTTTCTCACACAATATTAAAAATTGATTTGCTATTTGGCCATAATTTCTTTCTTTCCTTTTAAGTGGCTGATGTAGCAGCATATGACTCAAAATGAAGCTAACTTTTTTCATACTTTATTATTTGTGATTTTCAGCTGGCTTCTATATTTGCTGGGGTTGTCTAGTGTGGGTGCCTTCTATTTATACCTCTCCAGGCATGTACCTTGTGAACCATCCGGTCGAACTTGGAACTCAGGTGCAAAAGATGAACTTTTATAGCTGAATATAGAAAAGGGAAAGATACGTGAGAAATGCCCTTTGTCTGTTACAAATAAAAAAACCTAAAAGATAGCACTTTCAGTCAGGTTAGCTAAATGTGACAATCCCGGAAATTGCACTTTTAATTCTTGTAATTGAAATACTTGGTATACTATGGCTCATGATTATGTATTTCAGATATCAGTCTATGCAGTAGCTTAACAATTGTTGACATTTATGCCTATTCTTATCTCTTAAACTTCATAATCTCCTTCCTTGGTTTGCAGTTGGCAATATACATTCTGGTGGCGGGGATTCTTTGCATTTACATAAACTATGACTGCGATAGACAAAGGCAAGAGTTCAGGAGGACAAATGGGAAATGCTCGGTTTGGGGCAAAGCACCGTCAAAGGTGTGATCATAATAATAGAGACTCGAAATTCACGAGACATTTCGATGTGTAATAACAATTTTGGTTCTATCTATTTGTTGCAGATTGTGGCAACATATAAGACAACGGCTGGTGAAACTAAAACCAGTCTTCTCTTAACCTCTGGATGGTGAGTAGAGTGTATACTACTTTATGCTATTACATCAGATTAAATGGCTTTTGGATCGTGCAGGTGGGGATTGGCTCGACATTTCCATTATGTTCCTGAGATCTTAAGTTCTTTCTTCTGGACCGTACCAGCTCTATTTAGTAACGTAATTCCTTCTCCATCTCTTTGCTTCGTTTTATAAGCATTTGTTGCAAGAGACATATTTAACACATAATAAAATCTTTTCTGTTCTCGTTTGAACCAGTTCTTACCATACTTCTATGTCATATTCCTCACTATTCTTCTGTTTGATCGAGCCAAGAGAGACGATGACCGATGCCGATCAAAGTAAGCCAACAAACCTGAATGATTCTTTTCGTTATGATATACACGTTCTCTTTGTTCTTACTCTCGTTTTGTTACATTTTTTTCTTTGGTAAAAAGGTATGGGAAATATTGGAAGCTGTATTGCGAAAAAGTGCGATACAGGATTGTTCCTGGTATTTATTGATAGTCTGAGTTGTCTTCTCTGCTTTTGGTTCGTTCATTCAAACGTTACAATCATCCAAATATATATTTGTTTTGCTGATCTGTAAGCTACTCTTGAATTTCTAGCCATGGGTTTCTTCTCTAGATTATACATTTAAATTTAGCCTAAAGACTAAAGTTCATCAGTTTTAGTATTATTACTAGGTTAATGAGATTATGTATAGAAATGATTTAACATATTAATATTTATTTATGTTCATTTACGTATTATGTATATTATTTACTGTTCAGGGCAAGTACGAGACATGTAACCAATACAAACCAAATAACAGATAGTACTGTTCAGCCCTAGGCACATCCTGTACTATGATAAAGTTCACTCCACAAATCAAATTTAACCCTAAAAGAAGTTGACTCCACTAATTTAGGTTTCAATTTACTGTTTTAACTATTCCTCAGATCAAAGGTGTAAACAGTAAAATCATTTTCATTCTGTTCTAAAGAATCTTTGGTCAATGGTCTTTTGTTTAAAATGTGATTACGTAAAAGTAAAAACAAATAGAGTGAGATGAGAGAAAAAGACAGATGTGGGCATTCAAAAGAAGAGAAAAGGACAAATGAAAAGTTATAAAAAAGACAATGAACATTTAAAGAGACTGACAAATCCCACACCCAAGCCTCAAGCTCTCATCTCAAATTTATAAATTTTAGTTGTTTTCTAGCAATCCAACAAAAACAAAAGAGATGGTTTTTGTGTTATGTTTTTGTCTTTGTAAGGGCATGTTTGGCCGTTTCCACTTTTCTCTGAATCATATGTTACCAAAACAGCTTTTTCCGAGTAATTAATCATTTTTGTTATTGAAAAATAGTCATGATTCCAAATCCACCTCATGTCCAGACAAAGATTCATAAAAGTGGAGGTTCCAAAATGTGTAATGACAAATGCGTTACTCGAACTTCTTTTTTCATCCAAGTTTTTCTATTGTAATTTCTCTAAATCAGGAATCAGTAATTAGGAGATAAATAATCTAAGAATCACAATCTAACACAAAGAGGGAAATAAACTTGCTAAAATTTCAAGGAAAAAAAAAGTTTAAAGAAAACTACAGGCAAGGCTTCTTTTGTTGATTCTAGTCTATTCATGTAGTACTATAATTTAACAGTACTATGTGAAACACGGAGGCAGTATTGTTTAAAGATGGGTTTGAAATTTCGACCACTTTAAATAAATTCCTTAAAACGAAGGAAAGGACAGAACATAAAAGATTAGAAAAGACAACGAAGAAGGAAACAAAACCGACTCTCACGCATTGTCTGGTACGTAGAGCCAAAAGTAACAATACCTCTGTTTTAGTGTTTTCTAGTTTCAGTCCACACATACACACGCTATACTCACAAGATAACCACCAGAGACTTCTTCTTTGTTCTGGTGCTTACACATAGGCAGATAGATAGATAAAACCCAACCCAAGAACAAAAAAAAAAATCTCTCTTTCCATTGATGCAAATTCAAGTAAGTTTTTTTTTCCTTTTTTGGTTAGTTTTTTTCTGGTTATTGAATCTTTGATCATTGCTAATCTTTGTTACTTTACTGTTTGTTTATAAAGTTCAAATCTTTCCATTAAAAGGATTGAGCTTCTAATTCAAGATTCTTGCTTATAGCCATCAAATGGTGGCTACGTTTCAAGAAGATAAAGTAACATCCTCCGTAGCTTCATCACCACTTCAAGTCTTCTCAACCATGTCTCTCACAAGACCACCAACTCTCCTCCTCTCTTCTCCCTCTTCACCCTTCCAAGACCTCAAACCAGAGGAGCGTGGTCTCTTCTTGATCCACCTCTTGCTAACCTGCGCCAACCACGTGGCCTCAGGCAGTCTTCAAAACGCAAACGCGGCTCTCGACCAGCTCTCTCACCTCGTTTCCCCTGGCGGCGACACCATGCAGCGAGTAGCAGCTTACTTCACCGAAGCGCTCGCTAACAGAATCCTCAAGTCTTGGCCTGGTCTCTACAAGGCCCTTAACGCAACTCAGACGAGGACTAACAATGTCTCCGAGGAGGTTCATGTCAGGAGACTGTTCTTTGATATGTTCCCTATACTCAAAGTGTCTTACTTGCTCACTAACCGAGCTATACTCGAGGCAATGGAAGGAGAGAAGATGGTTCATGTGATTGATCTCCACGCTTCCGAGCCTGCTCAGTGGCTTGCTTTGATTCAAGCCTTTAACTCTAGGCCTGAAGGTCCACCTCATCTGAGAATCACTGGTGTTCATCGCCACAAGGAAGTGCTTGATCAGATGGCTCATAGGCTCATCGAGGAAGCAGAGAAACTCGATATCCCGTTTCAGTTTAATCCCGTTGTGAGTAGCTTGGACTGTTTAGACGTAGAGCAGCTACCTGTCAAGACAGGGGAGGCCTTAGCCGTCAGTTCTGTTCTTCAGCTGCATAACTTCTTGGCCTCTGATGTGAACAACAACAACAATGGACACAGCCTGAGTGGTGACTCGGCCTCATCTCTGCCTCTTTTTAATTCAGGAAAGATCGATAGTTTCCTGAATGCTATTTGGGGTTTGTCTCCAAAGGTCATGGTGGTCACCGAGCAAGACTCAGACCACAACGGCTCCACACTGATGGAGAGACTGTTGGAATCACTCTACACCTACGCAGCATTGTTCGACTGCTTGGAAACAAAAGTTCCAAGAACGTCTCAAGATAGGATCAAAGTGGAGAAGATGGTTTTTGGAGAGGAGATCAAGGACATCATAGCTTGTGAGGGGTCTGAGAGAAGAGAGAGACATGAGAAGCTTGAGAAATGGAGCCAGAGGTTTGATTTTGATGGTTTTGGGAATGTTCCTCTTAGCTATTTTGCGATGTTGCAGGCTAGGAGGTTGCTTCAAGGCTATGGTTTTGATGGGTATAGGATCAAAGAAGAGAGCGGGTGTGCAGTGATTTGCTGGCAAGACCGACCTCTTTACTCAGTATCAGCTTGGAGATGCAGGAAGTGAAAGAAGGTGAATGATACAAAATCACCTGTGTATTCTCTTTTGTTTATGAGCAGGGTCCCTTTCTTTTGTTATAAATAGGGACACAATCTTTAGTTGTTTTGTCCTTGTGGCTGTCTTGTTTATTTTTCCTATTTTGGCAAATGCTTTTTAACTGCCTCTGCATATAGTGCTACCTCTTTGAGTATTCAGCAGTTCTTTGGTTCATTTTGGTTCGAGACAGATTATACCAAAACCGGTGGGTGCAAGTTCTTCAGTCATGATTTCAGATCTCAAAACTGTTGCGAAAATTAAATTTGATTTCTCTCAGCATATGATTCTGCTGTTAGTGTATATCAAAAACTAATTTGGTGTATGTTTGGATAACAATGAGGACAAATGGCACTCTCCAGAAAATGTTTGATGTATATTATAATAATACGAAAAGAGAAGAGTTGTATTTACATATTATCTCATATCCAATGATTGATGTAACATTGGTTTTAGCTTCTAATTTTTTTTTGAAGTTTCTTACATAGGAATAGGCTTCCAAATTACAAAAAAAAAAAAAAAAATTATAAAAATTCTTAAAGAAATGTTTAGAGTCCATGAAATCTCAGATCAGGCACTGCTGACAAATGTATCAATGCCATGCACACGAGGTGTCAGCATCCTGGCATTCTGAGGTTTGGAGACATCAAGCGAAGACAAATCTTGTAGTTTTGCTTTCGGGTGCAACAAATAGATATATGTTTGGCTCTCAGAGGCGTGATGATTCATATCATCGTTCTCGTGGCAAACAGGCATACGTCACTGCACTATGTCCGCAACCGCAACTCATGAAACCAAACATGTTTCGGAGAATATATGAAATTGACAGCATAAGAAAACCAGGAAGATTGAATATATAGCGAACTTCATAAAAACCTAACATCATTGCATTTATGATGTGGATAATGTCATAATTTGATAGTAACGGCATCTAAACTAACAACAATACTTGATTAAGCAAAATTAATTGCTGTATACAGTAATAAGGTAAAAGTATAAACGTTCAAAAGTAAAACATTCAATTCAAAAGAAAAACTTGTCAGAGTCGAAGGCTTTTTTTTTCTTTTACAACGAAGGCTCTTAGTTTTGATTGATTTCTGTTATTTTTTTCACTGGAGTATTTGTTTTGATTATTTGGACGACAAAAAGTAAAAAACATATAAATATTTTATTGAAGTCCAAAATATTCTAATTAGATTAGAATTTAAGGAAAAGTAACACTTAACTAGAAAATATGAAATCCAAAACATAATTGAAACAACTTAAAATAGAACAATATGAATCATTGATAGTCTAAATAATAATGAACTGCTGGTTTCTGTGATCCCAGTAGAGATTCAGAATTTCGCCTTCTTGGAGATTTAATGAATTCTTCATGGTACTCCAACCATCTCCAAAATGGTATTTACCATTCTCAGTACATCTCAGGATAACTTTGTATTCATTGCCTTCAAGATAGTCGAGAATTTTCACTTCCTTACCTACTTGTAAATTCTCAGTTGTACCACCATTCATCATAGTGAGGAGGGCTTTAGTTTTTTTTTTCGGTAACTTCACATTGCGTAAAACATCAGTCTTTGATAGTTTTTTTGATATGATCATAGCAGGGTTTGGTGGATCTTCGAGAATCAACTTGTTCATCTTGTTGAATCTTTAAGAGAAAAACTGAAGATAGCTTATGAAAGTAGAAGAAAATATATTTGTTTACTTCTCTTTGTTTGTAGGCGCAGACATATATGTAACGGTTAACTTAAGAAGAATGGACAATATAAGAAAAGAAGAACTCTCCAACGAAATTGAAATAGCCCGTTGGATAAATAGAGAATTGTTCATCTCTAGTAAGTTTTCTGTTATTCCCAAATTGGAATGAGCCAAAAAAGACATTATAGTTTTGGAAGGAAGTCATGACTTGAAAAGTGGAGTTTCCATAAAGAAAAGGAAGAAGAAAGGAATACAAGACCAGAGGGATGAGATAAAGTTTGACTTTGATCTTTTATTAGTTTCTGAACTATCCGAGTGGATATGTAATCCAAACTTTTTGGTTATTTCGATTCTTTTCAGATATTTTGGATAATTATTACCTGCACTGAAATAGTATATCCGAACAATAATATATCCGACTATTCTTGAATATTTTCTGGATATTAAAATTAACATCAAACCATACCGAACCTAAACTAATCAAAAACTAGCTAACATGCTAGCTGGATCTTCTAGATTTCTATCCAAACTACCTCATACTTGAAATGTTCATGGCTAGTTTTTTCCATGTCTCTCGATGCTGTCAACCGCAATGATGCAGCTTCTATTTCAGAATACAACCGTAGATTAGATCAGCGGGGTGAGAGAAAGTTAGAGCCAAAGGAAACGAGCCCGTGCCTTACTATCATTTTACAGGTCTCGTGTTTATCTAATGAGACTTCTTAATAGATGATCGGTTAATTCTGGTTTATATTTCCAAATCCGGTTACAATAAATTCCAGGGCAGATCATTTCCTCGTTTTTTTGCTTTGATAATTTTGGAAGAATAAAAACAACGATTCAAAACAATGTTGTTAACTATACGAATCGTTCTTGAATTATTGATCTTGAGAGCGTTGGCTTAGTTTTTCGGCCTACGAAAACCAAACCTAACCAAACTATACTAAACCGAACGAAACTTGTGATGATAACATTGGCCTTACATACGGAACAATGATAAACCAAAACGGGAAAAGAAGTATGTATAATAATAGCATATGTACAGAGTCTAGAGATCTAGTTAAAAGTGCACAAAATCCATAAGTTAACAAAGTGACATTCTGCAACATCCCGATACCTTGCCAAAACTTTTGTTAAGAGGGATGAGCTTTCTCTACGGCTCGTTTGAGAAAAACCTAGGATTCTTTGCAGTTTTTTATAAATAGAACTGCAACTCTTTCTTTTTTTTTCCATCACAAACTTGCAGCAGAGATTTTCAGAGACTTGAAAACCCTAGTCTCTTCTCTTTTTCTCTCTCTCTCCTGGCGGCTCTCTCTCTCTCATCTCTCTGCGCACCTCTCTCTATCTCTCCTCCTCGCCTTTCGCTGTCTCTCCCTTCTCGCCGGCGCCCTGTGGTGGTGACCGGATCTCATATCTTTTGCCTCTTTTTTCCAGATCCAAATCTAATATAAGGTGAGGTGATCCGAACCCAGATCTCTTCTCATGCATGTATACTCCTTTATACTGAATCTAGGTTTGGTTAGACCCTGTTTGAGAGTTATGATGATAGATCATGATGTTTGTTAGGTTGGTAGATGAATGGATCATGTTGCATAAGAACCTTCACACTATTTAGAAATGACTACCTTGTGTTGATATGGATGATTATGATGACTGCTTGTGTGAATAGTTTCCTTGATTCCATATGATGATTGATGAATGAGATGTCAAATGGTATAAGTTGTTATGAATGAGAATCTGAAGTGTATTGTGTAAAACACCAATGTCGGGAGCTGTCTAGTGAATGAGCAAGAGTCTAATTGTAACTGATTGAGTTAAAGTGAATGAGAAATAAGGAGTACTTCCGTCTACTCTTGAGATCAGTAATTTGAATGGGCCCCAATCTTGCCAGTCCGAGTCTGACAATATCCTGGCTCATTATGAAGTAGCATTCCGGCTCTGACAGCATCCTGGCTCATTGTGAAGTAGCATTCAGTAACACTATGTAACACTACGTAGAGAGTTCATGGAAATATTATTTTATATCATAAAGTTGCTGGAAATATCAAACTTCAGATTTCTAATCTTAATTCAACCAAGTTTTTGACCCAAAAAAACTCAACCAAGTTTTTGAACTGTTGAGCGAATCAATGATAGATGATGCTTCTTTGCGCTCTCTCCATGAATTTGATGCTTTCGCAAACATATTTTATTGATGCTTTATATGTTTCCACAACACTGGTCAGTCCACATCTTGGGACAAATGGATATTAATACAGGTTTAATGTATAAAAAAATATTTACTGAACTTGCCAGTAGATTTGGACTCATAATAGTCCCATGAGTCTTCTCACCTCTCACAGCAACAAAACCAAAACCTCAGACAAACATCAAACGTGTAAAGAAAAAACAAATAGACGTGAGTCTCAAGAAAAGAAACATACCATTAATACCTGGTACTCCTTAACCTCCCCCACCACTTGGACTTTACCCTCTCCACTGAAGGTGAACCACCATTTTCTTCACTCCCAAGTCTACTAAGTATCGTTTTCGTTTCCCTTAGTCTCCCTCCATAGTCCTTCTTCCAAGTCTCAAACATCTGTTTCAGCCTCCTTAGCTCCCTTTCAGGACTCAAATTCGCTTCCACCTTACCAGATTTCACTTCCATCAAGAACTTTGTGTCGTCTCCAAACACCTGAGCTCTCTGTCCGAATTCTTCTGCTAACCGGCTTATCACGCTTAAACCAACACTTCCATCTCTTCCAGGGGTTCTGAAATCATAGCTTCCAGAGAAATCACTTGCGCAGTAGCTAGCGTTCACAGATGCATCCGAGTATCTGGGTGATCCCTCGACATCTAGGCTTCTCTTTGCAATCGAAAGACTGGACTGCAATGATCTCATTTGCTTTTGCCAAATCTCTTCCATGGATTTCATCTTCGTTTCGTATTCAGACCACCTGTTGTCGTACTGCTGGAGTCTCTGTCTGAGAATATCGTTCTCCTCTTCTTTCTCACGAAGAGCAGCTTCGGTTCTCAGAAGCCTGCGCTGAAGTTCGGATAGTACTGACGCCTGCACTAGCACCTCCCCTGACTCATTTCCCTGCGTAAGAAACCAGTTAAAGAGTCATATTAATATCCTTTTAGTATGATGCAAGCAAATAATGAAAACTATGTAACGACCTTGGGGCCTCCACCGCATCTTCTAACCAGCTCGCCACGAATAGCTGCAATAAAATAAAGGTTCAGAAAGTCATAAAAACTTTGAAAATAAAGGGCATCTCAAGATTAATCAAACCCTTTTTTACCTGACTGTATTACAACAGATGCATCAACCTTGGCTTTATACTGTCTCTTAGCAATCCCTCTCTTAACACGGCTTTGTATAGCAGAACAAGCCCTATGCTTCCGTAGTAACTCTGTGTATTCTTTTCTTATCTTTTCTCCACGAACAACTGAAACAAAAGGATGTAGGAAGAGGCCTTAGCTCAAGTTAAGCTGAAACTGTCTCCACTTTATAGTGATGAGGGAAGGGGAAATATACATGATTGAAGAAAAGTAATTCCTCTTTTATACTCTCTAAGACGACTTCGTGCCTGGTGTCCTCTAAAACAGCTTTGGAGACGTAAAATCCCATGAAGAGTGCGGTTCCTTGTATCTTCAAGAACACCAATCTGTGAAACGAAGACATTGAAACAAGAGTCTATAATTTTTGGCAAGACATCAAGCGATTAGACTATAGTACCTGTCCTGTTCTGAAAAACAGTTTTGTGTAGCCGACTTGATACATCTCTGGCAAGATGTTGAACTGATGAAGAATTGCAACCGAAACACTCAGAGGATCTTTCGCTGCAATGCTCTCCAGCAGAAGGAAACCATACCTAAAAGTATGACCCAAGAAAAAAACAACATGAATGATTTATTAGTTGCAAAACTAATGGAAGTGCTGCAACTGAATACTGATGGAGTTGTTACCTTAGGGCAAATTTCTGATGAGACATTCTCGTAGGAAATCCAGACCGGGAGATTCGAACTACCTCTAGGACCCCACAGCATCTTAGCTGCTGTAAGACAAGCTCTTGCTCATACAACCCCGGGGACTGAACACTGTTTGGCTTTATGCAGCGAATGAAATGTGGGGTGGTCTTCCCTAGACGTTGCATCAATTCGAAAAGTTGACTCTGACAAAAGTATCCAGTGATGGTCAGTAATCAAAATATTATAAGATGTTTCCTTCTAAAGTCACAAGCACTTTGGATAAGAAAAAAAACCGCAACAAGCTTAGATGTTGCTTAGATCATCACGTAAGAGCAGATTTAGAAGCAAGCTGTGTCAAAGGTAAAAAGTGACCTACCTTAAATTTAGTTGCTACACTGAGTCGCTGGGAATCAGCTCCACCTGCTTTGTGTAAAGGACCAACAACAGGTTTTTCAGAATGGACGAGCATACTAGAAGCAAACGCTTGGGGAAGGTGGCGAGAGCAAGATGACAAAAGCTTAATAGAATCTGAATGCAGCAAATCCCGGTTCTTCTCTAAAAATCCACTTGTCTCATATGTAACCTGAGTTAGAAAAAAAAAAGCTAAGTAAAAGTTGGCCTTATCAAGGAACCATTGTCAAGCATAACATTCTTGTGGCATGTGGTGCCACTTAGTTTCTAAAGCTATTACCTCTCCAGCATAATGAGCTACGGTGAAAGTCTTCCCTCGATCTCCTTTAAAACAGGAATTATCACTGAGGTGTTCCTTAAGCTTGTTGGCAAGTGTCAGATCTGTGCCATTCGGGAATGTGGATTCCTCATCCAGAAGAGAGAGCAGACCTAATGGTTTCTGCACACAGGTCATCGCCAAAATTTTAATATATCATACTGAGGAGCAGATATACCAATTTGTAGCATATGATGGTAATTGACTCTAGAGGAGATTAGTTATCAAATCACCTTTTCAAAGAGCCTAAGACAATTTTGGTTGTCCTCAAAATCAACCCTAGTCCAGTCAATCCCATCTTTGATATATTCCTGGAAGAGCAGAAAAGACATATTAAGTCTTCTGAATTCGATAGACTGTCTGTCACGTGAATACTCAGCTTAGATAACCCATAGCATAGCAGGAAGGGGTAACTTTACCTCCTGCTCTAGCTTGAATAGATGGCGATTAAAGTGTTGCTGCAATCTCTCATTCGCATAATTTATGCAGAACTGCTCAAAACTATTCTTCTGCAACATGTGAGGATGTTATTCAGAAAACCAAATTAACATTGGTACAGAATGTCAAACAGAAGATGCATACATGAAACCATTTTCCAGTGAAATCTATACCACATTCTTTCTCATCATGAAATGTGGATACTACCACAAATCGAGCTTTTAGAAAGATAAGGTCAGAAAAATTTATTCCTATGCATTCAGATTTTCAGCAGATGGTCTAACGTAGAGATAGTTCCATGTATGCTGACAGTTAACTGTAAAGCTTCTAGGACAGTTCTATTCCAGTTGATCCTTAAAAAAATATTTCACTATGTGATTGAGTACTCTCGGGACCTCACCAGTATTTCCCAAAAAAGTTGCTTTGTTTTTCTCATGATTCAGTATTGTTAACTTTGATCCGAATATCTAATGTGGAGATAGCTTATGTAAGTTCGTGCAGGAAAAAGCAAAGAGAGACTAAAAGAAGAAGCATACATTGAATGACTCAAAGCCATAGATGTCAAGAATGCTGATGGATCTGCCAGTTCTCCTCTTTCCCACGGCAAGAGATTTGTTTATCTGTTCAACCAGCCAGTCAAATAGGCAGGCATATATTGACTTTGCTAAAGCATCTCTTGCATCAATGGCCTGAGATAAAACAAGAAACAACAAAACAAAAACAAGCCATTATTTTTTGAAGGAATAGTCGTGTACTGCAAGGCATAGGTCATGATTACAGAGTGAAATTCTTTATAAAAGGCCTACCTGCGAAAGTGTTAGCTTCTGTACAAAAGTTTCATTTCGAACTTTAATATTACGCTTTGATAGAGCTAGCTTTAGGTCATTGATGTTGCACCCAATCAATCTAGCAACAGTTGATAAACCTGCAAAAAAAAAAAAAAAAGAAACAGCAACTAAGTTAGCCGTGATTGTGCATCCACAAATGTTAAGCAGAACTTAAGTTAGCCTTGCTTGTGAATCAAACAAGAACTATAGAGGTGACCTCATACACACGAGATACAGAAAAGTGGAATAACGTAAAAAAAAAAGAGAAAGTATTACTTTCATCTGGCTCCGGCTCAGCGTGATTTTCATTGTCAATAACGGAGAAAGAGACATTCCCCAGCCATAATACTGCTGCAAGCATTGCAAATACACTTTCTTGGTCTTCTTTACTAACGTGCACAATATCTAAAGCTTCCTGCAACAACATCAAAGAACTTTTCAATCAAAAGGACAAATTAAATGTCTTACACATAAAGATGGAAAAAAAAAAAGAAGAAGAGATTTACTTGAACAGCTTGAAAACGTTCAGCGTCATCAACTCCTTTAATTATATAGCAACTGCTCTGTCTCAAATAACTATACTCTTTTGCGCTTGTCAAATTTAGCTTCTCTGATTTAACAATGAGTGGAATATAAAATATCGTTACACCAGTTAGTCAGCAATTAAATCTCTACAAGAGGACTTAATTGTACCTCTAAGCGAAGGTGAAGGGATGCAAGCAGAGAATATTTTTAAAAAGAACTGTTATAAGCTCTTTATGGGATTCAGATTTCAAAATGATACCTCTAAGCGAAGGTGAAGCTCCAGCACAAAGCTGATAAAATATATGATATGACCTCTCTCCTTGCGCACATTGAACCACTCTAGACTATTAAAATGTGTCAGAAATAAATAAAAAGGCATGCCAAGTTTACCATACAGTGTTGAAAATAGTGTAGAGGAACTTACCTTTTCTAGTAAAACTGCAAAAAATAAAGAAACAGCAAAGGCAAAGTCAGCATTTGTAAAGGAAAAAATAACAAACATTGTGGAGCAACTACAGGACTTATGCTTACATGTTTGAATTTTAGCACCGGAAATCTTTCCTGTTTCACTGAAATGAATCTCTATCAGCTTCCCCTGTCAATTTTAACATTAAAGAAATGTTATGACACAAACAAAAAAGAAAACCTTCACAGCTAGAGTACTAAAATAAAAAATAAAAAAGATTATGCATCTTACAAAACGACTAGAATTATCGTTTCTCAGTGTTTTTGCATTTCCAAAGGCTTCCAAGATGGGATTGGTCTTTAGTATCTCATACTCAATCCCACTTCCACCTCCAAGAGCAGCCAAGTATTGCATTGCTATCTTTGCTGTTTCAGTTTTCCCTGCTCCACTCTCTCCACTGTATTAAAAAAATTATATAATATCTTGTGATAAAAAAACACTTCACGATGCCAAAGATATTAGCGTGAATATAGAAATAAGTGCGCTTAGATTTACTTAATAGGCAACTTTAAAGGAGGAAATTACCTGACAATGATAGATTGGTTAACTTCATCTGGAAAGAAACCGAGAAAAGAAGACAAGAATGAAACATAGAACTGCAATACGTCAAATTATTAAGAAATGTAGAAACATGATCACACCTCGTATCATTTCACGGATTGCTGTATCTGCAATAGCATAGACATGAGGGCTTTGATTTGATCTTTTTCTGTATGCTTCAATGTTTCGTTCTCCATACAAAGGAACCTCCTTGAAGGGATTCACAGCCACTAGAACGGGCCCCGCTTTTGTCTACCACACATCACAGAAAAACTCAGAAAAAATCAATGAGAAAGGCTGTAACATCTTACAATAGAAGAGAAGCACAAAAGTCTTACATATATCATGTCTTGGTTGTACCTATACTCAAGGTTATACAACACTGATGGTTCATTTAAGTAACTTAGTTGCATAAGATCGTCCACTCCGTCAAGGATATCAGGATTTGCAGGTACTAGAGACTCTGATATGACTTTCAAAACCTGCTAAAATCAAAAGTCGTAGCAACAGATTATTACGATCAAACACTTGAAAAGTAATAATCAAAATTTTAACTTACATTGCCCTCAGGAAGTTTAATAACAGACTCTTCTCCTGAAGTTGAGAGCACCTTCCCCAGCTCCCAGTTACCGTTTGGAAGTTGGACCCAAAATTGAAGTGCCTAAGACAAGGAGGAATGTTTGCTCTAATGTTTTGTTCCAAAAAAATTTCATGCAAGAAAAAAAGACCAAACATTAATCATACCTTTTTCCGAGCGTATACGCTTCTGTCACTCCACCTGGGGTCATCACTCTCAGGCAAGGGCACAATTGGATCTTCATCAACAAGTGAAGATTCGTCTCCATTTGAAATGGTTTGCAGGCTGTAGGGTGAATCCTCATTACCAGTATCCACTCCCCCAACAGCTCCATTAACACCATTCTTCAAGTGATTTTCAAGGGGTGATGAATTAAGAAATCTATAGTCGGCCGGCATTGATTTAAGTGACTGAACAGATGGCTTAGCCTTGTTAGACATTTTCCTGTAAGATATAGAGAGCTGTTCAGTTCAAAAGATAAAAGTACTTGTGGTTTCCTTTTCGAAGAAGACACAGACCAAATTTTATGTAACAGAGGGGGACCATAGTTTAGATCATAGACTAAAAAATGCTCCTTCAACATGTTCAGACTCTATTTATTTAATTAGATTGTAAGATTAATTAGGCAATCTATGAAACCATGTAAAGTGAAATTTAGAGACTTTCTAGTTAAAAGCCAATGTAAGATCCACCAAAGATCCTAAGGCATATTCTTTACAGACAACAATTTGACTTTTTGATCAGATGATCTAACACAAACCAATTTAGACTGAATCTAATTTCTATACGGTTAAAGTTAGAAAAATAAGTGAAGACGTTTCTCTAGCAGAAGACGGCTTCCATACACACCATCAATAAGAAAAGATGAAGAAGAGTAAGGACTGAATGAAAGTTGTAAAATTGATTTGGATCTTAGCTCATAGAATACCTTTTTCAACGATTGTATCAGCAAACACTTATTGGTGAGAGAGACTTGATATTCAAAAGAATTTTGATTTTTCCGAAGAGATGAATCGTACTTGAATATACACACGCAAATATCTCCGTGGTAGACTCAGGAAACGATGACTAATAAAATAAGAAGGATATATGAAACTAACTTAAAAAGTCAACTTTGGAGAAATTATACAAGACCAGAGGGGTTATGGGTTTTGGCTGTAACAATGGTTAGTGAGAAAATTGGAGAGAAACAAATCAAAGAGGATTGGAGAGAAAATGAGAAGGAAGAAGAAGATGAAAGCTGGCAACTTTCTCTGTGCTGAGTAAAAATGTATTCTTTGACTTTTAATTGGAAAGTCATCATCCGACCATTTTCTATGTCTTTTATGGGGACCACCACCACCACTCGGATTTTTCAAGCACATCACACGTCATGTCGAAATTTCCATTTTACCCCCATTGATCTTTTCTTAAACGCTGTCGCTGCTTTAGTTTTTCTCAAATTATGTGTTGATCAGAAAGTTTTAATGATGATATTTTTCTCATTTAATGATTTTTTTAATTTTAATTATAACTCAACGGAAATTATTTCAAAATTTTTAAAATGATTTAATACGTTGCTGTCAGTTATATAAATTGTGTTTTAATAGTATAGATCTAATTTCTAACAATTCAAATTCAAAAAATTTAGACAATATATTATGAATATCCACAGAAAAACAATGTAAGGGAGGGGGGAATTAACTAAAACATGTAGAAGCGTAGTCAAGTAAGTAACAATAAACTAATTTAGAATTGGTCCATGTTTCATAATCACATCTACGGTTTATGTAATGAAATCAACTTTAGTACCTGAATATCTTTAGCTTATGTCCTTTTCATTGGAACTTAATAATATAACTCCGGCCTTGTTTGTCAACAAGAATATTATTTAATTGGTAGTAGTTAACTAGTAAGCCGAACGAACATTAATCATGATAAGAGCACCATTAACGGAGGTGCTTAATGGGTTGCTTACTGATTTTTGGATTTAAAAAAAAAGAAAAAGAAATAATTAGAGAAGCATCGGTGCTTAGTTAAGCTTTAGAAAAGGCAGTGCTTAATAGACACGTGTTGCTCATTCTGCGTTCCTTTCTCTCTCTCTCTCACGAAACGCAAGAGTACTTGTCATCTTTGCTCGGATTTCTCTCGCGGAAATCGACTCTGAGATTCAACGTGATGAGGAGATCGCGGACGGCGACGGCGACGGCAACGGCGAGAACATTGAAGCAAGAAACGGTGTTGGGACAGACGAGCTCGAGAGCGGTTTTGGGCGGATCACAACGTCGAATCCGTCTCCGGGGAAGGAGAGGTTGATGGGGTCATCGCGTTCAGCGGTGTTGAAAGCGGTGGAGGAGACGAGGACGGAGGCGTCGCAGCCGTTGGGGAAACAGTCGCTAGCGAGTTTTGTTTCTTCCTCTCCTGCGATCTCAATTCTCCCGTCACTTTCCGTACCGAGAAGCTCAATGGAATCCTCCCTGTCGATAAATATACTGATTCAGGTACTCAAAACATCAATTTCTAAGTTTATTACTGGTGAAAGTAGATTTGAATCAAATCTCTTCAAACGAAATTGAAGTTAATGTGTTATTGGTCCTTAATTTCTGACTTTGCTGGTTTGATTTATGTTCATAGAGGACAAAAGACCAGAGCTTTACGTTGAGTGTGCATTGTATATAGATGGAATTCCTTTTGGTCTTCCCATGAGAACAAGGTTTCTTCTCTTTTCTATATATACTTATCATGATTTTGCCTTCCTTCATTATGTCTCTGTTGTGATGTTGTGATGACCTTTGTAGAAGCGTTTTGATGTTTCATATTGGCATATTGCTCTCTTCTTAATTCCAGATTGAACTATAGGGCCACCATACTGCTGGAACAAACTCATCACTGTCTGGAATATAGAACTTGGAAAGTTTAATCCTTCAGAGCACAGACAACTCAAGCTTGCAAGGAGCTTGGATCGTGGCATTATTTTCAGGGATCTCAAACCGAGTAACAACGAGCGAAAGTAAGTATGGAATGGAGTTTTTTTTTCTCTTGGTTTAATTGAAGTTGTGTAGAATGTATATGCCAAATTTGTGGATGAAAGGTATGTGTAGCTTGGTTTACTCTTGAACTTCTTCTTCTTGGTTTACTCTTATAGGATGTTTCAAACAATGTTGGCTTACTTTCTGATGATGGCAAGAGATTTTACAAACCAAAGTGTTTTTTAATTTTTTTATGATCTTTTAATATGTTTTATCTAATAAATAAATTTTATCTTAAATAAAACAATGTTTAATTTGTTTTAAGAATTTCTAAATAAGATACTTGCATTGGAGGATAAAAATTAGAGGTTGCTTAAAAAAAGTGTTTAACACCTATTTATTACTAAAAAAATGATTAAGCACTCCATTAAAGGTGCTAGGGATAATGATGCTCTAATGAGTGATGCACACCCGAAGATGTTTAATCTATTTTATATTAGAATAAAAACTTGACATATTTGAGTTTGCGTTTATCGAAATCATTTTATGAGGTTAGAGGTTTTGGTTTGTTAAAGTTTGTTTATGTGTTTTAGACCAAAACATTTATGTGGCGGCTAAATAAAATCATTGATACGTACGAACATATTGCATTAAACATAGTGCAGGAAAAAAGTTTTAAGAAGTTATTACAGAACCAACAACTATATGGAAAATGATTTGATAGCTGTTAAAGTGCAGATGTATATAAACTAAATCACTAATGAACCGGGAAAAAAGAAAAACTAAAGACGCAGTAAAACCCCTACTAAAAGCAATATACAGTTTTATTTTTCTCCACCTTCTTAAGTTTTGAATGTGTGAACAAATGATTTTTGTCTTGTGTAAAGTAAACAAATCGCTTTTTACACGTTTACTTCCGAAAGCAAAAGAGACTTTCGGTTGTAACTGCACACAACATTTGGTTTAGCTGCTAGACATGGAACAAAACACAAAGCAATTAATCAACGTCTTATGCAATCAATCCCACGAGCGAGAGTACATGTTATGATGGTGATGGGCCTAAATTGGCTCCAGCCAGCACAGATACGGTTTCATAGGGCCTAACCTGCAGTTAACATTTTTAAATGCAAGTGATGCCGCTCAAGCTGCCTTAATCACCCATAGTAAACAAGTAATGTGTTATAATCAAAAAGGTAGAACATCTCCAATCTCAACCTAATGCTGGAGCAAAGAATCAAGACATAGTCAACAAAAAATTGTTTATTCCATAATTTGTAAGAAAAGTCACATTTCAAATCCACATTAAGGACGAAACTTGCGACATAAAATTAAAACATGCAAGTAAAACCAAGAAACTCAAAGAATAGCAAAATATTGCTAGTTGCTACAATGAACATTTATCCCTTCCTTCGAATCTTCAGCATCACGCAAAAGTAATATCTTTCATA
Source organism: Raphanus sativus (assembly GCF_000801105.2). NCBI lineage: Eukaryota > Viridiplantae > Streptophyta > Magnoliopsida > Brassicales > Brassicaceae > Raphanus > Raphanus sativus. The sequence goes on along the minus strand of NC_079515.1, from coordinate 29,275,004 downwards.
TATTCTGAATCATATGAAAAAAACAAGACGCACGGGGACATACTATATCTCGAGATTTGTTTAGGTTTCTTGGCTTGTAGTAAGACTGAAAATGTTTTCCTCTTTCAGGATATGAAGAGAGGTTGATGATTGTTAAGATTGATCTATACGCTAGCTAATCCCAAGTTAACAGCAGAATTTAAGGTTTATGGTTTACTGGGATGATAAGGAAGTCCCAAGTAGCGGAAGGGAAGGTGTTATTACAGAGGGCAAGCTTAAGGACTACATTGATGGCCACTTGACCACACAAACTGCTGCTTAATTGGCTCTCTCCCACCAGTATTCCTCAGTCTCTACACATGTTTATTATGTACAAAAAGTCTCTTGAATTTTGATCTTCATGTGTAAATCTAGCAACAACCAAGCATCATAGGCAAGTATATATACATATATATCTATGCTTTATTGCTTCGTTATCTGTATTACTTTTTCTTCAATTAATTAAGTTTTTATAGATCTTTCACTAGATGCATGACTGGTCATTGCAGTATTATGCTCCGTGAACTGGCTTGTGGCATTTTTGTTTGCACCTAGTTTCATTTGGAAGTGAAAGGAATACACAAACAAACTAGAGTAGATGCAAATTAGAAAAATTCTGCTTTTATTGGAATGAAATCAAGTAAAAGAATTCAACATTAAAACTTTTTTTAACAGTTTCCTTTCTTCTTCTTCTTGTCCTCTCGGCCTGAGATTCTCACATCGTGTTGGCTTATTCAGCAACCAAATACAAGTGGCTAAGCAAAACCAGTGCCTAGACTTTTCTTGAAAATCTTAAACCTCCTTGACAGAAGTCTGTTCACTTCCTCCAATAACAGCATCATCTGGGATGTAACGTTTCCAGAAGGGATGCTGCTTCCACACTCTTCCCATTTCTTCAATAGGAACCCCTTTTGTCTCCGGCAGCAAGAAGTAGATGAAGACGGTCATGATCAGGACCATTCCTCCAAAGAAGTAGAAGAGACCAAACTTCATGTGACAAAGCATCGTTAAAAAGAATTGTCCAATGAGGAAAGTGAAGAACATGTTGACAGAAACATTGACGGCTTGTCCCGCTGGTCTGATTTCCAACGGACAGATCTCACTTGGTACTAACCATCCTAATGGACCCCATGACCATGCAAACCCTGCAACGTATATGCATATGAAAGCTAGGACCCAATTTGCTGTTGCAGGTGTCAAGGTCCCTGATCCTGTGGTACCAAACTTCAAGCCAATCAAGGTACCAACAATGATCTACAAAAAATGGATCCATCAAACAACCAACACATGTTAAGAGGTACGCAAGCATCATTACAGAACCTTGAAGCAGTTTTATTTTTTGTTTTACCTGGCAAATGATCATTTGAATGCCACCTTCAAGGAAGAGAATCCTTCTTCCATACCTGTCAACCGCATAGATGGAGACAAGGGTAGAGACAACGTTTACCACACCGGTGATAACCGCAGAGATGAGCGAGGCATCATCAGCGAAACCGAGAGTTTTAAAGAGAACAGGAGCGTAGAACATGATCACATTGATACCGGTGAACTGCTGGAAGAAAGGTATCGCAGAACAGAAAGCAAGAGCAGGTCTGTATTTAGCTTGTAGGAAAAGGTTCTTCCAAGGGTGTTCCACTTTTTTAGCAGCCTCACAAGCATCGCAAAGATCTTGAAACTCCTCGTCGACGTTATCAGCTCCACGAATCTTTTGTAACATCGCTCTCGCTTGTTCATACTTGCCTCTCTCGAGCATTGAGTTTGGCGTGTCTGGCAAGACAAAAGATCCTATGACCATTACAACTGCTGGAACAGCAGCTAGACCTAATGACACTCTCCATCCGTTCTTTGCCATTTGAGATGTTCCATAGTTAATCAGGTTTGCAATCAGAATCCCGATAGTTATAGCCATTTGGAATCCGATGTTGAGTGCTCCTCTGATCTTGGCAGGAGCCATCTCTGAGAGGTAAACCGGAGTAGACTGATGAAGAAAAAGAAAGAAGACCGGTCAGTCATATAGAAAACCAAAACCAAAACCAAAACCAGAAAAGAAAAATAACTAAACCAAAATCAAATTGAGAAACTAATTGTTGGAATTAGGAGGCATTTCAGGTATTAGTTTGGTTCGGATCGGTTATTTCGAATATCATATGATTCAGGTAAAGAGTTTACTATCCATTTAAGAACTAAAAAGAATTAATTGGTTGGGACAGTTCTCAATTGGATTTGATTCGGATAATAAAAGAATCGGCTAAATCCCCCAAAAACTGTGTTTAGGTCTTATTTTATTCAGTTTTTTGGATAATTTAGATAAAATATCGTAATTTCGAAAGTACTACCTAAACAAAAGATTGACCGGTCAGCCATATATAAATCAAACCAAAACCAGAAAAACCAAAAAAAAACTAAACGAAACCAAATTGAGAAACCTATTGGTCGGATCTAAACCACATGAGAACCACGTTGACTCACCTGATTAGCGAACCCAACACCGACTCCAAGCAACAATCTACCGATGATGAGCATCGCAACGTTCCCTGCAAATGCGTTGAATAGGGCACCAATGAGGAAAGCAAGACCTCCAATAAACATGGAGACTTTGCGACCGTACTTCCTTGTCACAACCGAAGCTGCAAAGGAAGACACAAGGGCCGCGAGATAAAGTGAGGAAGTAAACAACTGGAGCAGTTGGTTATCGAATTTGCAGTAAGCAGTCTCGCCCTTAGCGTTGTGCATTTGCCTATCCACTTCAGGGAAAAACTTGCTCAAAAACTCCTCCATTGATGTCACTCCTCCTGCAAAAGAAACCACGTTACATTAACTTGCAACTAGATTGGCCATATAAAAAAACAAACCAGATTTGATTTTACAGACCTGAGATTCCGAGGTCGTAACCGAAGAGGAGACCTCCCATAGCGGCCACAATACATGTGATGATGACAAAGCCGGTGACTCCGCCTTCATAGCTTCCTCCACCACCACCATCTGATACAAAGGCTCCTCCAGCCATTCTTCACTTATTAGTTATTTGCTTTATTAGTAATTATTGCCTTCTGCTTTGTTATTCAAACAAAAAACTTGAGAGCTTATGATCCAAAACTTGGTGCTAGTGAGCTTCTTAAATATGAGATTTCCCGTTGTCTATTATTAGGTATGGATTGTGATCTGAGCTGTTAGAGATATATCTTGGCTTACGAATAGGGGAAACGGTTCTTGTTTTTTCCTTTTCTTTTTAACTATGTTCTTAAACCCTGTTTTAATGGACACTTGACTGTCTTTTTATAGAATGTTTTATTCTTTTCTTAGACAAATTCCGCCCTTAATTCGTTATTACACAAGACTGTGTAAAAAGATAAGTACGTAGAAAGAAAAAAAAAAGACAGTCTCTATCCGAAAGTAGAATCTTGTAATAACAAATCGATAGTTGCATTTGAATGTGATAAGTGATAACTGCTAACTGACAAATAAAGACTATGTGGAAGTTGTAAGATAACAACATATATTTGAAGATTATTTCCGGTTACGTTGGTTCAGACTCTGTCAGATAACTAGAAAAAGATAAGTCTCAATAAATAACTGCATTCGAATGTAATAAAAAGTCTACGGAAGTTGTAAGAAAAATAAAACATTTTGAAGTTTATTTCCAGATAGGTCGGTTTGTCACAAGACTGTCTTGTGACCTAAGTTACGACATTACGTCTAGAGATGTCAACTCTGGCCCTTCCCAAAACTTACAGAACACATAAATATTTAAATTTGGCTTGGTTCAACCCAAAAATATTTAGGGTCTATATTTTCAGAGTAACAGGAGTTTTTTTTTTTTTTTGAAACTCATATTTAATTCAAAGGGGAAAAGTTAGTTGAGGCCATTAACAGGCTCCACAACCACCAAAGCTACATCAGAGTTAAGGGCAATCTTTGCCAAGCAATCGGCCTCCCTGTTTTCATCCCGAGGGATCCAAACAAAAGAAACAAAGCTAAAATCACAAGAGAACTGCAGGATATCAGAGACAATACTATGCAGCTCGTCCACTTTAGCCTTCGATCCAATACACTTGACGAGCGAAGACGAATCAGATTCAAACTGGACAGAAGTAAGGTGTAGTCGTCTGCAGGTGAGAACCGCTTCTCGAAGAGCCAGTGCCTCAGCCATTAAAGGTGAGGAGACAAACTCCATACGCTTGTTAAATTCCCTGAGTAACAGGAGTTGTTCTATGCTTTCTAGAGTAATTTATTATAACATTGTATTTATTACTTTCATCTTTTCAAATCATGTAAGTTCTTATAAGAAACTCAGCTTCCACTTTTCTTTTTCAAATATAAAGTTAGTTTAAAAAAATTTCTATAACAATAATGTTTTATACACTTCAAAATCATATTATAAGCAAGTCGAATTCACAGAGTCGGTTTTACGGTATTCCCATCTCTTTCCTATTGCTGAAACCACTGTGCAAGAGTGTGAAATCGCCAGATTTGTTTGCTATTATGTCACCGCTGCGTCACCATTATATTACGCCATCTCAAACATCGATGGTTCTTCACAGAGTCGTTTCTGCGACCCTTTCACTCGAGCTAGTATCTTCCATGGAGGTTCGCGGATCTCTTGTTTTCAAAACCCAGTAGGTGGGTTCTTTAACCTTCGAACGCAGGTTTTAAGACTACAAGTGAAGTTTCTCTACAGGTCTCTTCTCTTCTTAGCCACATTTATTTTTCGTCATGTCTTAGTTTTTGTTTATCGTTTTACCGTCAAGGATCACTCCGGTTGTAACCGTCTTCATCCATTGGGCCTTTAATTTTAATGTAAGTATTTGGTGTTAGAAAAAAAAATAGCGAGTCAAATTCAGTAAAACTTAAATAATCAAACCATCCGCCTTATGTTTTCCTTCAAATGTTATACCTCATACAACCTTTCCATACTAGTCATATCATCAACCATCTGTCTTATGTTTTCCTTCCCACAGGCTATTTTTCTAACTCTATTTGATGTTCCTTGTGTTCCCATTCATTCGTTCGATGAAGATTCTTTTTCGGCTGACCTATTAACATTTCAAATCCACCAGATTTCTAAAGTGTCCTTTTGAGTTAACGATTCCTACAAAAATCCTAATCGAACAATTTGAGTGCTTCTCTAATTCTGACAGTTCAAAATGCTTGACAATTGGTCTTTTACCATCCAACTAATCTCTTAGCATTACTTATTATCTTCCCATCTCAATACTTCTCTCCTTGCTTCAGTAACAATTTTTCATTATTGGTCGTCATCTCTCCTTCATATTTCTTTGCATCGACACAAGTGACTTGTCCGGATTAAGGTTTTCATCCCTTAATATTTATATAAAATTGTGTTCACAAGCCATTTTCCTTACCATTTCTTTCAACTTATGAAGATCACATTCTCTTGGCTTACCTAAAATCCATAGTACTCCAGCGGTCTTCCTCTACTACTAATATCATCTTGATGTGGATAGATGTACATTTGTCTATCTCTGTTTGGACAAATTCAAGTTCTCTCCTTTTTGTAGTCACCTTCATTGAATTGTGTATCCAAGGTTTACTAGTTCTCAACCATCTTACAGCATTCATCTTTTTTCTCTTATTTCTTTTCACTTTTCTGCTAGCCCTTGACATTTACTACTCCCCTTCTATCTAACGATGCTCTTAATCCATAATTGGAACTATATCCATCTTTCTTTCTCAATAAAACACGGAAAGGCACGAGGTTGTACTTTGAGGTGATAGCACTGCTTGTCCTCCATTATGAACCAATTATTTCTAACAGCTAAGATAAGATAAAGATTTTAGACCAAAAAAAGATAAAGAAAGAGAGCCTTGGTCTTACAAAATGAGCATCATTGGCTGGCTGCGTAATTATACAACCTCTCGTGATGTGGTTAGTTGGAAATCATTATTTATTCAAACAACTAACAATCTACGCGGGAATCTTTTTCTCAAAAGAACTAAAATACGCAGAGCAAAAAAAACAAAGAATTAGGTAGAACACTCCAATCTCATTATATTCTTTCTTTAAAATTCTCTCTTTAAAATAGAATTTATATCAAAAGACTTTCATCCAACGACTTCATTTTCTGGTCTATAATACAATAAAAATAGGTTTACTCTATAATTAGAGCATTTAATTTTTGTTCTACTGTTTTATTTTTCGTTCTAAAAATAGAGAATTACCGGAGGAAAACTTAATTTTATTATAAAGTTTCTCTATCACTGGTAAGACTTTGGAAATAGCCTTACAATGAATTTAGTCTTAAATTTTTACACTATATATGATCAAATCTGTTTATTAAATTCCTTCATGTCATCCAATATATGTATATATCAAAATATGAAGTATCATGCTGTTGGATTCGTACCAGACTATATCAATTTATGATTTGTGTAAAAAAAAACTTAAAAACTGAATGAAAATTTCCGTATTTCATGTTCAATTCAATCAATGATGAGAATAATAAAAGTTTGTCATCCTCAAAAAAGACAGTGGAATATGGATCGGTGATGTCGTTGACATTCAACGACTCGTTGAAATAAAAATGTTGCAACTATACATTTTTCTTTTGTTAAGCAAAAAAAAAAAAACAATACATTTTTAAAAAGAATAAAAACATCAGCGCCAGACTGTCTTCTCTCTATATCTTTCATGTCGTTATGTTCGATCGCAGCTTGACCATACGTTTCTTGTGTCCTTCTATCTCCTTTAGGTGATCATTAATCTCTGAGTTTGCTTGTAGTTTTGATTTCGGAAGCATATGTATTTGCTCTTTCTTTCTTTCTTTTTGCTGCGTGACTTAGTTGCAGTCTCTGTCTTTTCTCTTTCAGGAACTTACGATTTTCTCTTTAGTTTTAGTTCATGTAGTTCTCAAAGTTTGTTCTTAATGGTGATCTAGAAGCTCTTTATGCTTGAAGAAGACTTCATCTAATTTGTTTTTATAGTTTTTTTTGGAGGATTTAGAAGATGTCTCAAACTGCTGGCAATCTCAATGAGGCTATGCTGGACAGTGAAGTGGTGCCATCGTCACTTGTTGAGATTGCTCCGATCCTCAGTGTAGCTAATGAAGTAGAAGCTAGTAACCCACGTGTTGCTTACTTATGTGAGTTGAAATAATGTTAAGAACCCCTGATAATTTGATCGTCTCAAAAGATTTTGTGAACAAAAATTATTATTTATTTTTTTCAGGTCGTTTTTATGCGTTTGAGAAGTCATGCAAGGTTGATCCCTCATCAAATGGTCGTGGTGTTCGCCAGTTCAAAACTGCGATTATTCAGCGCTTGGAACATGTATTATCATCACTTCATTTACTTTACTTTAGACTTTCATTTTGATGTGGGCTTGCCCTCAAAATTTCTTGCTGCATGGGGATTGTGCCAGTTGATCTAATTTTGTTAAACTTGAGCAGGAGAATGAAAGAACTCTTGCAGGAAGGAATAAGAGTGACGCCATCGAAATGAAACGTTTCTATCAACACTACTACAAGAAATACATCCAGGCTTTGCTCAATACTGCTGACAAAGATGACCGGTTTGTGTTTCATAGAACTGTTTTGTTTGGACCCCTGTTTTATGTTTAATTTTTTATGTGGGTTTTTCATTTTTTTTTTCCTAGTGCTCAACTTACGAAGGCATATCAAACTTCTGTTGTTCTCTTTGAAGTTGTGAAGGCTGTTAATCAGACAGAAGATGTGGAACTGGCTGACGAGGTGAGAATTTATTGTTAGTACTTCTGTTATTATGCAGGTCTTTAGCCCTGTTTTCATGGAGGAAACCAACTTTTGGCTCATTTGTTTCGGTTCATCCTTTTTCTTTTTGCTGGCAAAAAGGTTGAAGAAAAAAGCCAAATCGACATGCTTTACAACATTCCTCCCCTTGATCCTGATACTCCAAATCAGGATATAATGAAATTTCCTGAGGTTAACCAATTAAACATCCCACTCGGAATGGTTACTCTGGACAGTGAAGTGGTGCCATCGTCACTTGTGGAGGAGATTGCTCCGATCCTCCGTGTAGCCAATGAAGTAGAAGCTAGTAACCCTCGTGTTGCTTACTTATGTGAGTTGGAAAAAATGTTAAAAACCCCTGATAATTTGATCATCTCAAATGATTTTGTCAACAAAAATTATTATTTATTTTTTCAGGTCGTTTTTATGCGTTTGAGAAAGCACACAGACTTGATCCAACGTCAAGTGGTCGTGGTGTTCGCCAGTTTAAGAATGCGCTTCTTCAACGCTTAGATCAGGTATCATCTCTTAATATACTTTACTTTAGTTTCCGTTTGGTGCATGGGGTTTATGTGTCAGTTTTGTTATGTTTATTAAACTTGTGCAGGACAATGAAACAAGTCTTGCAGGAAGGCAAAAGGGTAGTGATGCATGGGAAATGCACAGTTTTTATCAACATTACAACGAGACATATATTCAGCCTTTGCTAGACGGTGCTGACAAAGCTGACCGGTATGTGGTTGATGGAAATGTTACTATGATCCGCAGTCTATCTTTCTTTGCCGTTCATTCATAAATACATAATTTGTTTTTGCCTTGTAGTGCTCAACTTAAAAGGGCATATCAAACGTATGCTGTTCTCTTTGAAGTTTTAAAGGCTGCTGATGTAGAAATGGATGATGAGGCGAATCTGATGGTAGATAGTTTCTTGTGAAATCTTTCACTTTTGTTCTTATAGGTTTTAAGCCAAGCTTTCATGGAAGCATCCTTGAATTGGGTTATCAAGTTATTGGCTCACTTGTTTCTCATTGTTTGTTTCTTGGTCGTAGATTTTGAAAGCCCACACAAAGGTCAAAGAAAGAATTCAGATTCTATGTGCCTTGGATGACGATGCTGACATTATTCAGGGATACCCATCTCAACAACCAAATGGAGTTAAAGAATCCAAATTAAAAAGAGAAAGTGTTGATCAAATATCTATTCTTATCAACACTATAAAAGAAGGAAATAAACAACTTCTAGAGCAACTGAAGAAGACACACGAACAAAGACAACAGTTTCTGGATATTCAAAGTAAGACCTACGCACTCAAAGAAATTGGAGAAGAAAACAAAATATTATTGCTGGACTTGAGTTCTATACAAAATCCGCATATTCTTTCATTTATGGAGGGTGAACAAACAAGGATTTTGCAAAAGCGTAATCCGTACGATTTTTTTTCTTCTTCTTGAGAACAATGATCAGTACCGATGTTAAGAATCTATCATTCGCTATATTTCGGTTTTGGCAATATTTTAATGATCTTGGTGCATCTAAAAATGATTTACCAGATGATTAATTTAATAGTCTTTGTTGTATTTATCTTTACTTTTGCTACTCTATGTATTCTGAAATTTAAAGTTACTTGCGATTTAATATATGCAATTGTTGTATTTTAAAGCCTTACTAATATAAATAGCTCAATTTATCATTTATAATATAAATTATATAAATGAATAAATCAATTTCTTATTCAAAGATTTTTACTGTATATATATAATAAAAGGTTCAATTCCTGAATAAAAGAATGAATAGTATGGTAATCATATATTGAATGGTTACTGTATTCTTATCTCTTATCCTACATATATACTTTACATCCTTTATATATATTTTTTTGACTAAATACATCCTTTATATATTTAAAGGAAAACATTACAACATATGCGACAATCCAACTTTCTTAATTCCCAACATATTAAAAAGAAGTAGTACAACATCCACGAAAATTCAACATTCTAATCCCCAACAATATCAAACTATTACTATTACGTAAACAATGACCCAAACAAAGAATAAGCCAGCACCAATATAGCCAACATTGAAATGATTAAAAAACTGAGATACTTCTTTTTGTTTTCTCTTTGAAGAGATAAATTATTTGTTATGATGAGGTATAAAGCTCAAGTAAAATTCTGTTAGAAATTTATTTTTTCTATTAATTTATTAAACTTAATATATAAAAATATTCTCAACTAGCATGAGCAAAATTCCAACAATTTTTTTTTTGTAAAACAAAGTTCAACAAATGCTAAAATAATCTACAAAACATAACTACTAAAACTCTAAAATTTAAATCAAATTTCATTATAAATTTTTATTTAACTTTTATGGAAACTAATTATATAGTACATTAAACTATAATTTATAATTCTATCACATTGCCCTATATTTTCAATTGATTTATTCAGAGGTGGATTAATTTATTATCGTGACAAAGTTAATTAGTGTAATAATATTATAATTTAAAACTCTGAGAAAATATATTACTTATTTTTATAAATTCTTCAACTACATCAAAATGAAAAAAAATCAAAAGAATAAATATAAACCATTATATTTTTAAACCCTTTTTGTGTTGTCATAAAAATAACATTAGTAGTTGTTTCAAGTCAAACCAACAAAGTTTATTTTTAATTTACAATACGATTGAAAAAAATTAAACTTATCATGTTCAATATAAAGAAATTTTAAAATGCTCAATAAAATCAAAATATATTTTATATTAAATAATTTTATTATAAACTCACTTCTTTGGGTCAACCCCTAATTTATAATACATCGAAACATTTTAAACTATATTATAACACTTTACTCATTAGAAAAATCGGGTATAAGAGGATTAATCAGGATTTTTTTTAGGGCATTTTATGTTTTTGTGGTTATAGATTTATCATTTATATATATATATATATATATCAATTGAAATACAGGTTTCCAAAAACCAAAAAAAAAAAACAAAAAACAAACAAAAAAGCACTTGACGTAGTGACTCGGCTTTTGAAAACCCAGCCTCCTAGGTTCGAAGTTACGCGGGTGCATTTTAGCATGTTTTTAGTAGTTTATGTTTAGGTGAAGGGTATTTACTTCTTTTAGGTCGTCTTCTTCCTTAAGGTTTATAAACTCGACGGCTCCTTTTGCACCATTTTTTCTTCCTGTTTTCTTTTTCCGCTGATTTCTTCAATTATAAGGTTTACGCTCTCACTCTTTTTCCGCCAGGCAACCTTCTCGCACATACATTCGCTTCTCTTTCCTCTTCAGTGGCCGCAATCATGCCAGCAGCTTCCGAACCATTGGAGATTCATCAGTGGCCAGCGAGGAGAGTGAGGGATACATATTTAGATTTCTTCAAGGGGAAAGGTCACAAGTTGTGGCCATCAAGCCCCGTTGTTCCTCACAATGATCCTACTCTTTTCTTCGCTAACGCTGGTACCACCATTACTCTATTTCGCCAATCACTTACCTACCTCGTGGCTTTGAGAATATACTTCACTCTCATTTAACAAGGCTGCTTTGTATTCGTGCCTTTTGTTTTGGGAACTAACTTCTCTGTATTTTTTTTTTATCTTTCAAGGAATGAATCAGTACAAGCCAATCTTCTTGGGAACGGCTGACCCAAACACGGAGCTCAGCAAGCTAACCCGGGCGTGTAACTCTCAGAAGTGTATTCGTGCTGGTGGAAAGCATAATGATCTTGACGATGTGGGCAAAGATACTTACCATCACACCTTCTTTGAAATGCTCGGTAACTGGTCGTTCGGAGATTATTTCAAGAAGGAAGCTATTGAATGGGCTTGGGAGCTCTTGACTAAGGTAATAGATCCACCACCACTCTTTTCTTCCCACACATGCAACAAAGGGAACATTGCTTTAGTAGGATATGTTGTATCTCACTTGTGACAGTATAAAGTTATTCTTCTCTTTTAATTGTCTTGTATACTTTTTTGAGATCCCTTTGCAACAATGTGCCATTGTTTTATAAATGATTCCTATGTTATCATTGAGTAATCTCACTGGTTATCGTGTCATAGGTCTATGGGCTACCGGTTGATCGAAATTATGCTACCTATTTTGGCGGTGATGAGAAAGCTGGTCTTCAACCGGATAATGAGGCTAGAGATATTTAGCTTCAGTTTCTTCCACCTGGGCGTGTGCTGCCTTTTGGTTGCAAAGTAGGTTTCTTTACTACTCTTATAAAAAAAACGATTTGTTCAAATAAAAATGAACAGCTTTTCATTTCATTTTAACAAATGAACAATAAAAGTATATATTGTTAAATTTAGGTAATTAGACCTTTTAGGAGAATTTAAAATAATTTTATTAGTGCATGTGGATTGTAGATAATAACATTCAACATGTGGCCTATATTTTTAAAATGAAATCCGCTACTTATTGAATCTCTCTTCTCTAAGGTTTCAACGCTTTGTCAATGATAACTACTGTCAAGTTTAAGCATGAATGCATTTCCAGTGAAAAACTTGTACCAAATTTATGCTATCGTTCTTTCATATAACTTTTGGTGAAACTGTAGGACAACTTTTGGGAAATGGGAGACACAGGCCCTTGTGGACCTTGTACTGAAATACATTATGATCGTGTTGGTAACCGTGATGCGGCATACTTAGTTAACAATGACGATCCTACATGTTTGGAAATATGGAACTTGGTGTTTATTCAGGTACGTACCCTCTCTATCCCAATTGTTATTTAGTTCTATTTTACTACTTTTTGGTTGGCTATTACGGTTGTCCTTTTAATTCTGTAGATCCTGTAACTGGAAAGCTATATTACGCTGTTAGCTAGATTGCTTCTTTGGCTTTTATATTGGTTCCCTGACGGATCCTGTGTTCTATGTTTTCAAAATAGTTCAACAGAGAGATTGGTGGCTCACTTAAACCTCTGCCTGCGAAGCATGTTGACACCGGAATGGGTTTCGAGAGGTTGACTTCTGTTCTTCAGAACAAAATGAGCAACTATGATACTGATGTGTTCATGCCTATCTTTGATGACATCCAAAAGGTAATTTTGGAACTTCCTGTTGACTGTTTCATGACATTATGTTAAGATAATGAGTTACTATTTTGTTGCCTCAATTTAGTTTTGTCAGCATTTTAGTTTATCTATTGTCAGTAGATCATGGGAGGTACTGTAGTTTTATGATCATCTTTGTCTACTCTATCAATGTGACGCTATCAAGTGTTTTGAATGCTTCCAAGGGTATAATGATCAAGGTGTCATTGTATAAGTATCTGGAGATCATTTCCTTGTTAGCTGATAGCAATGAACTTGATCAAAGCTTTAGAACTGAAAATAAAAACACAAATATTTTTTTGGGCAATTAATCATTCCTCTTTTTGGGTTTTTCATTGATATAAATACTGGAGTTCAACTCCTACAACTGGAAGATAAAAGAAACGTGGAGTACGACTCCTACAAACTTGGAATCACAAAGAAAATGGAAACGTGGATAAACACCCACTTGCTTATTTGCAGGAAAATAGAAACAGAGAAGAAGACTTCGTCAAGCGACGCAGTCTGATTAATAACGTGGATTGGGCTTACATAATCCTTTGGGCCTTTGATCATTATGAAGCCCATCATTAGCTGTGTCACTTTTTATGTAATCTCTTAGTGATAGAATAGTAAGAGTTCGGATTGGTTTTTTCCCGAGTTGCTTTGAATCTTAAAATGGTGTGTTGATGCCTTCCTATTTTTAGGCCACGGGAGCTAGGCCATATTCTGGAAAAATTGGTCTGGAAGATGTTGACCGAGTTGACATGGCTTATAGAGTTGTTGCTGATCACATTAGGACTCTGTCCTTTGCTATTGCTGATGGCTCTCGTCCTGGTATGACCATGGTTTCTTGTCTACACTAAATCACTAACGACACAAAACACATTTTAAATCAAACGTCTTGGTATTTGGTTATTTATTTGAGTTCATACTTCTACATGTTCGATTTTTCTTGCTCACCGATTTATTACGGTATTGTTCTATTCTTTCTTGTAATTTGACAAATACCATACGACATTCACTCTCTTGCAGGTAATGACGGCCGTGAGTATGTTCTGCGAAGTATTCTTCGTCGAGCAGTTCGCTATGGAAAGGAGATCCTAAAAGCTGAGGAAGGATTTTTCAGCGGGTAGGAATTAACTTTTACTGTCGCAGCAAGTTTGCTTTAATCTTTTTTCATTCGGGCGGGAACATTGTTTTTGTATCTTTGTAAATGCAACATATGTTTCCATATGCGCAGCTTGGTCCGTTTGTCACGAAGCAGTTTATACTTTTTTTTAATATCTGCAGACTCGTAAGTTCTGTTATTCGGGTGATGGGGGATGTCTTTAGGGAGTTAAAGGAACATGAAAAAAAGATCACAGAGATAATCAAAGAAGAGGAAGCAATCTTCTGCAAGACATTGGCGAAGGTGAGGGCTTATTTTAAGTTCCATCTTCCCACTCATTATTATCCAATTATTTTTGCTGGCTCGTCTAACTAATGATTTAAAAAATTCTGTTTAAATATCAACGGCCTCAAGTACACTCTCAAATTTCCTCGTCGTTTGGACATGACTCTGTATACCATTCATATGTGGATCCTTCATCTGAAATATTAATTGAATGACCTGTTTACCATCTACTTTATTTTTTATATAGGTGAGTATAAGAACAGCTTGATTGATTATAAAGTTTTATGGCAGGGAACTGAGAAGTTTCGGAAAGTTTGTCAGTCAGTTCAGGGGAATACACTGAGTGGAGAGGCTAGTATCTAATGCTTTTTGTGCTGTTTTAATATTTTATGCTATATGTTGCAGTATTTGTAACACTTTGCATTGTTGTAATGGCGGTCGTAGAAACTATACTTGCCTTTGTTTGATTCTTTGCAGGATGCTTTTATCTTACAGGCGACATATGGATTCCCTATAGATTTAACTCAGGTATATAGTTCATTATATTTATTTCTAAAATTTTGTGTGTTATTTTTGTAACTTCCATTCCGGTGTTTTAGTTAATGGCGGAAGAACAAGGGTTGCTGGTTGATGTTGATGGTTTCAACAAAGCCATGAAAGAGGCGAAGGATATATCAAAGAATGCCCAGAATAAGGTGTCTAACTTTTTAATATATGTATATTTTCATTTTCTCGAAGTGTTTTTGATGCTAGACTAAACATTGGAAGATGACTGAAGTTTGAAAGAACATTATAATATTAACTAATCTTCTAATATTTATTCCGTTAGCAAGCTGGTGGCACCATTGTCATGGATGCTGATGCTACATCAACGTTGCACAAGATGGGTGTTTCAGCAACAAACGATTCTTTCAAATACATTTGCTTCCAGGTTTGTCTCAGTAATTCCATATAACTCGCATGTTGTTGTATATACTGTAAACCATTAGCATAAAACGGAAGTCAGGGCATATGTTGGTAGTTGGTTTTTCCTATGAATAAGCCTATAATGCTCATTTACACTGCCGGGTTTTGCTGCAGGGTCACGAGAGTGAAGTAAAGGGTATCTACACTGGCTCTGCTTTCCTGGAAAGTTCTGCCAGTGGCGATAATGTGGGACTAGTATTAGCGTCTACAAGTTTCTATGCTCAGCAGGGTGGTCAGGTATTACATTCTATTTGATATGTAACTCAGTTCACTGATGTCTTTATCATTTATGATCATATGAAACTATCATGATTGCATCCGTTTGACTTCAGGTATAAGTTGTTCTTGTGTAATAATTTCTGAAGCCGTTGTTTACAGTTCCGTAAAAATTAAAAATTCACGTAATCACATCCAATAAGACTTATTTTTTTGCTACACTTCCCATGTTTTATCTGTATATATGGAATCGGTGACCCTAATATGTTGCTCTGGCAATAGATTTTTGACACAGGGATTATAGAAGGGTCATTTGGTACATTCAACGTATAAAATGTCCAAATATTTGGGGGCTTTGTTCTTCACATTGGTAGTCTTTCTACAGAAACTGGAGAGGTATCAGTGGGGGATAAAGTAACTTGCAAGGTAATTCTTAGCACCATAGGTTTTTTAAAACATATTTAGTAGTATCGATTTTTTTTCCATCTTTGTTTTCTTTGCGTGCAGGTTGATTATGAGAGACGTAAACTCATCGCTCCTAATCATACTTGTACACATATGCTGAATTTTGCCCTGAAGGTATCTTTCTGCTATTATTTATGTTACCTAACCTGTATTTTGTTATTGTATCTACAAAACATATATGCCCCATGAATCCAGGAAGTGCTCGGAGATCATATTGATCAGAAGGGCTCAATAGTTCTTCCTGAAAAACTACGATTTGATTTCTCCCATGGTACATTCTTCAGTGAGGCAATTTTATTTTGATGTTGATGATTATTTTGAGTGTCTAATGGGTTCCGCAATTTTGAGTAGGTAGACCGGTTGATCCTGAAGATTTGAGAAAGATTGAATCCATAGTGAATACACAAATTAAGGATGAATTGGAAGTATATTCAAAGGAATCTGTTCTCTCTGAAGCCAAGCGCATCAAAGGTCTAAGAGCAGTGTTTGGAGAAGTAAGCTATATCCATCAGTTCGTTTGCTGTGCCTTTTCTTTAGTTTTGTTATTACAGGATTGTGAAAGCTTGTTCTCTTTTTCTCATTTAGGTCTACCCTGATCCTGTCAGAGTGGTGGCAATTGGGAGACGGGTAGAGGACCTCTTGGCTGACCCTGAAAACGATGAATGGTCATCACTTTCATCCGAGTTTTGTGGAGGTCAGTTTCCACTATTGGTTACTGGAAGGGACGAAGAGATCCTTTTTTCTGAAAGAATATTTGAATTTCGGGTGATTTTGAAATTTGCAGGAACCCACATAACCAACACACGCGAAGCCAAAGCGTTTGCTCTTCTATCAGAGGAGGGAATTGCGACAGGTGTTCGTAGGATAATTGCTGTGACTGCTGATTGTGCATTTGATGCTCTGAATACGGCGTCTTTGCTTGAAAAAGAAGTAGATGATGCGTCCAAGTCGGTGGGAAGTGCACTTGAAAAGGTTCTCTCTCTCATCCCTTGACAAACTAAATACCATGTGTTTGGCTATTATTAATGTGAAACACTTACTTTTTTTTGGACATACGCAGAAAGTTAATGCGTTGAAAAGACGGGTAGATGAAGTAGATATCCCAGCAGCCAAAAGGGCGGATATCAAAGCCAAGATTGCTCAACTTCAGGTTATATTATTGCCATCTCTTTTGTTGGGATTGTGCTCAACAGAATATTGAAGTAACAGTTTTTTTGTTTCCTCCTCTATACTATACACTGTAGAATGAAGTGAGAAAAGCTCAAAAGAAAATAGCGGAGGAAAACCTGAAAAAATCTGTCCAAGTAGCAACGGAGGCAGCTGAGTCTGCGGCATCAGATGGCAAAACCTTCTGCATTGTCCAGATTGATGTGGGACTTGATGCAGCAGCCGTTCGAGAAGCCGTTTCAAAAGTCATGCAAAAGAAGGTATCCATATTTTTCGTAAAGCATTGTGTACCTATAACTTGTATAAGTAATGAAGTTTTAACGTAAGGGTTTTGTTGGTGAATCTTGTAGGGAATGTCGGTAATGGTGTTCAGCACAGATGAAAATTCGAACAAGGCGGTTGTGTGTGCTGGAGTTCCTGACAAGTCTGATCAGTTCAAGCAATTAGACGTTATTGAATGGCTGACAACTGCGTTGGGTCCCATAAAAGGGAAATGCGGGAAAGGGAAAAGTGGTCTCGCTTCGGGACAGGTAACAGAGTTCTTTTTTCTCTTTAGTCCCCAATGGACTATATCCTCTACAAAGAAGCTTCAGTATATATGATGTTTTGATTTCAGGGAACGGATGCTTCTCAGGTGAGTGCGGCTTTGGACCTGGCGGCATCATTTGCGTCGATGAAGCTCAACTGATTGGGTCGATCGGGAGATTACATTATCTGTTAGGGAAGAACTAACTTACTCATTCGATATCATTGTATACTCCCATTTACATATCTAAGTTATCGTTGGATGTTGTATTTCCTTTAACTTTGTCGTTTTACTATATTAACTTATCACTTCAAACTTCTCAGTTTTTTTTCGATTTGCTATTTGAGATTCAACTTTGCTGTACATATACTTGATCTTGGTGTCTTGTGAAGAGGGCAAACGGGCTGATCTTGATTTCTTTACGGAAGTGGAACCAATGGCGACGCGACTTAATGGTCATTTTGATGATTTCAATTTGCTCGGATTTGAAGACGTTGGTCCAAACGAGCTACCTGATTGCAACTCTTGATTTTTTTTGGCCGATCAAATCTTCGCTCAACACATATCCCCACGAAAAGTTTTGCAGCTTAAATTAGGGGTTTTTATATGGCAATTCTCTCGGATATCACTTTTTAAGTTTTTGTCACAAAATAATACTCAAAAATAAAATGAACAAAATAATCTTTTTTTTTATTTTGAAAATTTTAATATTTAATATTTAATTTTAAAATTTTAAACATATTCCTAAAACCACACCTCTTAACTCTAAACTTTAAATCTTAGATTAATTAATCCAAAAGTTATAAATGCATATTTACCTTTTTCATAAAACTTATTTTGGTCATTTTCCTTTTTTGATGCTATTTTGTGACAAAAACTTGGTTTTGTGTTATTTTTGTCTTTTTATCTTTTTATATAGAGCATTTTAAATTTACAAAATTACATATTTGAAGTTTAAAAATATTATATTTTTCCGACAAAAAGTTATCTTTTAAAAAAAGAAAAAAAATTCAAATTTAACTTGAAAATATTAATATTTTATATTATAGTCATTATATTTGTTATAATAAGTTTAAATACATAAATCTTTATTAACAATTAGCACATATTTTATACTATGGTGCAGTTAAGTGTCATTTTATCCAATGACTAGCTATAGTCTTGTAAAATTATCGAAACAGAAAATCAATTTGCATCAACAATCAACCTAATTAAATAAGTAGAATAAATAAATAAATAATATAGGTTTCGATTTGTATATATAATATATTATGATATACTAGATTAGATTTGAAAATCTAAGAAATCAAAGTGTTTTAACCCCATTTTTTAATCAATTGAGCTAGAATTCATTAAAAAAGATTTTATTAAAGGAAATCATTGCTTCGTCAAGTATTTTAATGTACTATATTATTTTAGTTATAAGTTTACTAGATTGAAAATTTGTGACACTCAAAAAGCTATAGATCCTATGTCACATTCAGTAAAATTTATGATATATGTATAGAATATAGTCAGCATGTCCGAGCATGTTCTATAAACGTATTTGAAATGATATCTTGGGATGGATGTAAAGCTAAGCAAATAGTTTCTGCTCCAAAAACCCATGATTGTGTTAGTTGTAAGAGATGTGAATCTGTCTGTCCAAAATATTTTTGACTGTTCGAGTTTATTTATGGCATAAAACAACTTGAAGCATGGGTTTACCTTATTAATATATTACCGAAAAACAGATTTGGATAAATTTGGAATACATATTATTTTTTTAATTGACAAGTATTCGTTCTCAAAAAAATTCAATTATATTTTTATTTATATATTTTTTGAATATGCGTTCTGGTGTATCTTGTCTTTACCACAAATGAATTTCCTTGGTTAACAATAATTAGTGTTTTTTCTAATATTTGCTGGTTCATTAATGTTATTTCTCTAGCATAGGAAAAATAAAGTTAATAAGTGGTATATTATATGCATTTGTATTTTTGAACTTTTGTTAACAACCTACACTTTTTGTTGTAATTTAAAAATGGACAATTCATTAGTTCAACTGTCCAAAGATTATAAATGGATCAAATTTTTACTTTTCCTGGAGATCGAGAATATATGAACTTTCTATAAAATCAATTTTTGATGGGATTTATTACTACTTTAGATATTTTAACGGTTTTTCTAGTTATTTAGAATTTCTGATTATTCTTTATCCTGATGTTAGAAATATACAACGGCCAAATAGAATCATTTTTTCTCGGGACATTTTAGTTTTTCCATCATGCGGGATGATTTTTACCTGGACAGATGATTTTTAAAATGTATATTTTTAAAATAATACATAATATAAGTTTTATTTTGGTTATTCGGAACTCCCGATTATTCCATTTTCTAATGTTAGAAATATACAACGACCAAATAGAATCATTTTCTTTTCGGGATATTTTACTTTTTTCATCATGTGGGAATTAGAATGTATTCTAACATAAGAATTACCTGGACAAATGATTATTAGAATGTATATTGAAAAAATAATACATAATATAAGTTTTATTTTCATGGACTGAAACCTCAGTTAGTTATTTTACCGAAAGAAACTGTCAAAAAAAGAAGAAGGCAAACCTAAAAAAAAAAAGAGAATCCTATTGTTTGCTGCGATCTTCTTGTCTCTCTGTTACGCACGATGTGTTGTTGAACATACCTCTCTCTTTCTTCGCCTGTACAGTCTCTCTCTCTATACCCACTGTGATCCAAACCAAAAAGGAGTCAGATTTAGGGTTTATACGAGATTTCTGAGTCTGGAAACGACCTTCACCGATGTCTTCCTCGTCTCAATCCTTTGCGTCTGGACGGCCTTCACCCCTGGCTTCTCCCTCGCAATCTCACCGCTTTTGCGGGCCTTCAGCTACATCTTCTGGCGGCGGAAGCTTCGACACTCTGAACCGTGTCATCGCTGACCTTTGCAGCCATGGTAGTCCCAAGGTAACGATGGAATCTTCTTTTCATTTGCTTAGTTAGAAACGCAGATAGAAAAGTTCTCTTAGCTGAAAGGAATCTCTCTCTTCTTGTTTAATGTAAAGATTGAACTTTTAGAACTCAATGTATAGTTTTGTTCTCTAAAGTATACGACTTTGTTTTTTTTTTTTAATCTGATTTTTAGCAAAGTTTGATGCTTTATGACTTGTTGTATCAGGAGGGAGCTTCTTTAGCGTTTAGGAAGCATGTGGAGGAAGCAGTTCGTGATCTCAGCGGTGAAGCTTCCTCTAGGTTCATGGAGCAGTTATACGACAGGATTGCTGCTTTAATCGAGAGCTCGAATGAGGCTGAAAACATGGGTGGGCTTAGAGCCATCGATGAGTTGACAGAGATTGGATTTGGTGAGAATGCTACTAATGTTTCTCGCTTTGCGGGTTTTATGAGGACCGTGCTGTCGAAGCGTGACCCTGAAATCTTGGTACTTGCTAGTAGAGTTTTGGGGCACCTTGCTCGGGCAGGTGGAGTCATGACTTCTGATGAAGTTGAGTTTCAGGTACCATGTTTGTTTGTTTGTTTCTTTCTTTCTCCTTTCTATCATTGGTTCAGCTGATAGTTTTGCAAGTATTGATCTTTTTTTTCTTTCTTTTTACAGATGAAAACTGCTTTTGATTGGCTTCGTGGAGACAGGGTGGAATATCGTCGTTTCGCGGCTGTTCTAATTTTGAAGGTATCCTGACATCGACTGTCTTTTCTCTTTGGTTACCCACAAATAAAAATGGTTTATGGTTTGTGAGTATCGCTTTTCAGTCCAGTAAGTTAATACGGATATGGCTATGTTGTCTTGCAACGTTGCAGGAGATGGCAGAAAATGCATCCACTGTCTTTAATGTTCATGTCCCTCAATTTGTGGATGCGATATGGGTTGCACTAAGGGATCCCCAGTTGCAAGTACGGGAGCGAGCTGTTGAGGCTTTACGTGCTTGCCTTCGTGTTATCGAGAAAAGAGAGACTCGATGGCGAGTACAATGGTTCGTATTTCGTTTCCCCTAACTATGATTTACTGTCCTAAAATGTTTTCCTTAGAAAAGATAGGGACTTATATTGTTATGATATTTTTGAAATTGTTGATATTGTATCAGTTGCAGTCCTATTTTTCGGTTTCACCCTCTTTAGGCTCAAAGTCATCTGGTGGTACTACTTCGCAATTTTTTAATTGTGTAAATGCAACTCTTTTTTTTTGACACACAAGTGTAAATGCATCTTATATTGGCTTTTTACCATATATTCTCCCCATGACGATACTTTTCGAACATATATTGGCTTCTCCCCATATAGTCTCCATTGAAAATGTAGCGAACCTGTCTGTCTTGCGATGTTGTACACAGTTTTTGAAGCTGTTGTCAAAATGAATATTGATTTGCAGACTTTCTGCTGGATTTAAATATAATGTTGCCAATACAATGTCCCTAATTTAGCATCAGAGTTTTCCTTGTTAGTTATGATATAAAGTCAAGTTAACTCATCTTCTCTCCATCTGGCTTTTTCAGGTACTATCGAATGTTTGAAGCTACACAGGATGGGCTGGGCAGAAATGCTCCGGTGCATAGTATTCATGGTTCCTTACTTGCTGTGGGGGAGCTGTTGAGGTAAACAAAGCAGTAAATTTGCTTTCTTAAAGCATCCTTTACAATAGTTAGACGCCCAAATTCATAACAGGACACTTATACCTGACCAATTTACTCTTAAGGCATATCTGGTGTTGTAGTTTATGACTTGACTTAATGCTAGAGTTCGTTTACAGGAATACTGGTGAGTTCATGATGTCTAGGTACCGAGAAGTTGCTGAAATTGTGCTTAGATACCTTGAACATCGTGATCGTCTTGTTCGCCTTAGCATCACCTCGTTGCTGCCTCGAATTGCACATTTCCTCCGTGACCGCTTTGTTACAAACTATTTAACGGTAAGTGACTGATAGATTCTTTGAAGCGAAAATAGATCCGTAAAAAGTTATCTGAGTTACTTTCTTGCAGATATGTATGAATCATATTCTTACTGTGTTAAAAATACCGGCTGAACGTGCCAGTGGATTCATCGCCCTTGGGGAAATGGCTGGTGCTTTGGATGGTGAGCTTATCCACTATTTGCCGACTATTATGTCTCATCTGCGGGAGGCGGTAGGTCAAACTGGTTTCCTTGAACATATCTACTTTTGTGTTTAGTATGTTTTTTTAGCTGAACTGGAAAGAAGTTTCCTTTGATTATCCTTTCTATGTAGATTGCTCCACGTAAAGGTAGACCTTTGCTTGAAGCTGTGGCTTGTGTTGGTAACATCGCGAAGGCAATGGGATCCACAGTGGAAAATTATGTTCGAGATCTTCTAGATGCTATGTTTTCTTCTGGTCTCTCTTCTACGCTTGTTGATGCTCTTGATCAGATAACTATTAGGTAATGCACGATAGAAGTTTGTTACTACTTGAATTAATGTGTATTCTTTTGATGCTTGGCAATTCTATTGGGTCTCAGCATTCCTACATTGCTGCCGACGATACAAGATCGGCTTCTAGATTGCATTTCATTGGTTCTTTCAAGATCTCACTATTCTCAAACAAAGCCTCCTGCTACCCTGGTTCGAGGTAGTACAGTTAGCATGGCTCCACAGTCCACTGATCCTAGTAGTTCAGCCCAAGTTCAACTAGCCCTGCAGACTCTGGCTCGTTTCAATTTCAAGGTTGGTGCCCCTTGCTGATGGTATTTCCAAAGAATATGTTATTCATGTTACTGAACCTCTGCTTTCTGTCAGGGGCATGATCTACTTGAATTTGCTAGGGAGTCGGTTGTTATTTATTTGGATGATGGGGATGCAACCACAAGAAAAAATGCTGCTTTGTGCTGTTGTAGACTAATTGCAGACTCCTTATCGGGGATTGCGCAGTTTGGCTCAAGCAGGTCAACTCGAGCTGGAGGAAGACGAATGCGCCTTGTGGAAGAGGTTTTATATACATACCAAAAGCCCTGTTCCTTTTTTTTTATTATTGCGCGTCTCTAAGTCTCCACTTTTTCTCATTACGAAAGGCTTCTTTTTACCATTTTCCAAGTTTGACGCTTCCTGATGACATTTACAACTGCAATACCAGTAGCAGTTTCAAATTTTCTGCTTGCCTGAGAAATAATGTTTGGGTTCTGCAGATTGTGGAAAAGCTTCTCAGGACAGCTGTTGCAGATGCTGATGTAAATGTTCGCAAGTCTATATTCGTTGCTTTATATGGCAACCAATGTTTCGATGATTATCTAGCACAGGCTGATAGTTTGACTGCCATTTTTGCCTCACTAAATGATGAGGTACGGGTTTGTTAGTTTTTTTGATTAAAGTAGCATATGCCATACGACTGTTCTGTTTTGTTAAATATCTTTTATTTGCATCTCTTGGGTGTAAATCATGGCCATTGTATTGTTTTTGAAATCAGCTTTTGCGGGTTCGTGAAGTTATTAACCTAATTTAGTTACCTTATTACTCCCTTATGGATACCAAGGCTTAGCTGGACTTTTGGCAACTGATTAGCTTCTATCTGTGTCACAGAATAGTCGTAATTAATTAAGTTGTACTGGAAACTGCAGCTGAGTTAAATTTGTTCAATAAATTGTGGATGGAATGCATAACTTGCTTTGGTTGATGCACGAAATGCTTCCATGTGAAACCCATGTTAACTTGATAAAGATGCTTTGCTTATGTATCACCTGAAAAATTTATCCGTTCATGTTACGTTTCAGTTCATATATTTGAATATCTTTGTTCAACAGGACCTTGATGTCCGAGAATATGCCATCTCAGTTGCGGGGAGGTTATCGGAAAAAAACCCAGCATACGTTCTTCCAGCACTTCGTCGCCATCTTATACAACTGTTAACTTATCTTGAGCAGAGGTAACTGCAAATTTCTTTAGTTCCTATATGAAGATTTGTTTCCTATTATCATATCTATTGGTTTAACTTCCCACTGTAATGTCAGCAGTGCAGATAACAAGTGCAGAGAAGAGAGTGCTAAGCTCCTCGGTTGTTTGGTTCGAAATTGTGAACGGCTCATTCTTCCATATGTAGCTCCTGTGCAAAAGGTTTTATTTGAATTCTATTAATTTCTTAGGTAATATTATTATTATTGTAGTTAACAGGGTTGTGATTCTCTTATTTTTTCTAGGCACTTGTAGCAAGACTTAGTGAAGGAACTGGAGTGAATGCTAACAATAATATTGTTACTGGAGTTCTCGTAACTGTTGGGGATCTTGCAAGAGTGGTAAGTTTTTAGTTTTCTATTATGTGTCAAACAAATGTAACTGTGCTATGTGGAATTTGCAATCTGATTTTGACTCTTCCCAGCTGTGCTAGCTAAGCATATTTCAAAATTATAATGGCCTAGCCACTACCTAAGATGTTGTCCTTTATTGTCTTTAAGTTGACAGAGTAGTGGCAATTTTATTTCCTTTGTAGTTGTTGTTTTTTTTGGGGTTTGGCTAAGACATCCCTCCCCTATTTTACCGTGCTTAGGGTGGCTTAGCAATGAGACAATATATTCCTGAGCTGATGCCTTTGATTGTCGAAGCTTTAATGGATGGAGCTGCTGTAGCAAAACGTGAGGTGGCTGTTTCTACCCTTGGTCAAGTCGTTCAAAGTACAGGGTATGAGATAGAATTTTACCTTCTTTTATTGAAACTATGTTTCATCTGTTAATATTTCTAGGTGATTAGGAACATGCTGATTTTTCTGCAAAATAATAGAACGCTACTATCTTGATTGGTGAAAGCTTGGTTCGACTAGATGCACATACTGGCTTGCAAGTGAATATTTGACATGAATACAAGCTTTGTAGTTCTTCTACTAGTTAGAAGCCTGAGCTATTTTTAGGCAGTTGATGTATATCAATGTCAGGAATCAGGATTGGTTACATGTTTGTCTTGTGAACAACTAGGAGTGGGCAAATTCTAGATGAAGTGAAAGTTCGTTATCCCTATCCAGTTCTTCAGTTGCCCTAGTTTTTGTGTTGGAACTTGCAGTATCTTGTTATTCTCTCTGCATACAAAATTGATTGATTTACCACGAGTCTTAGTGTATTATGCTCCTTAGATTTAATCAACTGTATTGCTCGTTGCATTGAATAGCTTGGGGAATGTTTTTCATGTGCTAATAGTGTGCAAATAACTAATACAATACCAAGGGAGTTCCAGAAAATCACAGTCCTCCCTGCATGTTATTTATGGCTCCCATTTCATTGTTAACGTAGGTATGTTGTGACTCCATACAAAGAATACCCCTTGTTGCTTGGCTTACTTTTGAAACTGCTTAAGGGGGACTTAGTGTGGTCTACCAGACGAGAAGTGCTCAAGGTAGTTTCTAGAGAAATAAAATTCTAAGCTAGACCATTCTAGAACATAGTTTATGTGAAAAACATTGGTTATATCTACAGGTTCTTGGAATTATGGGCGCCTTGGATCCTCATGTGCATAAACGTAACCAACAAAGTTTATCAGGATCACATGGTGAAGTTCCTCGGGGTACTGGTGATTCAGGTCAACCTATTCCATCGATTGATGAGTTACCTGTGGAACTCCGACCATCATTTGCTACATCTGAGGATTATTACTCAACAGTAAGTTATTAACCCGTGAACATTTTCAAATGTAGTCTGAATCGTGCTCATATCACCTACCTCGTTGTTATAGGTTGCTATCAACTCGCTTATGCGAATTCTTAGAGATCCGTCACTTCTTAGTTACCACAAAAGGGTTGTTAGATCTCTGATGATCATTTTCAAGGTAACTAAAACCATTTTGACAGTTATTACGGTTAAACTTGTGATGGGATTGATATGAACACGTTACAATTCTATCACATCTTTGTTTTTGCGAGGTTAGTCAATGGGATTGGGATGCGTGCCTTATTTGCCAAAGGTATATAAAATTTTATATCTCCAGCAGCTTTTCAATCACTACCATTTGAAATCTTTCCATGGAAATACTATCGAACCCGTTTCTGTGATTTTGATTTAGAAACACATTTTATATTTTTATTATTCAGAAGTGCTAGGTCACTGCCATTATTTTGTATGCACTATATGCATCTTGTGACGTTTTGCTAATTTTTCTAAGGTTTTACCTGAGCTTTTTCACACTGTCCGCACTTCTGATGAGAACTTAAAGGACTTTATTACATGGGGTCTTGGAACTCTTGTTTCCATTGTGCGCCAGGTATGTCCATAGTAACACTTGTAGTTATGTCCAAAATACGAATGACTTGTGTAAACTCCTAGCTTCTGTTATCTGTCTGCAGCACATACGAAAGTATCTGCCAGAGCTGCTCTCACTAGTCTCTGAATTATGGTCATCCCTCACCTTGCCAGGTCCCGTACGCCCCTCTCGCGGTCTTCCGGTAAGTTGTATGTAGCCTAAAGCGAGATATGTCTCTTATTACTTTCCGAGCATGAGCATATATCTTATGGAGAGTACTTTGTCTCTCTTGCTGATCACCAGGTTCTGCATCTACTGGAACATCTTTGCTTGGCACTTAATGATGAATTCAGAACTTATCTTCCAGTCATCCTTCCATGTTTCATCCAAGTATTAGGTGATGCGGAGCGGTGTAATGATTACGTCTATGTTCCTGATATTCTCCACACACTCGAAGTGTTTGGCGGTCAGTAAAACTTTTCTTGTTTTGACATCATCATACTCTTAGGGCACACAAATTGTAGTTATTAACGTATTTAACTTTCTAACCGGAACGTAAGAGGTTCCACGGTATCATATCTTATTTTTGGTAATCAATGAGAGAAAATCCAAAATCTTTCTGTATATATATGGGATCTTTGAATAATGAAATTATTGTTGACTTCACTCCTGTGGTTAATCCTGAGATTGCATATGTGCAGGTACACTTGACGAGCACATGCATTTACTCCTTCCTGCCCTTATCCGATTGTTTAAAGTTGATGCTCCTGTAGCTATAAGACGCGATGCCATCAAAACTTTGACAAGAGTAATCCCGTGTGTTCAGGTTAGGAGTTTTTATATTTATTTATTTATTACTATATTTCTTTATGTTGCCGATTATCAAGCTTCTTGTAATACCTTTTTTTTTTAATTATCGGTATATCTTCAGGTTACTGGTCATATATCTGCTCTTGTGCATCACTTGAAGCTAGTATTAGATGGGTGAGTTTCCGTCTTCTTTTCATGACAACTGAAAAGCCCAACAGTTATGATATATCTCTATGAAACATCTGTGGTATGCTGATTGTCTGGGCTTAGGAAACAGTGTATATTATATACTTTTTCGTAAGGTCTTTCTTCAATGCTTCTTTATAGCTAGGCATCATGTCACTATCTGGGTTTCTCTTTACAGTGACTGGGTTCATCCAATTAAAAATAGTGGATTTGAAATGAGACATCCATAACATCCTACAGCTAGCAGGGAATTATCAGAACATAATTAATTGTAATCATTATCCGTTGTTTGTCATTGTTTACTTATTATCATTATCCTATCATAATCTTTCGTTTGTCTTAAGATATAAGTATGAAATTCCTTGTATCATGGTATCCTTTTTGATGGAATCGACGTTTCAAGTTTCTCTTTTCTTACTCATGGATTTATTTTCTCGTGTAAATTTTGGCTCTTTGCTGTTATCTCAGGAAGAACGATGAGTTACGGAAAGATGCTGTCGATGCACTATGCTGTTTGGCTCATGCTTTGGGAGAAGACTTCACCATATTCATTGAATCAATTTACAAGCTTTTGTTGAAGCATCGCTTGCGGGTCCCCTTTTGACTATCTTCTACATACATTTTTTTTCTTTTATATATACTTTTGTCTGTAAAATTTAACTGTACAATTTTCTTACAGCATAAAGAGTTTGAGGAAATTTTTGCTCGATCGCGGAGACGTGAACCATTGATTGTAGCTACAACAGCCACTCAACAGTTAAGTAGGCGACTGCCAGTCGAGGTTATCAGGGATCCTGTAATTGAGAATGAGATCGATCCTTTTGAAGAAGGAAACGACAAAAACCATCAGGTACTCTTTGTTGTGTCATTTTTATACAAAGACATCCTCGATGTACTCAAATTTTGTTATCAAGTTTCGTGTTGAGCTCATTATGTAACTGTAACATTGTGCAAATTTCTAGTCGGTAGTTTTCTAGTTGATGGCATAGTAATTTGGTAGTTTTTTTGAATTATTTTTCTTGATGGGTGCCTATGATAGGCGGACTATCTGTGTATAACAACGTACATACATTCAGTCTTGGTCCTCGAGAGCCAACCTGAGCCATTTGCTTTAGTAACTTTGTAAAATATGCCCTCTTTTTGCTCTTCTTTCCTTACACATTCCTTCAGCTTAAGTAGAAAAATAAAACACTATATATGTGTTCAATCTAACTTTTCCTCTTGTAAAGTTCCTTTAGGCTTCCTTTGTTTGAAAGAGCTAAAGCAGTTACTTATGGCTTTTGACGATCTGTCTAACAGGTTAATGATGGTAGACTGCGGACAGCTGGAGAAGCTTCTCAGCGCAGTACCAAGGAAGATTGGGAAGAATGGATGAGACATTTTAGTATTGAGTTACTTAAAGAGTCTCCCTCTCCAGCATTGAGAACTTGTGCAAAACTTGCTCAATTGCAGGTATTTCATATATGCTCTTTCTTTTCTCTCTCTCATAAGGGTATTAACGACTGTATTTTCCAGCCTTTTGTCGGGAGAGAATTGTTTGCCGCTGGTTTTGTCAGTTGCTGGGCACAGCTGAATGAACCTAGCCAAACGCAGTTAGTTAGGAGCTTAGAGATGGCTTTTTCATCTCCAAATATCCCTCCTGAGATTTTGGCTACACTACTTAATTTGGTACGTTCTTTGTTAAGCTACAAAAATTAAGTATGCTTTCCTTTAACTATGGTTAAGCTCATTGAATGCTAGTGTTTTAAGCATACGCAAATAGATGGTGGTCAGTATTGAGTTAGCTACGTCTTTTGCTAGATTGGAAACAAAAATCTGCTTAGCTCACCGTTTCCTTAGTGATTGCACCTGTTTTTCTTTCTACTGGAAAACACGTCTTTCGTTGCTAAAGCCATCAACTAAACAATCTGTAAACGTTCTTGGAAACATGATTCATATATTATGTTTTACTAATATTAACACTGTTATCCGAGTTTCTACTTAAAACTGGATATAGAATAATGCATTTAGAGTCGAAAAAACCTACCTCTATGTATATGATCTTGTTGCTTGGTCTGGTCACATGAGCTTGATTATCAATAATCTTTTTAGGCAGAATTTATGGAACATGATGAAAAGCCTCTTCCCATTGATATTCGTCTTCTGGGAGCTCTTGCTGAAAAGGTTTGGGTCATGTATTTCCTAAGATATGGCACTTCTGTCCTTTTTGAATCAAACATTCGTCTAATTTTTCTTGTTACTGGTGTTCAACTTTGCAGTGCCGTGTTTTTGCCAAAGCTTTGCACTATAAAGAGATGGAATTTGAGGGTCCACGGTCGAGGAGGATGGATGCCAACCCAGTTGCTGTTGTGGAGGCTCTTATACATATAAACAATCAGTTGCACCAGCATGAGGTACATTATTGACCGTGGTTACTTCTACGACTTCCTCATCTTTGCTATGTGTTATTATTGATTGTTCGGGATTTGTTGTCATAGGCTGCTGTCGGCATATTGACATATGCTCAACAACATCTTGATGTGCAATTAAAAGAATCATGGTAACATTGACTTTTCTCAATCTTAATGGCACTTATTTCTGGTTCTGTGTGATAGGCACGCAGACAGAATATTTTGTGGTTACTAGTTTCTTTTATCCTTAATCAGTTGAAAAGAAGTAACAGTGTTTGTTTCTAGGTACGAGAAGCTGCAGAGATGGGACGATGCACTCAAGGCGTACACTTTGAAAGCATCTCAAACATCTAATCCCCATCTTGTATTAGAAGCCACATTAGGTAACCAAGTCTTATTTTTTGAAGATTCCGTGTTTTTCATTTCCATAAAATTTCTTGTGGAAGTAGTATTTAAGGTTTTGTGAGTTTTTTTGGGGGTTGATATGTGTCGTCAGGATCTGAGTAGCTAGTACACACAAAGAGTTACAGACCTTAGTTCATAAAATTCTGGCTCTGAGACAGTAGTTGGCAGAACAAAAAGGTCCATGCATCTGTTTTACGTGCATAAGCTCCAGACATTATCCATATGGCTTTTTATTCATTATCTGGATGTTTATTTTTGTATGTTTTTACTATTTATATGAAGGCTGAATTTATCCTCTATGATTTTCTGAGATTTAACGGTAATCTTGAGTGGCTTATCTCATAGAATTCATCTCCCTAAGATTCATAAGCTGATGGCTACTCTCCCCTTATTTGGGGATTTTTTACCAAAGCTAACATTTTTTTAGCATTTTTATTATACTATTTTCTTTGTGATACTTCTTATTTCCCTAAATGAAATGTCCTGAATCTGTAGCTTATTGACCATACTGTAGGAAAAATGAGATGTCTCGCTGCACTTGCACGATGGGAAGAGCTAAATAATCTCTGCAAAGAGTACTGGAGTCCAGCTGAGCCATCTGCACGTCTGGAAATGGCACCAATGGTTGGTAATTAATGCTTATGCTAATTTCGGTTACATTATGACATGGATGTCTCTTTGCAACTATACTAGGCTGCAAATGCTGCGTGGAATATGGGAGAGTGGGATCAAATGGCGGAATATGTGTCTCGTTTAGATGATGGCGATGAAACAAAGCTTAGGGGTTTAGCAAGCCCTGCTTCTAGTGGCGATGGAAGCAGTAATGGCACATTCTTCAGGGCTGTTTTGTTAGTTCGGAGGGCGAAGGTACACTTGAATCTATGCTTTTTTTTTCTTTAACTCATAGCATGCTTTCTTAAAAAATATTTTCAGACGCACTTATTTATGTGTATGTGTTCCTCTTGTTATTTGCCTTCAGTATGATGAGGCGCGGGAATATGTTGAAAGAGCTAGAAAATGTCTTGCAACAGAACTTGCAGCGCTGGTAGGTTTTCATATCTGGTAGCATTTACTTATTAAATTTTGTATAAAATTCGGTTAGTTATTATGTGATTAAGGGATCCGAAGTAAATCAGCAAAGGATATTTGTAACTATAGTCTCCGCCTTTTGCATTATGTCCTTTAGACTATTTCAGTACATCAGAGACTGTTAGAAGCAGGAACATACATTCTTGACATCTTAGTTGCAGTGTTGAGCTCTGTTAGACAACATTTTTTGCATGTTGTCGTTTGGTTCTTGTCAGTAAAAGCATCATGTAACACAATGGTTGCCTTCTTAGTTTCCTTGAGTATTTTTCACGTGAGTTGAATAGTTGTACCTGTCATTGTTCATTTTGTCTATATTTGCGCTTCTGCAGGTTTTGGAGAGCTACGAACGTGCTTACAGCAATATGGTTCGAGTCCAGCAGCTGTCAGAACTAGAAGAGGTAAGATCTCAATTCTCCTTGAGACCTCGCTAACCACACCTGAGTTGGAGGAAAACAGGAGAAAGTACTAACAAATACATGATGAATCTTTCTTATTTCTTTGTATTTTTTCTTCCGGTTCTATCGGTAATAGGTAATTGAATATTATACGCTTCCTCTGGGAAATAACATTGCTGAAGAACGGAGAGCCCTAATTCGTAATATGTGGACTCAGCGGATTCAGGGATCTAAGCGTAATGTAGAGGTACAATATTTCTTGTGTTTACATGTTAATTGAGCTACTAAAATGGTACTGAAATGAATGACAAGTCGTGTGGTATTTTAAGCATGAAGTATTGGTGTATGGTGACTTAAGTAAACGAACAGATTGAGGTTTCTCTTAATATATCAAAGTTTGCTTTACTTATTTTTCATCTTTTGATTTATAAAGAAAGTAGCTTCGTTAGTCAAATCCTGTATCATCATAGGTACACCTAAATAATAAGCAAACAAGGAATTTCATTGACATTTTTGTGAAGTGATCTCAGTTGTTCCATATGACAGTCTGGCTTTTAATACTCTGTGTCCTCTGCTCAGGTGTGGCAATCACTTTTGGCTGTTCGGGCACTTGTGCTACCTCCTACAGAAGATGTTGAAACTTGGCTCAAGTTTGCCTCGCTTTGTCGAAAAAGTGGGAGGATCAGTCAGGCAAAGTCTACTCTACTCAAGCTCTTGCCGGTATTGACCTTTTCCCTTTTGATAGAATTTTCTGTGGGTGCAGCTTTATTCTGTTTTGTCTAACGTATGACATCCTAATTTTGTAGTTTGATCCAGAAGTATCACCAGAAGACATGCAATATCACGGACCTCCACAAGTGATGCTTGGATATTTAAAATACCAATGGTCACTTGGGGAGGAACGTAAGCGCAAAGAGGCGTTTGCTAAGCTGCAAGTATGTCATATTCGTATTATTAACTACTTGCATTGTCTGGATTGATTCCCTTTCTCACATTTTCCCAATTTCTTATTTAAATGGCCATATTTCTTCCCTCAATATGAATTAAATGTTCTTAGATTCTGACGAGGGAACTCTCAAGTGTGCCACATTCTCAGTCTGACATGCTGGCTAGTACGGTATCTAGCAAGGGCGCAATTGTTCCACTTCTTGCACGTGTAAATCTCAAATTGGGAACATGGCAGTGGGCACTTTCTCCCGGATTGAATGATGGGTCTATTCAAGGTGAATATTAGTTACTTTTAACTGTGTAAGTGTAGTCAAACTATGTCTGACCATAACATTCTGGTGACAATCTGATGCTCTTTTCCAGAAATTCTTGATGCATTTAGTAAATCTACCATATATGCTCCTAAATGGGCTAAGGCATGGCACACATGGGCGCTATTCAACACGGCAGTGATGTCTCATTACATATCAAAAGGTCAAATTGCTTCTCAGTTTGTCGCTGCTGCAGTCACTGGATACTTCCATTCTATAGCATGTGCTGCGAATGCCAAAGGAGTTGATGGTAGTTTACAGGTTAAGTGTGCATACTTTCATGGATTCCATGTTTCACGTACCAAACCCGTGTCTTTCTTTTCTTCGCATTGTTATTATGCCACATAGATTAAGTTCCTACCTTGCTACGTCTCTCCTTATTTTCTGTTTTTTCGTTTGCATATAAAAAAGAATTGTCCTTTTTTTCTTTCTGATAAGGCACTAATGGTTTATGTGTGAGCCTACCCTTTGAGATCTCTAATATGCTAATAAGTAGCAAAAAGGTGATTGCTCTTAGGGAGTTTGATCGAAGCTTTGTTTGCTTAGACTGACGTTTACTCTATTGTTGAATCTACTTTAACAAACATTTTAATGGTAAAACGTCGTTAGCCAACAGTGAATTATTGACTAGAGTATATGGTCTCTTTTAAGAATGTAAATTCCGGATATACTGTTTGCTTATGTCCTAAAAATGGCTGCCTTAGAAGACATTTTTATTCATTTCATTTGTTTGCCTTAAGTTCTAAGTTGCTTTTGTTGAATTAGTTTTCCCTTCTGTCTCATTTCCTTAGGATATACTGCGTCTGCTCACGTTATGGTTCAACCATGGAGCTACGGCTGATGTCCAAACAGCATTGAAGAGAGGATTTAGTCATGTCAGCATTGACACATGGCTTGTTGTGTTGCCTCAAATAATTGCTAGGATACATTCAAATAATCGTGCTGTCAGGGAACTGATACAGTCTCTTCTCATCCGCATAGGTGAAAACCACCCACAGGTTTGTAGTTTTCCATTAAGCTAAACTTTAAAATCTTCATCTGTATTACGAATTTATGATGGATATGAATAAGTTTTGATCTGCCATTTTGATCTGAATGTTTTCAGGCTCTTATGTATCCCCTTCTCGTTGCATGTAAATCAATAAGCAATCTGCGGAGAGCTGCAGCTCAAGAGGTGGTTGATCAAGTTCGCCAGCACAGTGGCGCCCTTGTGGATCAGGCTAGTAGTCTTCTTTCTTTTCGTGCTTATCTTTGTTTATATATTTGAAAGTATTTTCTTTTAACTGAGCTAATTGATGACCCCTTTCCTTAACCCCCACAACAACCGAAAAAAAAAACAGGCACAGCTTGTATCACATGAACTTATCAGGGTTGCTATACTTTGGCATGAAATGTGGCATGAAGCACTAGAAGAAGCTAGTCGCTTGTATTTTGGAGAACATAACATTGAAGGAATGCTGAAAGTACTTGAGCCATTACATGAGATGCTTGAAGAAGGTGCAAGAAAGGACAACGTGACCATACAAGAGAGAGCATTTATAGAGGTAACATGGTGTCTTTCTTGCACGTACATGCTATTAGCTGTGTCTCCACGGTATCCTTGATTTAATCTTTCAATAGCACAGAACAGTACAGTATTGCAGCATCTAGTTTTGTTTTTGCCATGTAACCTGTGGTCATTTTCTTTTGGGGTTTTAAGAATTTAAGTCAACAAGGTGACCTTGATAGAGTTAGAGGTGTGTGGCGTATTTGTTTTCAATTATTTCAGTGACGGCTATATGTGAAACTGGATGATGTTTTTTTCGTATCAGCAACTGAAGCTAGTGTATTGTTGATGCAGGCATACCGTCACGAACTACTAGAAGCATATGAATGTTGTATCAATTACAAGAGAACTGGAAAAGATGCTGAACTTACACAGGTGACGAAAAAATTAAAACAAATTTTCAGATGTGCTCTTGCTGATTATCTCTGGAAAGGGACATGAATTGACATGTTTTTTTCTTTTCAATTGTTCATCTTCATTAGGCTTGGGATCTTTATTATCACGTTTTCAAACGGATTGACAAACAGCTAGCCAGTCTCACGACCTTGGATTTGGAGGTAATTAGATCTCTATTTATTTTGTTCTCTCTTCTCTTTTTACTTTATAATCTAACTGCCACATTACATGTTGGATAGTCTGTATCTCCTGAATTGCTGCTGTGTCGTGACTTGGAGCTAGCTGTTCCTGGAACATACCGTGCGGGTAACATTTTGAACTAAAGTTTGTCTGTGCTGATTTATGTTTTTTAACCAGGATTCCGTACTTACACTTCCTTGCTTGCTTTGGCTTTATTTTAATAGATGCCCCCGTTGTGACGATAGCATCGTTTTCTCGTCAACTTCTTGTCATAACTTCTAAACAACGACCACGGAAATTGACTATTCACGGAAATGACGGTGAGGACTATGCCTTTTTGTTGAAGGGACATGAAGATCTAAGGCAAGATGAGCGTGTTATGCAGGTGATTTTCGAAAAAAACAGTTGTGCAGTATTGTGTTAACTACAAGATAACACTTATCTCTTTCCTCTATTGTGTTCCAGCTTTTTGGTTTGGTGAACACTTTGCTCGAGAATTCCAGGAAAACAGCAGAAAAGGATCTCTCCATCCAACGGTATTCTGTAATACCATTATCTCCCAATAGTGGACTCATTGGATGGGTTCCGAACTGCGATACCCTTCACCATCTTATTCGAGAATACAGAGATGCACGAAAGGTTTGTCTTTGTATTCATCAAGGTTTCCACTCTTGAAGTTATCCGCAGTTTCTGTTGATTCTTACACATGCCATTCTTTATTTTCAGATCATTCTTAATCAAGAACACAAACATATGTTGAGTTTTGCTCCAAACTACGACAATCTACCGCTCATAGCAAAGATTGAAGTATTTGAGTACGCTCTAGAAAACACAGAGGGAAATGATCTGTCCAGGGTACTCAGTCTCTTAACTTCTGTTAATTTTCTGTTGGCTAAAGTAACGAATCTGGACTCCTAAGTTGCTTTAATTCTCCTTAATTGGTAGGTTCTCTGGTTAAAAAGTCGCTCGTCAGAGGTATGGCTGGAGAGAAGAACCAACTATACTAGA
The DNA here is from genome assembly GCF_000801105.2 of Raphanus sativus. Taxonomy (NCBI): domain Eukaryota; kingdom Viridiplantae; phylum Streptophyta; class Magnoliopsida; order Brassicales; family Brassicaceae; genus Raphanus; species Raphanus sativus. The sequence goes on along the minus strand of NC_079515.1, from coordinate 29,238,634 downwards.
AGTTTAGCCGTTATGAGTATGGTATGTGGTTGCTTTCATCATTTGTTCACTACTTGTTTAGCAACAAAATAGAGTTTCACTCATGTGTTTAACTTGCGATTTAAATAAACTTCTCTCGCGTTACTTCTGTGTCAGGTTGGTTATATTCTTGGATTAGGTGATCGACACCCAAGTAACCTTATGCTAGATAGATACAGGTACGTAATTTTTTTTCTAAAAAGGGGTTTACATTATTTCAAAGATCCCACTCTTGGTTCTGTTTCTTTATCAGTGGTTTCAATTTTGCAGTGGGAAAATCTTGCATATTGATTTCGGAGATTGTTTTGAGGCGTCTATGAATAGAGAGAAGTTTCCTGAAAAGGTATTATTAATCTATAACGTTTTCCTTATAGTACACTTGTTTGCGACAATGATATGAGAGAAGAGAGCTTTATTGGCTAAACAACATTATGATAGGTTCCGTTCCGTCTGACAAGAATGCTTGTCAAAGCAATGGAAGTAAGTGGCATCGAAGGAAATTTCAGGTCGACATGCGAAAATGTTATGCAAGTTCTCAGAACCAACAAAGACAGCGTTATGGCAATGATGGAGGCGTTTGTGCACGATCCTTTGATCAATTGGCGTCTTTTCAATTTCAACGAAGTCCCTCAGCTAGCTCTACTCGGTAACAACAATCCCAACGGTCCTGCTAATGTTGAGCCTGAGGAAGTAGATGAAGATCCCGCTGACGCAGACCTTCCTCAGCCTCAAAGGAGTACTCGAGAGAAGGAAATTCTTCAGGTTTCTTATCAAAAGTCTTTCTCTTTCTGTCATGTTTTCCTCAATATTATTTATGTTGTTTGTTGATTTGATTATTGGATTGTGTTCAGGCTGTGAATATGCTTGGAGATGCAAATGAGGTATTGAACGAGCGTGCAGTAGTTGTAATGGCTCGTATGAGTCATAAGCTTACGGGCCGTGATTTCTCTACGTCTGCAATTCCAAGCAATCCAATCGCTGATCACAATAACTTGCTCGGAGGAGATTCTCATGAAGTCGAACATGGTTTGTCTGTGAAAGTTCAGGTTCAAAAGCTAATTGATCAAGCCACTTCCCATGAAAATCTCTGTCAAAACTATGTTGGGTATGTTCTTCTCCACTCTTGTGCTTAGCTATTTTCTTTGGCATAAGTTTGGTCTGTGAGATATGTTAAAAGTCATTTATCCAACGGGTCGATGCAAAAATGTGAATAAATTTTCTTGTTTTTGTTTGCAGGTGGTGCCCTTTCTGGTGAGAAAGATCATCGGCTATGTTTATTGTAAATAGGCTTTGTAAAATTTCACCTAAGTTGCATTTCTTTGGACTTGATTCGATGATAAATTATGGTATTTTTAATGTACATAAATGTGTTAGGTCGGTTTGGAGTTTCGTTTATGTTGTTCTTGTTCCCTACGTTAGGCTTAGTCTCCGGGGAAACTTGTTTCCGCCGGCTTAGCATCGGGGACATCCTTTATCAACGTCGTCTTTGTATCTTTTTCATGTTTCAATCAAACTATTTTGTAGTGAAAGAATGAAATGTGTTGTGGACTTGGGTCAACAACTAATTTTAATGGTCCTAAAGAGGGTCACACCATTAAAATTTAAACAATTAATCAATACATATAATAATTATATGCATAAATTATATCGAATATTCACAGGATCAACTAAGCTATATTATATGCTATTTCATTGGTTCCACCACTAAACATATGCAAGATCACATCTCGTTCCAATCATAACGTACATGATGCTTTATATGGCATTAGAATAAGGCACATGTTTCATTTTTGTTTCTTATTCTCCATCTTTAACACCTGACATCTTGAAATGAGATCCAACATGAGTAGTTCCCGCATATGCATCACTCATATTGAAAGTGAGATGCCCCTTTTCGATATAGCTTGATTGCGATAATGTCAGCTCCACCTTCAATGATCCCTTTATTTATCTATAATTAGAATTCTCTTGGCATGACCTAAATCTTTCGGCTCAAACCTTCTATATTAGTTTACCGTGCTTTAGTTCGGATTTAGTTTAGTTTGTGTTCAGTTCAATTTAATCAAATTACCTTTTTTAGTTTTGTTTTAGTTTAGTTACGAAAACATAATTTATAAAAAATAAAAATGTAGACAAATCATTACAAAAATGTAATTAAATAAACATTTGTTTTTTTTCAGTTTGGCTTGATTTAAAACCAAATTAAACCATTCTATTTGAAAAAATCTTGAATCAAATATTTGACATATACTTAAGTTCGATTTGGATTTGATTAGATCAGTTTATGTGATTCGGTTCAGTTTTTGCATACCCTTAGTTTTTAGTACTTCCTCTATTTTTTATTATATACTATTTTAAAATTGTGTTGTTCTAGTACAGTGATTTTAAAAATCTTAAAAAATATATGCATTATTTTGAAAGATTTTTTTTTTTTGGGTTTTAATTTTAAGAATTTAAATCTCAATACCACTAGATTTTAGATTTTGATAGAATAATCAAATCAATAAAATCAAAATCTTTAAAATCAAAATCTTTTGAATGACAAAATCATTTGAATGACAAAATCATTTGAATGACAAAATCATTATCAAAATAAAATCTTTAAAATTAAAACTTTAGAAGAATTAATTTTAATAAGACCGTTTAAATCAATTGATCAATAACTATAGAGTTTTAAAATTCTAAACTCATTATAAATTTCAACTGACATTCCCGTAGTCAAGAATTATAAAAATAAAAACAAAATACCCAATTATTGATAACAAATCATTTCTGATAAACAAAGTTGAACCAAAAATTTTGATTGGGCAAATTCAGTCAACTTTCACGTCCCAATTGCAAGAAATCTTTCACCTAAACTAGCATGAATATCTACAGATTTTACCAAAACGATAGTTAAGACGAAACGAGAACGAGAATTTAAAACCCAAATAGAGTATCAGAACAGAAATTCAAGCAGAAATAGAAAAACAAAGGGTTCGTCACAAGAGTGTTTCGAGCCCATCAACACGCAAACACATAGGATAACAGAATTTAAATTTTCGAAACATTGATCTTCTTAGTACTCCTCGCCTTCGTCATCCTCATCATCACCACCTTCGGCACCAACCTCCTCATAGTCCTTCTCCAAAGCTGCAAGATCCTCACGAGCCTCAGAGAACTCTCCTTCCTCCATACCCTCACCCACATACCAGTGAACGAACGCACGCTTGGCGTACATGAGATCAAACTTGTGATCAATCCTCGAGAACACCTCAGCAACACTCGTGGAGTTGGAGATCATACAAACAGCCCTCTGCACTTTAGCAAGATCGCCTCCTGGGACAACAGTTGGTGGCTGGTAGTTGATACCGCACTTGAATCCAGTAGGACACCAGTCAACGAACTGGATGGTACGCTTGGTCTTGATGGTTCCAACAGCTGCGTTGACGTCTTTGGGGACGACATCACCACGGTACATCAAACAGCAAGCCATGTACTTCCCGTGACGTGGGTCACACTTTGCCATCATGGAAGCTGGCTCGAAAGCACTGTTTGTGATCTCAGCGACAGAGAGCTGCTCGTGGAAGGCTTTCTCAGCAGAGATGACTGGGGCGTAGGAGGAAAGCATGAAGTGGATTCTTGGGTATGGGACCAAGTTGGTCTGGAACTCAGTGACATCCACGTTCAAGGCACCATCGAACCTTAGAGAAGCAGTCAAGGAAGAGATAACCTGAAACAAAATCACGTCAGTAACGAAGCAACTTCAAGACTAGTGTTTGTTTAAAGAGTTGTTTGCGACAGGCTTTATACCTGAGAGACAAGACGGTTGAGGTTGGTGTAGGTTGGCCTCTCAATGTTGAGGGAACGCCTGCAGATGTCGTAGATAGCTTCATTGTCGAGGAGGATAGAGACATCAGTGTGTTCCAAGAGCGAGTGAGTGGAGAGGACACTGTTGTAAGGCTCAACAACAGAGGTAGAGACCTGAGGAGACGGGTAAACAGTGAACCCGAGCTTGGACTTCTTCCCATAGTCAACAGAAAGCCTCTCAAGGAGAAGAGATCCAAGACCAGATCCAGTTCCTCCACCAACAGCGTTGAATACAAGGAACCCTTGTAGACCAGTGCAGTTATCAGCAAGCTTCCTGATACGGTCCAAGCACAAATCAACAATCTCCTTCCCAACTGAAAAAACGATTTCAAGAATCAAATCAGTTTAATATACAACCGTGTGGATTAATGAACACATAAGGATGAGTGAATATTTTACTGGTGTAATGTCCACGGGCGAAGTTGTTAGCAGCGTCTTCTTTACCGCTGATGAGCTGCTCAGGGTGGAAAAGCTGACGGTAAGTACCGGTCCTGACCTCGTCGATCACAGTGGGCTCGAGGTCGACAAAGACGGCACGCGGGACGTGCTTCCCAGCGCCTGTCTCACTGAAGAAGGTGTTGAAAGCATCGTCACCTCCTCCAACAGTCTTGTCACTCGGCATCTGGCCATCAGGCTGTTCCAACAATCCACATTCCAAAATCAACAAATCAGTACGTAAACGAATCAACGATAGCAATAGAAAACAGATCTAAACGAATCGAATCAACAATAGAAATAGACTACAGATCTGAACGAATCTCGAATCAACAATAGCAATAGACTACAGATCTAAACGGATCTTAATCAACCACGTACATTTCTACAATACATCGAAAATCAAACACAGATCTAAAGCTGTAAGCAATTAGATCTACGCATTCCTAAGAAAAATGGAAATGTAAGCGACGAATACATCAGATCTGATCTAAAACGCGGAGATCTATACGAAGGGAGAGGGAGATAAGGCGAACCTGAATGCCGTGTTCAAGGCAGTAAAGCTCCCAACAGGCGTTTCCGACCTGGATACCAGCTTGACCAATGTGGATCGAGATGCACTCCCTCATTTTCGATTTGAATCACACAGAGAGAGAAATTTACGAAGACGAAGGGCGTGTATGAAGACGCTCTCCTGGGAATATATCTAAGATCTGGTTTTCTATCGATACACTGATGCTCGCGCTCGTTTTATAAGCGAAACCATCCATCTTTAGGGTAATGGACACGTGGGTGGATATGATTGGGTTACTGTTAACCATGGTTAATGATAGGGTTCTCGTGAGCTGTATATTTTCTAATTTTAAAATTTGCCGCTTTGGCTCTGTTTGGGATATTTTCGCTTAATGACCTGTTTCTCTCATTTAAAAAGAAATCAAATTCCCTTGAAATGCGCTTAACCGGATCTGACCAATATGTAGTAAACCGAATCGAAGCTTCACGGCAATCGTTTTCCGATTCGCCTAGTCTTGTTCGAGTCATAGCTTCCGCCTTCAAGCCTCAAGAGGTTGGCGCCTGCTCCATCGTATCGATCTCGCTCTGGCATCCCTCGATTCTTCTCCGATGATCTTCCATCTCGCGAGGCACGCATTCTCCCTTATTGTTCTCTATGAATCTGTGCACCAATCCGATCAGAGTCGGAGGGAGAGTAATCACTTAGGACTTGAGCTAATTAACTGTAATCCTATCAGATGAGAGTTCTAAGTAAGAGGCAGTGATGCTCATTGTTGCGTGAAATGATCATACTAAGCTTCTCTGTGTAAATCAATGTTCATTAAAGGGTGGAGTGGCTCTTGTTCAAAACTCTGAGTTTTGCATATGGGCTTTTAAGTTCTAAGATTGAAAGCAAAAGACAGGTAACACTATTCAATGGAGCCATACTTCACGAGGAAATACGTGGAGCGGATGTTGCAAGCAGGCGGCATAGCTGTTGGACTGTGGCCACACCGGTTCCTTGCGAGTTGAGACCGCAACAGCCATTGCTCTTCTAGCCAATTTAGTTAATGTGGTTCGACTCTCAGGAAACAACGGCCTAAATGTTGTCTGGGTTCATGTGTTTGTTTCCCTTGTATTGTTCTATGATTTTGAGACCGCAGCCATTGCTCTTCTGGCCACTCTAGTGATGTTGTCTGACTCTCAGGAGACGGTCTAAATGGTAGCTAAGTCTTAAGTGTGTGTTGTCCTTGTCTTATGTTCTGTATTTTTGGTTAGCTAAGGTCCTATGGATTTTATTTCATAAGAAAAGAGAAGATTTGATATTGATAGAGCGGCAAGTTGTGACAAAGACGGAACATAATACATTGAAACACGGAAATAAGCTTTTGCAAGAAACAACAGAAAAGTTACAAACTCAACTTGGCGGATGAGACTTTGAATCCATCCGTCCATCGTGGGAGCCACCTGGGATAACGATATATGCTTATGCGCCAAAAGTATATATACCCTTTAGAAAGGTACAGAAAGGATGTTCAGTTAGGCAGACGGGGTACAGGATCCATCCACTGTGGGAGAACAAACTGAGATAACATGAGCACCGAAGTTATGTTGTGATTATCTTCTATGTACCCACTAGAAAGGTATGATTTCGCGCAATAACAACCTTCACCGCTACTCCACCGACTCTCTGACCCTTGATGAACAATAAACTCTTGGGTCTTCAAGTTACCTGACACCAAACAACTATCCTGACAACTCCACACATAGACGATATCAGCATTAAAAGGGTTCAACGCCATGGGAAAGCAATCCAAATCATATCCCACCGCAGACACCAAGTTGATTTCTTCCCCTGACAAGTGCCACCATTCACTACTACTCCCCCCAGAACCGTTTTTGTTTTTATTTAGCGTCCAGACTTTCAATATTCCATCAAGTACCTCAATGTAGACAACATCTCCTCCTGAGGCAGTCAAACATCTCCTAACGTCTTCGTTATACGGAAGAGGGAGAGGTATAACCTGACAACAATCATCACCGTCTTCAGGACCGAAGAAGTCATACGCTAAAAGGCTTCCGGGTTCGCTATTATCCACTATCCTCTCCCACCGATAAATCACCCCATCGACATTGACAGGAGGGTAATAGCAAGTGTACTGAACAGGAACAGAGGACATAAGCCGCTTGAAACTCCATAACCCTGTCTCGGAAGAATACACATACACTCTCCATTCGTTTGGTGCAACACTCTCATCAGGGTCACATGTCCTGACCACTTTGAAGCTGGAAACGACGCCGTCCTCGTCCAGACGAGTCACCAGAGCAGTATGTTTACACTCTTGAGGAGGCGGGGGGATCTCAACCCACTGCTGTAAAACCGGGTTTCCGACAAAGGTCTTGTAAGGGAAAGTCTCGACGTCGGTACGATGAACGAACACATCGATCCAGATCAATCCGTTGGAAGAAGATATATAGTATACGCGGGCGCGGGGATCGGGGTGAGGTTGAAAAGGCGTGATGTAAGAGCCTAGAGATCTGGGAAGATCCCATGTCTTGCATCCGTGGAGGCCTATAGCTTCTGCTATGGGGTAAGGATAGTCGGTTCCGAACATGAGAGACCATGAGGAGGATGAGGATTGTTTGTGAAGGGAGACGAAGACGCGGCGGAGATAGGACGATTCTATCAACGCTTTCCATCGTTTGGAGACCGATTTGAATCTGGCGATGCTTCTTAACGGTAATCTCACGATGATCTCTACGAAGACCGCCTCTGGGATCGTTGTTGTTGTTGCTGGAGACTCCATAGATTAGAGGTTTTTGCCAACACTGTGGTGGTCAATGGGATCTAGAGTTTCCTCCTCATGGTGGTCACAGAAAGGTGAAGTACACACTGCGGAACAAAAGGTCAACAGTGATAAGTTGGTAGTTGGTGAAGCAAGTGATGACCTCGTAATTGCTGAGGCTGAGCTGGCAAGTGTCACCTTCTTAAAAGTTGAAATGGACCGTCGTATTCAGTTGTTCATATTAGTTACTACATCCTTTCATGAATTCAGTTTATTGTAACTATAGTATCAAAACTAAACCACTTGGCCTCAGATTTTATAGAAAAAACAAACAAAATTTTACTGATTCTCTATGCTATTCACTTTGGGAAACATTTGATAGAAACTCAAGCAACTTTAATGAATTTGCAGTAAAAGTTATGTGATAGAAACTGTAAATTAATGTATTGAGTTTACCCTATAAATATGAGTGGGTATTTTTTAAAAAATAATTGATTGGTAACATTTTTTGATGTCTAAGCGGCAGTATAAATTCATTTTTATAAATATCAATAATAATAATAATAAGTCTTATATAATTGATAAAATAATTCAGAAAATTAAATGTATAAATTAAAATTTAGAAAATGTATTAAAATTTTATAAAAGTTAAATATATTGTAATTCTATGTATGTAGGTTTAGTTACTAAATAGAGTTAACAATCAAAATTATAGAAATAATTTAAAATAAAAATAGGGAAGCTTATAAGTCTTGAAAAGAGTAGTTAATAACTATATATAATATATATATTATTTTTTTTTTAAAATGGTTATAACTTATGAAAGTGACATATAAAACAATGTTGGTAGTGATTAGGAAATTCTAAATTAATAAATCAAAAGCAAACCGTAACTTACTGACAAAATGCAAAAACAGTATGCATTCAATTTTAATACATTAGATTTTGTTTGATGTTAAATTATGACTTGAATTATCCAGTTATTTTAGACTAATTCAAATGTAACTCAAATAAACACATTTTAAGTCAAATATTAACTCAAAAACTAAAAGTAATTCATGATCGATAACATTTACGATGAATTATACTTTTAACTCAAATTTAATTAAGTTTAACTCATGTCACCAGTCAAAACTCATTCTACAAGTTAAGCTCCTCTGAGTTATTAAAAACCAGACAGAAATTCGGAGATATAACCCGGTTTAAATAGACCGCTATTAAAAAGCAGACCGATTCAGGTTTGTCTAAATTTGACTGCACATCCTCATCTGACGGAATCAAAACGCTCAGGTACTCCTGCCCGAAAAAAAAAGAGCTGAGATACTCCTGCCCGAAACTGCCCGGATTTAGAAAATCATTTATCTTTATTTTTACACGAAAATTTATAAAAAGACAACGAAACCAAGAGAAACTTCAATAATTACAACTCTACCTAGGACTATCCAAACCCGGGCCCAGAACCGACCCAAACAAATCGGATATCCACTTCCAGAAATTGAAGAATAAATTGAATTCCCTAATACGTTTCCCCTCTCTCCCCATATTGGTTGATTGAAAAGACACCGTCTCTCACTAAAAGTAACTCAATTCGACTTATCTGAAAACCCTACTCAATTCGAATCCTCAATCGACAATCAAAAACACAAATCATGATGAATCCAGACGTTACGAAGGCAAAAGAAGACGGCTCGAGTAGTGTAGTAGGAGATGAAGCAAACCCAAGGATTATCGAGAAACCTGTCGGCCTCCCAGGAACCGACCAAAGTCCCAGAGATGCAAATGAAAGCGAAGACAATGCCAGTGGAAATGGAAAAGGGGAAGAGGAAGAATCAAGTAAGAAAAATGAAGGGGAGGAATCAAGAGAAGTAGACGAAGGAGAAAAAGAGAAGGAAGTCGTAGACGAAGGAGAAAAAGAGAAGGAAGCCGGGGACGAAGGAGATGAAGAGAAGGAAGCCGGGGACGAAGGAGATGAAGAGAAGGAAGTCGGAGACGAAGGAGAAAAAGAGAAGGAAGTCGGAGACGAAATAGAGCCCCGAAGAAACGACGAAGAAGCTGATGAAAAGGAGATAATTCTATTTGGACGACATCATGAAACTGAGTCGCATGCAGATGATTCGGTAAGTATTGAAATTGAAAACTTTTACATAGATGATTTGAAAGATTAGATAAGTGTGGAAAACTAAGTGGAATTTAGAGTTAGTGATTGATGAACTAAGTCGAAGTTTGTGAAACTATATGTTGATGGTTGTAAGATGTCGTACGTGATCCGGTTCTCACTTGAGTGCAGGTTGTAGATGACGAAGAAAAGGGCATGCTACCGAAACTACACTTTCCTTCAAGCCAATATCAAAAGTCTTTAAAGCTTTCAGGAAAATGTTACATTGACTCGGCGATAAGAACTATTCAAACGATCCTGAAAGCGAAGGAGGTGGAATGGTTCATAGAGCACCCACAATTCCAGCATTTCTTCCATATTAAAAACCGAAAGCAGAAGTGGATGGGAATGTGGGTTCTCGTTTTGCGATCAGCTTGTGTTGCGAAGAAGCATGAGTTATGGTTTGTCGTTAATGGCGTCGCAATCCGATATTCTCTCAGAGAATTAGGACTCATTTCTGGACTATACTGCCATGAGTATCCCCCCAACCATGAGAGGTTGGGTGGTACAACATTCATGAACAAGTATTTTGGAGGAAAAAGGGTAACATACGCTGACCTGGAGAAGCAGATGTTGGCGATGAAATCAAAGCCATCTGAGGATCGTAAGAAGATGGCCGTTCTGTTCTTCTTAGCCAGCATCCTTGTCGGAGGCCGAAAGAGTGGTGAGGGAGCATCACCTGTGGACAGTTTCTTCCTGAGTGTTGTTGATGACCTAGATGCGTGTGTAACGTTCCCTTGGGGGCGGTATGCATTCGAACATAACTTGAAGGATGTCTCTACCTTTTTGGAAAAATGCGACGGGCTTGCGCCGACGAGTTGGGTTTTTACAAGCTTTCCTATCCCTCTGGAGGTATTCTCAAGCTCTCTTCAACATAGTTGTTTAATTGATGTTAATGTCTTTTTGTTGTGTGTTGGTAGTTGTTGGCCTTTGAGGCAATTCCAAGCTTGAGGAACCATTTCCGAGAAGATGTGAATGGTGCAAATAGTAGTTGCCCGCGGATGTGCAAGATGCAGTACAAACGGAAAAGTGGAACCAAGGAAATCAGTCTGAAAGCTGTGAACGATAAACTTGGTAATAATACAAAGGTAATTGATGTTTTATGTGGACTCGAATTGAGGAGAAGGGACTTATGAGACTTATGAAAACTTGGTGAAACTAAGGTAATTAGTATTTTTGTGTTTTTACCACAGGATATTGAGAGTATCTTGGTAGCAACAGCAGCTGAGGAGGAACTTCTGGAAACCATAGGAATGGAGAAGGAGAGTTGTTGGGCCGATGACGCCGATGATGCAGCAGTTGATGGTTGGACGAAGATAATACGGAAAGGGAAGAAACAAGTTTTCTTTGAAGAACAGTTCCGCATGGATTTAGAGTCTCGCACAGGTCAGATTGAAGGTCCCACCAATCCTATCGGAGGACCATCGAATAATGCACAATCTGGTCAGGCTAATGCTGATTCGGTGGAGGTTAGTGGAACTACTCCTGGAGCTGAGGCTTTAAAAGCTATGGAAGGTCGGCTTATGAATGCAGTCAGAGATGCAGTTCGAGATGCTATGAAGGGAGTGAATGAAAAAGTCACTTTATTGTCTACGCAGCTAGGTCTGCTAGAAGAGGAAGTGAAAAGTCTTAGGTTGAGTGTTCCCGGAAGTGACAATCCGGCGGTCCAAGATGATGGTGATGGTGAGTCGGAAGAAGAGGATGGTAGTGACAATAACGAGCCGGAGGAAGAGGATGGTGGTGACAATAACGAGCCGGAGGAAGAGGACAATAATGTTGAAGATGCCATTCTCGAAATTTCAAAGGATGTACAGAGGGAATATGGTGAGGTTGACTTGGATGATGATGATGCGGAGATGTATGCACATGCTGCGGAGGTCGAAAAAAAATTAATGTCAGTAAACACGAAAAAAAAGAGGTCGAGAAAAGATGATGGGAAAGAAACAGTTCCTGTGAAAAAGGTTAAGTTGGTTGGTGAAACTGTGAGGAGTCCCATTCAGCTAAGAAGCAAGGCAGCAGCGAAGGAGGCAGAAGCTGAGAAGGAGGCAGCAGCTAAGGCAGCAGGTAAGAAGAAGGCAACAGCTAAGAAGAAGGCAGCAGCTAAGGCAGCAGGTAAGAAGAAGGCAGCTGGTAAGAAGAAGGCGGCGGCTAAGAAGAAGCCGAAGACAAAAAAAAAGTAGGTAAGAAGACGGAGTGAATTCCCAGTATGTGGTTGTTTTAATGTGGATGAACTCGAATTATTCGGTCTGTATGACTTTTAAATTCCCGTGACTTTCTTGTTTGATGTTGAAGACTGGTATTTAAGACTTATGTTATATATTGGGAGAATAGGGAAACTTTAGTAAGTTTCACTTGCAACTTAGTGTAACTTCGTGAATTTATGATATTTCGTAGATCGTGAAGGAGGGAGAATAGGGAAACTTTAGTAAGTTTCACTTGCAACTTAGTGTAACTTCGTGAATTTATGATATTTCGTAGATCGTGAAGGAGGGAGAATAGGGAAACTTTAGTAAGTTTCACTTGCAACTTAGTGTAACTTCGTGAATTTATGATATTTCGTAGATCGTGAAGGAAGGAGGGAGAATAGGGAAACTTTAGTAAGTTTCACTTGCAACTTAGTGTAACTTAAGTAAATCCGAAGAGTCTTGGTAAATCAGACAACAACAAGGGAACATAATCTCAAGCAAACAACAACAACAGATAGTAGACTAATGTCATGGACCGGACGCATCTCATGGAGTGGTGGGATTCTGACGGGTTAGATTATACTTCAGTTCAGCAATCTCTGCAGCCATCGCATCCACGCGCTTCCTTAACATTTCAACCTCTTCCTGGACTCCGAAGACCCATGGTTGACGGAAATGGAAGCCATCATTCTAGACGTAAAACGGGAATGTATCAGAATCCGAAAGTATCAATAAAAAATCTGGGCGTTATCTATAAATTACCTCATAATTTTTGCAAGTGAAGTATTTTCTCCCCGGTAAAGTATCAAAATCGGTTTTATACTTCAGGTTCCGAGCCACCTCGTTGATGATTGTCCCCCCACAAGGGCATCTGGTCGGAATCCCACACCCGGCATCCGCCACGCAGCCAAGCATGTTGATGTCTCTCTTCAAAGCCTTCATCTGGCTATACTCCTCGTCTGGATGAGTCATGATTTTGAGTAACCTAGATCTAGAAATAAGAGGAGCGACCGATTGTAGAGAGAGATCTAGAGAGAGATTGAATAGTAGAGAGAGAGATTGGCTGAGGTAAATGGCGAAAACATTAAAAATAATGGGTTTAATACACCTCTACGTCGCCTCCGCATCGATTTTGTGGAAAGTCAAAATTCGAAAAAATGGGCGGGAATTTTTTCGTGTAGGATTTTCGTGCTTATAGTTTCACTTAGTTTGTAGTTATACAAAAACCTTTAAAGTTTTACTTTTCTGATTTTTCCGATTTTGTTGGTTTTACTGTACTTAGATGATTGATTTTATGGTTACACCTGATATATTCTATTTTCTATCAACGTTTTAGATGTGCTCATGCATGATAAAATTTAATTTTGTGACATATGTATCTTTTCTAATCCCACGAGGTAGTGTTTACAAAAAACATAGCTAACAATGATGTATTCTCTTCCCATTCGACAGAACATTGTTAACATTTCGTAAAGTATCAAAATCGTGACATTGTTAGCTAACATAGCTAAAAACATAGCTAACATTGATGTATTCGGATTTCTCAACATAGCTAAAAACATAGCTAAAAACATAGTCATCAACTAACGAAGAGTCGAAAGGTTACATAACGAAAGTTTCACCAAGTTTTACAATCATAAAACGAAATCACTTTAATCAGGTTTCACTAAGGTTCACATTCATATAACACTTCAGTTCCTTCAGTTCCCTCAGGTCCCTCAGTTCCTTCAGCTCCTTCAGCTCCTTCAGCTCCTTCAGCTCCTTCAGCTCCTTCAGCTCCTTCAGATCCTTCAGCTCCTTCAGCTCCTTCAGTTCCTTCATTTCCTTCAGCTCCTTCAGTTCCTTCAGGACCCTGCGAGCAGTTGAAATAGCTAGCCAGACCCCTATTCGGGATATACTTATTAGGACGGGGACGGGGACGGGGCCGACTTTCTCCCGCCGAAGGATGCCTTTTTTCCTGATGTCTTCCTTTTTTTTTTCTTGTAGTCTGGAGGTAGAGGACACTTCGCCGCCGCGACTTCTTTTGGAACCAGCCAATGAGTTATATGAGGGACTGGATATATAGTCCTTCGATACGCTTTCGCCCATGTTGTAATGAAGTAATAATTCGAGATGAAATCGTACATGTCACTCAACTGTAATGGTTTATCATGCTCCAAACACTTAATGATAGCTCTTATTGCATGTCTACATGGGTATTTATCTATATCAAACTTCCTGCAACTGCACGTCTTCTGTTGCAAATCCACAGAACAAGTCTTCCCGTCTTCTCCAATAACACTGTATTCAAGCTGAAAACTGTTCAATACAGTCACTGAAAGTTTTGAACCTTTCGGTGTTCTCTTATGCAATTTGTTCTCCACCAAAGGAACCAATTTTCGAGATGACGGTCCTTCTGCTGCATCCTTCCTATGTCTGTTGAACCACTCAGACATTTTATCAATAACTGTATCAAGCATAGGCAATAAAGACATCCTTCGCGCCTTTTCAAATAGCGCATTCAAAGACTCCGCACAATTAGAGGTGTCTATGTTGTACCTAGCACCGGGGAAATGACACTTCGCCCACCGTTTGACTTCGACACTTTTATCAAGATACCTAGCACACGATGGATACCTCTCCCTAAAATCGTCATACTGCTTTTTAAACTCATGCTCTGAATAAAGACATGCAACTTTTCGGAATTGTAGTGCAACCTCGTCCCTGCCTTGATTGACATGAGCTTTCACATTGTGCGATAGATGCCAGATACAATACCCATGTTTAGACATCGGATACACTTCACCAACAGCTTTTATCAGACTTGGATTTCTGTCTGAAACAAACACCAATTCCGTCGAATCCGGTATAACAGTTTTCAGCAGCGTGAAAAACCACTTCCAGCTTTCGTTTTTCTCCCCATCAACCACAGCAAAAGCTATTGGATAATGGTGAAGGTTTGGATCCTGAGCCGTGGCAATAATTAAACAACCACCTTCAACAGTCTTCAGGAAAGTTGCATCCACAGTGATGACTTTCCTCATGTATTCAAACCCTTCAATGGAGGCTCCCAACGCAACAAATAGGTATCTGAACCGGTTGTTTTTATCCACTACCAAACTTGTTTTTGTATCCGGGTTCACCTTCTCTAACATATACAAATAAGCAGGCAATATTATATATCCCTTCTCCGGATCACCACGAATATCCGCAACAGCTTGTTTTTTTCCTCTCAAACATGTCGTATACGACACTTCCACACCCAGTTTCCTTTGCACCAGACCGACCAGGATTTTCGCTGTTGGTGTCTCATATAGTCCCGGATAATCCTTGTGCACTATAGCTGCAACACATCTTGGTGTAACTTTCCTTTTCTTTCCAGTACTTGAAGTTACGCGAGAGCATGAATGCATATTCCTGTATGTTCTAATCGAGAACGCTTCAGATTTATCTATCTTTGTTGCTCTCACACTCCATTTACAACCTTCATCTGCTCCCCGACATTTTACCACATATCGACCCCTGTCCGAGTTGCAAATACTGATTCCGAAACAGTTCTCTTGTGATGCTCTATCAATAATATCTTTCACAGCTTCTTTACTCTCAAATTCTTGAAACAACTGAAGACCCAAACCATCTTCCCACTCTTTAACCACTGGTTTTTCTTTTGCAACACGTGGGAGCTCAACATAGTACGAACTAGGACGAACACCCATAGACTTATCCACGTCGCCCTCACTGTCCACGCCCCCTTCCCCGGCTTCTCCATTAACAACATTAATGCCCCTTTCCTCGGCTTCTCCATTAACAACATTAATGCCCCTTTCCTCGGCTTCTCCATTAACAACATTAATGCCCCTTTCCTCGGCTTCTCCATTAACAACATTAATGCCCCTTTCCTCGGCTTTTCCATTTATAACAACATTCTCCACCCGTTCAGCCCCCGGCAGATATAGTTCTGCTTCTTCAATGCGAGGAAATAGAGTGAGTGCACCCGGATTACCTTCAACTTCGGGTAATCCACTCGCAAGCTCACTATAGTTCCCACCATATGAGCTTTCTTTCTCAACTACTGATTGTTGCTCCATTTCTTCGA
Source organism: Raphanus sativus (assembly GCF_000801105.2). Lineage (NCBI taxonomy): Eukaryota > Viridiplantae > Streptophyta > Magnoliopsida > Brassicales > Brassicaceae > Raphanus > Raphanus sativus. Next base: position 29,222,638 of record NC_079515.1, on the reverse strand, counting down.
TGACCTCTACATGCAAAATACTTCTTCTTCCCTATTTATCCACTGATGTCAGATACACATACACATCTTCATCATCCAAAATATATGATTGCCTCTTAGGTTCTACTACCAGTGGAATGTAACTCAGATTCATCCTCTTTAAACACGGATCTATCCTCTTCTTCTTGCATATCCTCTCCTTCAAACAGGAATAAGTGATCTCATCCAATGATGATGTCTTAAAGGATATACCATACAAACGACCATCGCTTGGAATCCATTCATAATCATCTCCTGATTTCGCATATTGTCCATCATAGTCAAAGTGTATGTTTGTAGAAGAATAACCCATTATCTGTTGTACCAAATAAAAAATATACAATTGAAGTTAATCTTACTTATACAGTTTTGCTATTATAGTCCTACTAATTTATACTTGTTTACACTTTTTCACAACAGTAAAGTTTCACCTATTTACACTTTTATAGTCTACTAGTTTCACCCTTTTCATTCCGGATTTCAGTTTTGATTCGCGACATTTCTTGTTCATCATCCAATTCCATAACAAACACACCATACAACTCTCAATTGACAACACAAAGACCCATATATTCGAAATCTACTGTCTAAAAATCCCAACCTAACGACCCGCATTGACTTCATTCATTCGATACAGAGAAAGACAATGCTTTACCTGAACTTTATCTGACCTGGATTGGGTGTCAATTTCAGCACCCAAGCGAGCCGCAATCTCCTTTACAATCGAAACTCACTCAATGATTGCTCTAGCTTTCATTCGCTTTCTTCGTCAATCGTCCGTCGAGAGAGAGACTCGAATTAGGGAGGAGAGAGAAAAATTAAAACTAATTAAGAAAATGAGAAAATCCACCTGGACATGAGAGAGAGATAAACCGCGCTTTTTTTGATTGGTCAAGTAAAGGAGCGTTTTTATTGGTCAAGTAGAGAGGGTTTTCATTGATCAAGTAGAGAGGGGCACTTTCGACTTTAACCATCGGGTTGAAGAGTATGAAAACAAATAAGAGTATGGCAGATTACATGAGAATGGTAGATCACTTTTTGCCTCATTAAGAGTATCTGAGCACTCGACTCCATCTGACGACAGCAGAAGTGAAGTGACCAGCAATCCCTAATTTCGCCTCAAAAACAAAAACCCAATCCTTGGTCGTTAAAATCTTCACCTTCTTCATCGGTTGCCAAATCGGAGATGGCGACTTCTATGGTCTCTCCTCTTACTCCACAGCTCAACAACGAAGCTCTCTGTTCCAAGTCTGTGCTTCGCAACTCACCCTTCATGTCGGGATCTACTAAGCTCTTCTCCTCGAACATGCCTTGCTCTTCTGTCCCTCAACGCACAAGAAGATCACACTGCTTCGCTTCTGCTAAAAACATGAGCTTTGACCACATCCCCAAGCAGTTTCGAGGAGACAATCTCAAAGATGGAGGTTATAGTCTCAACCTCATCCACTGTTTGGTTTTATTTGGTGATGGATTGGGTTACAAAGTTGTCTACTTTCCTTTGATTAGATTACACAAAGTGCCCCTTAGTATGGATTTCTAGAACTGATGATCCATTTGATATGCGGTCATACTAGTTTAGAACCATGAAAATAGTTAGATTGATGGTGATTGCTGCAGTTCTTGTTTGTAATGAAAGAAAACTATATTACCTGACTATATGTTTCTTTGCCTTTTATTTAGTGATGCAAAACTTCAAGAATGTACCGCAATACTTCTACGGGCTTAATCCAGCTCAAATGGATATGTTCATGACCGAGGATAGCCCTGTCCGTAGGCAAGCGGAAAAAGTTACCGAGGTTCATTTTCTCTTTTAACTCTTCTTGTCACTCCATTTTACAATTCAATGATATGGAAACAACCTAGGTTGCTTCTCAATCTCATCTTTACGTTTGGCGTGCTTCTTTGTTGATAGGAAAGCATCTCGTCTAGAAGAAATTATTTAGACAATGGAGGGACATGGAGTATGTCTGGTATGAATGTAGCAGATCCTAGAAGATATAGCATGAGTGTCCAAATGTACAGAGGTGGAGGAGGCGGCGGTGGAGGATCTGCAAGACCAAGAACTGCTCCTCCAGATTTGCCTTCTTTGCTCTTGGATGCTAGGATCTGCTATCTTGGCATGCCTGTAAGACCTTCTCGTGCCAATTAACTTGTTATTAAACCCATTCGTTTCCTCTCTGTTCAGGCACTGATCTTGCTACTTTTGGTGTGTTTACTTGCAGATTGTTCCTGCAGTTACTGAGTTACTCGTTGCACAGTTTATGTGGTTAGACTATGATAACCCAGCAAAGCCCATCTACCTATACATAAACTCACCTGGGACTCAGGTCAGTCCAGGAAAGTTAATTACATATTGTTGTTGATGGAATTATTTGAAGAGCCCATCTATCTATACATAAGGCTGTTACCTTTAAAAGCTATCTAATCAGCTATTTTTTTTTTTTTTTTTGTTTATGCCATGTAGAATGAGAAGATGGAGACTGTTGGGTCAGAAACAGAGGCTTATGCCATAGCTGACACCATTTCTGTAAGTCTTTCTTTTAAAATAATCTATGCATTTATCTTTATTGTGATTATAAGTTAATCATTTATGCACCTTATGTTCTTCTTCTTATTCACATGGCCAATCACAAATTTCTTTTTGTTGATTTTGTCACTGTTTATGTTTTTCATAATGTCTTGATTGAACCCGCCTTAATTGTCATCACCTTACTGTTTCTGTTTCTGGTGTGTTGCTTAAAAAGTATTGCAAATCAGATGTATACACAATCAATTGTGGAATGGCTTTTGGTCAAGCAGCAATGCTTCTTTCTCTTGGTAAAAAGGGTTATCGTGCCGTACAACCACATTCATCAAGTACGTTTTGTCTTCAAATAAACATATGTACTTAAAACTTTGCAGTTAGATCATGATATACATAAAATTACCTCTTGCTCACCTGTATAAGTTTTTGATGGTTTATGGTTGTGCAGCAAAACTATATCTGCCAAAAGTAAACAGATCGAGTGGAGCTGCCATAGATATGTGGATAAAGGTGGCCCTCACAATTTCTTGTACCCTTTTATGTAGTCCCCTCAAGTATGTTCACTTGTAATGTAATGAATATTTCTCTGGCAGGCCAAGGAACTTGATGCAAATACTGAGTATTACATCGAGCTGTTAGCTAAGGGAACATGTAAATCTAAAGAGCAGATCAACGAGGACATCAAGCGACCGAAATATCTCCAAGCACAAGCAGCCATTGACTATGGAGTCGCAGACAAGATAGCTGACTCTCAGGATAGTTCCTTTGAGAAACGGGTAAGTTTCAAATTTATACTTTATATATACCTTAAATCAAGTTAAGTTATGCTTTGTGTTGTGTTGCCTTCACTGATGCTGAAAATGGAAAACAATGTTGGGTTTAGGATTACGATGGGTCTCTTGCCCAGAGAGCCATGGGAAGACCTGGAGGAGGCAATCCAACAGCTTCAGCAGGACTTAGATGATCAGTTAATTCACACTTACAAATGTTTGAATCTCAATTTGCTTAGTCACTCTGGAATATGTAGCTGTTACAGTCTGTAAGCAAACACGTGTAGTATTAACATACAAAAGTGTTGGCAAAAAGGATTTTTTTTTTCCTGTTTTCCAGGAAGTTTAGCAGTCAATTTCTTAACGAAAACAAAGATCGATTCTTCATGAGAAACTTCATTACCTAAAATGAGAATGATCATGAAACCCGCAGAACCACTCTTCTGCTCCCAAACTTTTTTTAGTTCTAAAACCGCTGCATTTACATGACTGAAGAGGAGTGGGTATACGATGCTTCATTACACCAAAGCCGTGGAACCGGTTGCTGTTCCAAACAGTCCATCCAGAAAAGCACCTATATGTTAGAATCTGAGTTTGGTCGGCTTGAATGGAAAAGCAAAACTCGATTGTGGGTTATTTCAAATGTATTTTATTGATCAGTTAGAAAAAATTATAGTGTTAGTAAGTAAAAAATGAGTTAGTTAATAAAGTAAAAACTCTAATCCTAGTCGCCAATGCGTGTATGTGTATGTGTATTCTCTGATGCACTCTTTAGTCTTTAATATCCTCTTGTTGTCTCTTTAGAAAAACTTATATCAATTTGATTGCTTTATTTCAATTTTGGCAATAACTTTTTTCTACATTATACACATAAATAAATTTATGATCTTCGTTTATATCTCGCGTTTTCTCATTTATTATCGACAATCTATTTTGTCTTTGGTTCCATTTCTCAATCAAAATTATTAAAATAAAATATTAATTAATTTTAGATTTAGTGTCCAAAATTTTTCAATTTTTTGATTTTTATAAAGAAAATAGTGACAAGATCTCGTTTCTTATTTCAAATTTTCAAATTTTTATATTTGTTTCATTGAATTTTTAATTATTTGTCGATTATAACTAAATATAAATCAGTATTTTGGAATCTAATTCCCGGTTAATATTTGAAATACAAATTTATATTTGGTTCAACTGACTTTTAGAAATGGTACTAAATCTAAATCGAATCCAAATTGAAATTTTAAAATATTTGAATGAAAATGAGACTGTTAAACCAGAAAATCTGATACCTGATTGAATTCTAACCGAAATCTGATTGGTCCATCGGATAGCCAGCCTCTTTTTTTTTTTTTTTTTGACGACACCAGCCTAATTTCATTTTGGGAAATAAATTATATATTTTCCGGAGGTCCGTTAGTTCGAACCTATTGTCTTTAACCTAAGTTTTTGTTTCTTTTCAAAAGCCTCTCGAATTTTTACCAAAAAGAAAATTCAACCAAGAGAAGTTGGAGTTGGTCTCGCGAAGATCAAAATTACTCTCAGAAATCTGGTGAATTCGTCTGTTCCCTTTGTCGATTATTATATTCTGAGCATGAGATTGGATTAGGTATCAATCAAGATTCTTTTCTAGGGTTTTGTTATTGTACCCTGTTAGGGTTTCCACAGGAACAAGATCTAGAGAGAGATTCTGTTGTGAAAATGGATATTTTTTTTTTTTTGATTTTGCCTTGATTTGTTCTGTGGTTTGCAGAACAGGGTTCGTGATGGGTGCTCCTAAGCAGAAATGGACTCAAGAAGAAGAGTCAGCTCTAAGGTCCGGCGTTATCAAGCATGGACCTGGCAAATGGCGCACCATTCTCAAAGACCCTGACTTTAGTGAAGTCTTGTTCCTCCGTTCCAATGTTGATCTTAAGGTCATCATGATGCTTCCCTTCTTATCCCTCTGTCTCAACCTTTTATGAAGCTCTTTTTTTTTTTAAAACCTGATTTGTTTTATTGTATTGAGAGAGACAGGACAAATGGAGGAACATGAGTGTCATGCTGAATGGGTGGGGATCGCGTGAGAAGTCTAGGGTTGGTGTTAAAAGGACGCCCTCTCTTCCTAAACAGGAAGATACCTCGCTTGCCGCCGATTCTAGCCCGTTGCAGAGTGATGAAGAAATGGCAGAAGAAGATGCCACTGGCACTTCTGCACCTAATGTAAGGTCAGAATATGATCATCTTTTACGCCTTTTGTAATCTTTGTTTAAATCTTCTTTACTGCCTTAGTGTCCATCTAACTTTTTACTGCATGATATATACTTTTGCATGATTGTACATATGTTATGATAGCACGTAAGCTGTTTGCTACATCTTTTAATTGTGGAATTGTGATGAGTGTTGAAAGTTGCACTTTTACATTATATAGTTTGAATCTATTGTTAGTAGACAGTTTGTAACTTTTTTTAAAAAATGCTGCAGGCTGGATAGCCTCATAATGGAAGCAATATCTACCATAAAAGAGCCCGGTGGCTCTAACAAAACATCAATTGGTACCTACATTGAGGTATTCAGTTTTAGTTCTCACTTCCTTTTTTTTATTCGTAGACATTATATGTTGTCAAAATTATTAAAGCATTAAGTCCCATCGTGCTATACTTCACTCTGATGATCCTCAGTGGATTGATATGCTGTTAACTAAAATTTGTGAATGTCATTGACTGTTCATGTGTTCCTTTTTATTCGGTTGTATAGGAACAATATCACGCTCCACCAGACTTCAAACGGTTGCTGTCAGCCAAGCTAAAGTACTTGACAGCTCGCCGGAAACTTATCAAGGTAAGAGTTAATACAATCATTTGACCGCAGGTAGAGCAGAGACATGCTTCATTCACCATAACTTGATTTTCTCATTTACAGGTTAAGCGCAAGTATAGGATTCCAAACTCCACTCCATTGTCTCCCCACAGAAGAAAACAGTTGGGGTCATCTTCTGGAAAACAGAGAAGTCTCTCTTTGCCTTCCCCTAAAACAGACGGAGATGAAGTCAGTGTTGAGGCAAACGCACAGATTGATCCGGAGTTAGACAGAATGAAGACTATGAGCGTACAAGAAGCGGCAGCGATTGCAGCACAGGCAGTTGCAGAGGCAGAAGCTGCCATGGCAGCGGCTGAAGAAGCTGCAAAGGATGCTGAGTTAGCAGAAGCGGAAGCAGAAGTAGCTCAAGCTTTTGCAGAGGAAGCTATGAAGACACTGAAAGGAAGATACAACAACTGCAAAGTGGTAAAAACACAGACTCCTTTTATCACACAAGTACATGAAATGTTTGACAAAGAAAATGCTTACTAATGCTTACTAATGAAAATTTGATTCAACAGATGATTCGTGCCTAAGATGATGGAGAGAGAAGCTAAATGTGTTGAGAGAGAGAGAGAGAAGTAGTGTGTTGTGTGTTTGATGATGATTCTCTACTTGGAAACTCTTTTTAGTTGTAAGCAGTAATTATATGTGATGTCTGTTACTTGTTTACTTGTTCCTTACAGTTTTATATAGAATACTCTTTTATATATCCTTCTTCTTTGGATTTTGTACACTGTAAGATTTTCAATCAAGTTTTAAGACTTTCTGTGTACGTATTTGCCTACTGAACTAAAAGGCAAGTGTATTATAGGATCTACATATTTTAAAAACACACTCTTTTATCTCTTAAACAACACATGAATCTATGACAAAGAAAATACTTTTTGATGGTTGTATTGAAAATTTTGGTACAACAGATGATCTGTGCGTGTGGTGAAGGAGACAGAGAAGAAGAATAATGTCTTGCAGGTGGAGGGGAAAAAGAGATTAGCGTAGAAAAGTAGTGTTTGTGTGTTGATGAATCTGTACTGGGGAAACAAGACAACAGCGCGTTCAGCACGGAAACAAGAACAAGACAGCTTAACATACAAAAAGAACGGCTACAAGTCTAGAACTAAGAAAAGACAAAATCAGTGATTGATTCGTAATGTACACAAACCAAAGAACCATTAGAAAAAAAAAATGAATACAAAACTAAGCTTACTTTAGTACTAAAAAAACAAACGTAGAACTACAAGGCGAAAGAGATAGATAGCAAGGGGAGATAACGAGATGACGGTAATACAACCTCCAAATCTCAATTTAATCTTTGGTTTGAAAACGAGAAGGAAAAGGCAGTGTTCATAGATCTATTCTTGGTGAGAATAGTTGTTCTAGTCAGTTTTTTTTTCCTACAGATGTTGTGAAGTCAAGCTGCTTGTGATTGGTATCCTACTTAGTTGTATTATGTGCTTCTTTATGCTACAATCAGTGACCTGTTTGTTTGTGTTTACCCAAAATCTAAACCCGAAATAAACAAGAAGATAATGAAGAAGAGAAACAGGTATAAAAATTCATCACCTGCATAGCTGCTACTCTTGATAAGAAGCCTTGACATCTTTCAAGCAAAACCTTTCCTTTGCTGTTACATTCACCGTTTCGACCATTACAGAATTCATTTCATCAACCTAGCCATGATAAATAGCATCCGTCATCAACATAAATGAGCTTAATTCATATAACTCAACTCAAGGTTCAATAGACTCAAGATATGTGCTTTAAACTTTTAAAATTTCTTAAGCTAATCATTGGGAGAAATAGAGAGCATTTTTACCTTCAACGTAAGCGAGACTATAGAAGATGACATAGCTTGCATTACATCTACAATTTATCACGAGCGATCTTGTTATTACTTAATATACCAAAAAGAACATTCATACTATTCTTTCTTATTATATGCAATGCCATCACCAATGGGGATGTTCTAGGACTGAGTTTTCTTCATTTCAAAATAAATAAATTCTCTTGTTTCCTTATCAAAGTGTTGTGGGATGATTCTAAAAGCGAGTAAGTATACAAACCAACTTCTAGAGGAAGAAATGACAATTTTTCGGTTTTTACCTACCACACATAAGTACATAACTTGTGTCCAGGTGCATTTGCTAAACCCGTCACAGTAGAACTACCATTCTGCAATCATTAATTAAGTTGTATCCAAAACTATATATTTTCTTGCTAGAGCAAGAGGAAATCACTAAGCCAAATTCCTGTAATAAATCATTAACGAGAATGCAGATTCATACTGCAATCGTTGAGTTATATCCAAAACTTTCTGTCTTCTTTCTCAAAAATAGAAAGAAACAAATCCTAATTAAGAAGTTGGCCCTTTTAAAGTAATACATCATTAAAACTAAAAAAGGGTTTCAATTTCTGCCTTAGCAAAAGCAACTTGATTCGCTTTAATGTGATTGATACCCATGCATTCCACAGGTTTTTCTAGCAAAGAGAAACAAAAAAAAAGGAAAAAAGAGAGTGAATTCACATTCTATGTTATGCCAGAGAGATCACAACAAACGAAGGCTTTTGTTTATGCCTTAAACTATGTTCTTGAAAGATTTCAATTAACTATGTATACTCTCTTACTCTTCTTCTATGCAGAAAAATATTGACTAGTACTCTTCCACTATTATAGTTTGGTAAGATTAACACATTGAAGCTAAGAATCGAAGTCGTGTTGTTGCGGTTATGAGATTAAGCTAATTGACTTACGAGATTTCGCTATTTACCACACTATCGATCAGTATCAGAAGTAGCAGATGTTTGGTCTTATTAGAGTGTATATAGCTGGTTTAGTACATAGTTTAGTAGTTGACTTGATGATTTACAATTGTATTTAAGCTTACACTAATGAAGATATTGTACACAAATCTCTTCTCTCAAGCGTTTTCACCCTAAGAGAATCTGAAAGGTCTTCTCAAGCTCTTGTCTCAGTTTCCATATCTAGACTCAACCTTCCATTAACAGAAATCCTAGGACTCTTATCAATCGGGACAAAGAACGTTGCTCCACTGCCTTGGAGTTCTCTCTCTCTAAACTGTTTTGTTTTCCTAGATAATTTCTTATCATGCAAAAACAATTGATTTTTCATCTTTCCAATTTTTTTCAGTTCTGATCTCAACGGCCTCGTTCATTTCTACTTTCTTTTTCTTTTTCTTTTGTCTATACGAATTTAAAGTTTTTCTTATTCATTGCCTGGATTATGACTTTAAAGTTCATGATCAACAAATTCTTTTAGATCGAACAGTGGAATACAGTTGTCTCTGAACCTTTCTCAAAGCAACACTTGGATTGACAGTCAAGTTTAAATTACGCCGGGAAGAGATTGATACTGGTACGTAGAGAGATTCCGAGAATCTTAAGGATTTTGTTGCAAGGCTTCTAGAATTTGCAAGTATTCATGGTGTTGTGTAATGAGTTCATAATTTTTTTTTCTTGAACACAATGAGTTAATAATTTTTTCTGCAAAAACAGAGTAACAATATAGCATAAAATTATGTATTGTTCTAGAAGAACATAAAATTTTGAAGCCTTTTTTCAAAAAAAAAAAAACATAAAATTTTGAAATCATTTTTCTCTACAGACTGGTATAAGAAATAAAAGTTGATTCAAGAAGAACATACGAGAGATCAGAGAGGACAAGATTTCTCTACAGTAAACTTGGCGAAAGGTAAAGACCAGGACTGTTGAAGACGATAGATTACGAAGGTGATGCAAACCGTTTGATAATAGAAACTGAAATAATTATTTGCTTTATAGTCTTTAAAAAATTAGGGCCATTTAACATATTTTTGACCACAGAGCCATTTAAAATCTACACCAAAAAATTAGGACATTGTCTGAAAATTATTTTGACCATTTCAGTGGTGAATACGGGTTAGTCAAAATCATGTGTTAACTCAAAAATTAATTTTCTAAAATTAATTTTGTAATTTCTGACGTTTTAATTGGATAGTTGTAACATTTATCTAAAGCATTAAAATAATATATTTAGTTAAAACCTTTAAATAGTCTAGAAGCATTAACTAATAAGTCACAAAACGTTTTTTTTTAATAAAGCAAACTAAATTTGCAAAACTTAGATCTTAAAAAAATTCAACAAACTATCAAAAGAAATAAACTAAGGCTTATTTTGTTTTAAAAAAAACTATTCTATCAAAAGAAGTAACGTAGGTTTATTTTGTTTTCGTGTGTGTTTTTTATAAAGTTAGGTAACCATAAAATGTTAACAAATTTTTATTTAAAACCATAAATAAAATAAAACAGTAAAAATTTATTAGATTCATTACATCTGAATTTATATTACGTTAAATTAAGTATTTGTTATTTTCTATGAAATCAATGAATAAGTGAATGAATCAAAATAATAATTTATTTTAATTGAAAATTATGATAAAAATCAGTATCATTTGTCCCAAAATAAATCAAAGTATTTTAGAAGAATAAATTGATCTGTGCATAGCACGGGTAAATACTAGTCATATAAAAAGTCGTAATTGTATGTTATATGCGGTAATATAATCTTTTGAAAATAATTAAGTTGGACTAACATATTCTGAAATCGATTTTAATGATCCCGCCTCAGCAAAATTGAGATGTAGTTAAACGATATATCATCAAGCTGTAATTGTAAATATTACAAAAAAAATTATTATTTTCTCTTTCGGTGCATAGCAAAACTAAATTTAAATCAAACATTTCGATTATTTCAATGCTGTTTTCTTCCTACTTTTCGCCAGCTAATCTATGTTTTTAATCTTTCTAGTTTCTACTCTCCAAAGAAATATTAACGAGAGTTGAAGCTGAAGTTTAAGATTCCCAGAAACAAACAGATCGTGGTAGCCTTTAAAAAATAACAGAAACAAGAAGAGTCTAGTCATGTTCGTTAAACTAATGCTGCGGCAGCGATTAGAGATCAAAATTTAGAAGGAAAAATGTATCCAAAGGGAAAGAGAGAAGAACAGGGGAAGAAATCTTTTGTTTTCAGTCGCAGAGGAGAGAGAGAGAGAGAGAGATAATAGTGGTCGCTATTTTTTTGGCCTGATCGGCAACCCCATAAAGCTTCATTTATTCTGATGATGTGTCTGATAGAACCGTATTTTATAAACTACGGATAACTGAATATTGTAAAGAATAAAAATGATAAAATTATATCAAAGAATAAAAAAAGGATGATACAACTGCAGAGGCGAGATATTATCTCTTTCCTTAACTCAAATACGTCCCGTAGTGCGACGGTTCGATAACGTAATGAATCCCAGGATACAACTGCAAACAATCTTCTGAATTTGCGTCACTCTATCAGAAGCCTGGCGAAACTAGTTTTGTGTTGTACTCTCACACACAAGAAATACAAAATACTAACATAACTTTTCAATATGGGAGAATGTGATTTGTTTTTTTTTGCTATTGATGTGTGTCCTATTCTATCATGCTAACAAGCCATTTATATAGAAAAATAATGAGAAACACAAGTTTCATTTTCAACATAAAAATGAAACCTCCCATGGTGCACTAATGGAGTATTTATTTATTGTCATTATTATGTGAATTCATTTCACATTTTGACCAAAAAATTAAAGAGTATAATTATTATTATTTGACTCATTCAAACAAAATAATATACTTTAAATAGATTTCTTTTTTATATTTTATCAATATAAAAGATCACATATATTTGGTTTATATGATTAAGTTAATGAACATGAAGTCCAACTAACAAATCAAAACCCAAATCCAAATATCTAATGTGTATATTTGTAATTTTATACATGTTTCTCAAATCACACACATTAGACCTCCATTTCTCATTCACACTAACTCTATTTTTAGCATATGAATACATTGCTAAAAAATAGTTCCAACAATCCCCCACATGAATAGAAATGCTTCTAGACACTAGACGACTCGACAGACTTGACTTCCTAGACAAGACAAGACTCGACAAGACTCAACAAGACTCAACTAAGGACTTTTGAGAGTACAAACGAGTTCTCTCAAGTTGATTTAGAAATCCAACTTGTATATATTTTGCTTTTTTTTTTTCAAAATATATTTTTGCTTTATAGCAAATATACATATCAATACATGATATTTTTGTACCATCTAAACCACAATTTTCTATGATTATTCTCAACAATATTGACTTTAGAAACTACAATACACATGTTAGTTTCAGTCATATTGATCTGAAAATTTTCATTGGTTTTGCATGGTCAACCTTTTTAAAAGATGCATTTAAGCATTGACGAAATACAAATGTTTTGATCAATATCAACAAACATTTTATTTCTTATGGCAAATGATTTATATGTGGCAGACCTCTCTCAAACTTAATTTGAGGCGTCGACTCACAAAATCTATTTCCATACATACAACTTGATCTCAAAAGATCAAAAATGTTGTTTATAAATATGTTTCACCATATTTTTTAAACTTGACTCCTTTTTGTTTTCTCATGGTCATCCATGTGCTTAATAATTAAATTAAGTTACACCATAAAGAGAAAATCTGTCACAATGAAACCAAAAAAACGTTAGGCATTCTTGATAATTAAATCAAATAAATTTGTCTTTAACCAACTCAAAGCATTAACATGCACTATGACTACAAACGTTTTATTCTAGTCACATTTTTGACTAATATTAAAAAAATGATTGTAACCACTCGATCCATCAATTAATGATTTTAATCTCCATAGAAATCATCAACAAAAATAATCTGATGGAATGAACAGATTCTTTATCACCATGAAATCTCCAATTCCTGTTTTCATGACAAAACACTTCACAAAATAATCAGTTTTGTTAGTATAATAATACAAACAAAAAATCTACAAAATTAAGATTGCAGGAAGATTATTGTGAAATAATCCTATAGATCTGACACCGGCATCTTTTCCCAAAGATCAGTCAACCTGTTCTTACAAAAAAATACTTTTTACAATAATCAGTCCGGTTAGTGCAAAGCAATAAACGGTTATTTTGAGTTAAGACTGATAGAACCGTATTTTACTTCTTACGGATTACTGAATATTATAAAGAATAAAAATGATAAAATTATATCAAAGAGTAAGAAAATGATGATACAACTGCAGAGACGAGATATTATCTCTTTCCTTAACTCAAAATACGTCCCGTAGTGCGACGGTTCGATAACATAATGAGTCCCAGGATACAACTGCAAATAATCTTCTGAATTTGCGTCACTCTATCAGAAGCCTGGCGAAACTGGTTTTGTGTTGCACTCTCAGACATAAAAAAAAAATACTAACATAACTATTTCATAATGGGAGAATGATTTTTACTCTTATCATATATCTGTTTCCTCTATCAAAAAATGAGAACACACACAACTTTTTTATACACTCACAAAGTGCTAACGCATATTGTGTATTGATGGAGCATTTACTTGACAAATTAATTGGCATTAAGGAGTGTAACTTCTCCATGACCAAATTAACGACAAAGACATTTATTATTCCTTTTTGACTAAATCAAACTGAACAATATTCTTTGTAGTGGGTTATTATTATGAATAAGATCTATAAAAATAAGTTAATTGACATGATGTCCAATTAACAAATTTAAATCTAATTCAAACCCAAATATTCAAAGTGATACATTTGCTTAGTTTTATACTTAGCCAAATATAAGCTTTACAAGCTTTTTATATTATTCACTTTGGACCTCCATTTCTCATTCAAAACCAACTCTGATTTTGACATACGAGTACACTACTTCATAGTGTTAAACATTTGGTTATTCCGACGAACGTCTTCGTCTCGAAACATACCGGAAAATGGTCTTAAACCATTTCGTCAAAAACGAGTTCCAACAGTGTCTCTATTTTTCATTTCACTTAATTAACAGTGAAGAAACTTACGAACAAATCTCAGCCTCCATTGCCGATCGCAACATTCATTAAACAAACATGTATTCTTATTCTCCTTTTGGTAGAGGTCGTGGAAATAAACGCAGCCAGGGAGGATATAGGAGCTGTTGTGGTTGAGCTAGTTCCCGGGTTTTCACATTCCCTCCATTGCGTAGAATATATATTACAAGATAACATAATATATTTCTTAATAAAAGTTATATAAACAATACTAATTTCTTTATGATTACTATTACTATTATCAAATAAATACAAATTATGTTTATATATACACTTCAATAAAATTATATAAAAATATAAGTAAAAATTAATTAAAATATAAGCATAAATTATGTAAAACATAAGTAAAATATTATTTTAAATGTGAAATTTTGTATTAACAACTGATTTTAGTAAATTATGATTGATTATAGTTAAAATGTTAGTGATAATATCTGATATGTGTTCAAATTATCCTAGAACAACTTTAATCTCATCAAAAGAATTCAAGTTGTAGTATTTAGGGATCGAATCCACAGGGAGTTGGTTTGAGAACCCAACTTTGCTTCATTTCCAGAGAAGGCTGTGTCAGAGGTGTGAGCTCGATCTCCATCATTTCCCTATTGTTCCTCTGAAAGAGAGAGATAGAGAGAGAGAGGTGTGGCTGAGGAAGTCCCTGTCAAAGAGATAAAAGATATGGTGAAAACGCTTAATTCCGGTCGCAATAAACAATAAAGCTAGACAGCAGAAATGAATCTGACAACAAGAAAACAATAACTGAAGCTCACAAAGAAGCCTATTGTCCTAATCAGCCAATCCAGCCACGAAAAGAAGCAAAATATGAAAAGAAAGAAAAATAAAAGGGAAGCTTTTTATGTCGCTGGAAGAGAAAAGGAAGATTCACAGTGACTCTGCTCTATTTAATTACTAGGTGATTTTCTCGTTCTCATGCACGAATATAAATATTTATAAAGTAAATATAATATAATAATTGATTGCTATTTACTTCTAATTTTAAATTAACTTATATTAATAATATTGTATTATTTTAATCAGACATATGATTTTAGATATATTATATCTAATCGATTTTGTTGTTTTACAGTCGATTTAGTTATGATTTGGGTATATTGGATTGCATCTATTTCTATGAATTCAACTATAATATCTTTTATTCTAAATATATTAAAATTTTGATTAATTTTCTTATTAACATTTAGGTTTTGTTGTTGTCTTAAATATGTAATTATATTTTAGGAAGATTATGTATAACTTAAGATATATTGTGATTAGAATGAAATAAAAAATAAACTAAAGCGTTTGAATCAAAATTATGTAAATAAATATCACGATAATATTCTGAAGTCTTATGCATATATATAAACTTTACAAAAAACTAAATTGTTACTGTTGGTTAATATTTTATTTTCATTTGTTAATATGTTTTGAGTCATCCTATAATTTATATTTATAAAATAAATTATTATTATTAGAAAATTATATTTTCTTATTATAGTTAATAAATGTAAATAATTTAAACTATTTACAGATTTGGTTTGGGTTCGGATACATATTTAAATTATGTAAAACAACAATAATCCAAATCTATTTTAAAATCTCAAAACCAAAATAATGCCATATATAATATATAAATATGAATATTATATAACCAAATATCTAAAATTGACATAAAATTTTGAATTTATGATAGCTAAATTCAAAATTATAGAAATTATAATAATGTTTGTTCAATTCTTTTTATATTTATATACTATATAAAATAATAACTCGAAAATAATTGATAGAAATAGATATAATAATTTCATATTCATATAAATCATAGTCGTATCTATAATAATAATTAATATCTTATAATGTTTATGTATACTTAAAAAATAATTAAGTTTTAAAGATTGGATGAATTATATTGAACGGAAGATCTGAGAACTTTGATTAAAAAATGTTTTGCATTTAAGCCAAATAATATAGTGAGTAAGGTAATGTTATGATCGAAAAGAATTATAAGATGAAGTTGTGGTTCATTGATTCTATGGTTTGTATTACTATTTAGAGATAGAAATAAATATTTAGCAAAAAAATATGTAAAAAATTAGAAAAACATTAGCAAAAAAATTAATAGAAAGAACAAAACAATAACGAGAGAACTAAAAAGAGGCTGAAGAAGATGTATAAGATGTGTTGGAGAAGTTAATGTGATAATTACATCTATAATTCTACAAGCATCTGTTATTGTTAAATATTCATCATTAATTTTCACATCAAATTTATGAAAACATTACGACATTCTATAAATAACATATATTTCATATAATATATCCGTAAATTTGCGGATAAACCACCTAGTATATTTAAAACGAGATAAGATTTGTAATAAATTTAACAATGTCTTTTCAAAGAAAAATTCATAATTAGTATAATGAACTCTTGCTCCATTGTTCTTAATAACTCATGTATTACTTTTGGGCTTTGTACAGACCCAAAATACAAACGAGAACTGTTTGGAAATTTGATAGCAGTATAAATAAATTGTTTGGAAAATGGATAACAATATAAAATAATATTTTCCTATTTTAAGTGATTTTAACAGATTTTTCATCATATTTTAATCAATTCTAACCACTTCATTTATCATCTTTATTAAATAAATTGACATCATTTATTACAAAAATATAAAATATAACATTTTATTTTATATCTTACATTAATTTTCTCACTTCTAATATTCTAACAGCATTTATTTTACATATTAATTATAATAATTTGACATATTTAAATGAAATTACTCTATTGCGACAAGAATTCAAAATGGTTAACAATTTGTTTTTATTTATTTACATAATCAGTTAGACATATATATTTGAGTACATGTTCAGCTATGAGTTATTTCTTTTGATCAAGTTTTTTGAGTTTTGAAACTAGGTTTCATTCGGATATTATAAATTTTCATGTGAGTTTCGAATCGAGTATTTCCAAATCCAAATAAATTGAGTTTTGATATATAAAAATTTACAAATATTGTATTTGATGTCGGTTCAGATATTTGTATCAAAAGTAACAATATTAACCGATTCAGCTCGGATATTTTGAATTCAAAATAAATTTAACCTAAAAATAACTAAATAACCAAAAATAATTATACTATCTTATTTGATTCGAGTTCGGTTCTGATATATAAAATTTTAAAAATATTCAAATACTTATACAATTAATTATATTGTGTTACATATATAGAATATATAATACTAATTATGAAAACAAAATATGAATTTATAAAAAGGTAAAAATTAACCCTCGGCCTTTTTCAAAAAAAAAAAAAAAATTAACCCTCGGCCAATCTCTAGTTATTATTACACGACAAGGTTGTAGATGTCTTCCACCTCAGACACTCCGACAACAGCGAGTCGGAGATGACGTCACCGCGCATAACAACTTTTTTCACTGCAGTTTCCTTTCACTTTTTTTCCCCGCACTCTCTCTCCTCAATCCTTATCTTTCGACGTCTCTTCATTTCTTCGAGAGTTAACAAAGAATTAGGTGGTGATCGGTGCATGACGAGCGCATCGGAACTCTTCTCAACTCGAAGATCCCGTCCGGGTAGATCCGACCCGGATTTAGAATCCGACTCTTCTCTTTATCGACACCACTCACATCACCATCACCGCCGTCACGGGATCCATCATCTTAATCACCGTCATGATTCAAACGCCTGTGATCCTCCCCGACGAGCCCCGCCGCGTCTCCGTCGCTTCTGTCACCATCTTGGTCTCTCGGTTAGTGAAAATCTTGCTTAATTTGTTATTTCTGAAACTTGAATTCAAACCTCCTTTGTTCTTTTTGTGTCCACAGGAACGTAGACCTGTTCATGATGTTCAAGGTACGTTACAGTATTTGAATACCAACGGTACCGATTCGGAAACTGAAGGCAACAGCTTTGGAAACCTAGAGAGGCTTCCCGGAGCTGTTCTTCTCGCGAGGGAAAGACTTTTCGAAAGATTGAGAGGCGTTTCTTTGTCTAGTAACAGGTTTTGTCTGTACCTTAATGAATGTTTAGTTTGATTTAATATATTTCTAAGATAATTATTGCTTTTGTCTGATTGAAATTTTTTTCTTCTTTTGACTCAGTCGAAGCAACAGAGTTTCACTGAGTGATAATCAGATTGAGTCCTCGTTCTATGGAGAACCAGAAGGGATTCAAGTGTCCCATGAATGCAACAAGAAACCATTAGGTCTCACACAAGGTGCAATTAATGGTTTAAACCGGCAGACTTTTAGCTCAGCCGGCGAGGTTAGAACCGAGAGGAGAGATTGTAGCATATGTTTAGAGAGTTTCACTAACGGCGACGTGCTTATATCCTTGCCATGTACCCATAGTTTCCATTCCTCGTGCTTAAACCCTTGGCTTAAGGCTTGTGGAGATTGCCCTTATTGCCGTAGAGCCATAGCTAAGGATAGAGTGACATGTAAATAGGAACCTTCTCCTGACCATACCCACACGCATCTTCTGTTCTTGCTCTAGACAGGTCTTTCAGTTTTGTTGTGCATTTGAATGTTTTTTTCTCTGTCACATGTTTGTTCTTGTAATGGTTTTTGTGTGCCATTGTGAGTCTTTTTAGTTTCTCTTTATAATGTCTTGTTGGTTATATCAGACCTTTCCAAATCTTGATCCGACATTTTGGTTAAGCTCTGAGGTTAAAGCTCAACAACTTTAGGTATCTTTACTGTCTCAATCCAAGAAACGTTTAAGCTCCGTTGCCTCCATAAAGATGTCATACATGAAGATGTCGGATATACAAAGAAGCAATCAATATATGCAACTCTAAAAGAAAGTCAGAGAAGACAACTGAGTAAATAAGAAAATTGGCCAAAAATAGAAAACGTGTTTTAAATTTATTAGATTAGATAATTAATTAAATATAATATAATAGAAACTGGCCAAAAACATAAAAATGTATGTTAAAAATTTTAAGATATTTTCTATATATACTATGTTGTTATCTGAAAATAAGATATTTCGATCACAGAAAATCAAAAATTAAAAATTAAGAAACATAAAGATCTTTATACATAATTAAATATCTTTATGGAGATTGCCCTTATTGCCGTAGAGCCATAGCTAAGGATAGAGTGACATGTAAATAGGAACCTTTTCCTGACCATACCCACACGCATCTTCTGTTCTTGCTCTAGACAGGTCTTTCAGTTTTGTTGTGCATTTGAATGTTTTTTTCTCTGTCACATGTTTGTTCTTGTAATGGTTTTTGTGTGCCATTGTGAGTCTTTTTAGTTTCTCTTTATAATGTCTTGTTGGTTATATCAGACCTTTCCAAATCTTGATCCGACATTTTGGTTAAGCTCTGAGGTTAAAGCTCAACAACTTTAGGTATCTTTACTGTCTCAATCCAAGAAACGTTTAAGCTCCGTTGCCTCCATAAAGATGTCATACATGAAGATGTCGGATATACAAAGAAGCAATCAATATATGCAACTCTAAAAGAAAGTCAGAGAAGACAACTGAGTAAATAAGAAAATTGGCCAAAAATAGAAAACGTGTTTTAAATTTATTAGATTAGATAATTAATTAAATATAATATAATAGAAACTGGCCAAAAACATAAAAATGTATGTTAAAAATTTTAAGATATTTTCTATATATACTATGTTGTTATCTGAAAATAAGATATTTCGATCACAGAAAATCAAAAATTAAAAATTAAGAAACATAAAGATCTTTATACATAATTAAATATCTTTATGGAGATTGCCCTTATTGCCGTAGAGCCATAGCTAAGGATAGAGTGACATGTAAATAGGAACCTTTTCCTGACCATACCCACACGCATCTTCTGTTCTTGCTCTAGACAGGTCTTTCGGTTTTGTTGTGCATTTGAATGTTTTTTTCTCTGTCACATGTTTGTTCTTGTAATGGTTTTTGTGTGCCATTGTGAGTCTTTTTAGTTTCTCTTTATAATGTCTTGTTGGTTATATCAGACCTTTCCAAATCTTGATCCGACATTTTGGTTAAGCTCTGAGGTTAAAGCTCAACAACTTTAGGTATCTTTACTGTCTCAATCCAAGAAACGTTTAAGCTCCGTTGCCTCCATAAAGATGTCATACATGAAGATGTCGGATATACAAAGAAGCAATCAATATATGCAACTCTAAAAGAAAGTCAGAGAAGACAACTGAGTAAATAAGAAAATTGGCCAAAAATAGAAAACGTGTTTTAAATTTATTAGATTAGATAATTAATTAAATATAATATAATAGAAACTGGCCAAAAACATAAAAATGTATGTTAAAAATTTTAAGATATTTTCTATATATACTATGTTGTTATCTGAAAATAAGATATTTCGATCACAGAAAATCAAAAATTAAAAATTAAGAAACATAAAGATCTTTATACATAATTAAATATCTTTATGGAGATTGCCCTTATTGCCGTAGAGCCATAGCTAAGGATAGAGTGACATGTAAATAGGAACCTTTTCCTGACCATACCCACACGCATCTTCTGTTCTTGCTCTAGACAGGTCTTTCAGTTTTGTTGTGCATTTGAATGTTTTTTTCTCTGTCACATGTTTGTTCTTGTAATGGTTTTTGTGTGCCATTGTGAGTCTTTTTAGTTTCTCTTTATAATGTCTTGTTGGTTATATCAGACCTTTCCAAATCTTGATCCGACATTTTGGTTAAGCTCTGAGGTTAAAGCTCAACAACTTTAGGTATCTTTACTGTCTCAATCCAAGAAACGTTTAAGCTCCGTTGCCTCCATAAAGATGTCATACATGAAGATGTCGGATATACAAAGAAGCAATCAATATATGCAACTCTAAAAGAAAGTCAGAGAAGACAACTGAGTAAATAAGAAAATTGGCCAAAAATAGAAAACGTGTTTTAAATTTATTAGATTAGATAATTAATTAAATATAATATAATAGAAACTGGCCAAAAACATAAAAATGTATGTTAAAAATTTTAAGATATTTTCTATATATACTATGTTGTTATCTGAAAATAAGATATTTCGATCACAGAAAATCAAAAATTAAAAATTAAGAAACATAAAGATCTTTATACATAATTAAATATTAATTAAGTAAACTGAATTTTATGCAACTGAAAAAAGAATATTAAGTGATTTTATTGATTTATTTATTATTATTAATGAATGTCATGTACAAAAATATTTTCAATATATTATAATATTGAGAGTTTCTAAAAAGAAAAATCTAACGGAATACTGAATATATATATATATATATTGATGATTTTTTGTTATATATAAATTATTTATTGTTAGTTTTAAATTTTTGGAAATATAAACAATAATTTATTATGATAATTTTTGAATTAGTAATACATATACTAAAAATAAGTACAAAATAATTATGCCCAAACACAGTTCAAAATTTAAAGAACGCATATACATTTCATTTTCAAATTTGAGATAATATATTAATATATAAGGACAAAAGTATTACAGAATGCAAATTTTTAGTTAAACAATTCATGATAAATTGTCCATAATACCTTTAAGTTTGGTTATTCTTTTTCAAAAGTACACTCAATCAAAAAATGTCTTAGCATTTATGTTCAGGATTTAGTGATTATTGTTAGGGTTAGTATGTAGGGGATGAAGTTGGATTTATAAACTTCTATAAATGTTCTATAATTTTTTTAATATTTATAAATAACTTAGGAGAATAAATCTTTTTATCATAAAATTAAAATATTTATAAAAATGATTATTCTTTAGTGGTGTAAATTTGAAAGTGCTTAAAATTCTACTAAGCTTATTTTCTAATCATAAATTTAACGTATTTGTAAAAATGGTTAATCTTATGATTAATTAAAATTTTCTCTTTATTCATTTCACTATTATTTAATTTAAGATATTTAAAATACTCAAAGTTATCTTAAGTTGATTATCATTTTTCAAGAATACGTTCAATCAAAAACACTTTAACATTTGAATTTAAGTTTTGTTGATTAATGTTTAGGATTTAGTATTAAAAGATGAATTTGAGTTAATTTAATCTTTATAAAATTAAAATATTTATAAAAATGATTATTCCTTAGTGGTGTAAATTTGAAAGTGCTTACAATACTACTAAGCTTATTTCCTAATCATAAATTTAAGGTATTTGTAAAAATGGTTATTCTTATGGTTAATTGAAATTTTCTCTTTATTCATTTCACTATTATTTAATTTAAGATATACCAAATTTTATAAAAATTCTTTAAAATACTCAAAGTTATCTTAAGTTGATTACCATTTTTCAAGAATACATTCAATCAAAAACACTTTAACATTTGAATTTAAGATTTGTTGATTAATGTTTAGGATTTAGTATTAAAAAGATGAATTTGAGTCAATTTAATCTTTATAATCACTAATTTAAGGTATCTTTGAAAATATTTAATCTTTAAAAATAAATTTTAAAAACGATATCAAACTTTGGTTAAACAGATTGCTTGTATTTGCATTGCATTCTTGAGTTATGTGCTCAATGACTCGAGAGTGGTTCAGCTTCCTAAAGAGCTTCAAGATGTTTATCAATGTTTGTTATTGGGCCAGTTAGCTTTTCTACTGCCTCCTTAGTTCCATTGTATAAGTAAGTATATGACAGGTGCAGAGACGAAGGCAATGGGAAACTAAGAGCAAAAAAGTATATTATATTATCACATGCATGACAAAACTGAGGACTTCACAAAACCAGGTCCATAAGTTATCAAAAGTAAGAATTTGAATTCATAGCAAATTGAACATCTTGAACAAAAAAAAAAAAGAGGAAACTTGAACAACATCATCAGAGCTTCATCCTATTAAATAGAATTACAGAAGCTGGGGGTACATACGCTCAGGCCATTTGGGATAAGCACGCTTGTATAAGTTCATGCACACAACGTCATGTTGCTGCACCACTCCATTGAATATGCATTTCATTGCACCTGTGCAAAGTCCACATGTATAAGCAAAGATTCTAGAAAAAGCCAAACTCAACACATCTTTTAAATAATTAACAACAATGAAATGTCTTACCATGTGTGCCCACTGGCTCCTTCACGCGACCACGACGCCCACATTTTGTCCACACTTCTACAGGCTGCACACAAGAAAACATTGTTTCATCCCCAAAGCTTTGAACCCTCACTCTTATAATAAGTAACACATCGCTTTTAACTACTTTTGCCTACCTTAAACCATCTCACGTCTTCCGGGTTATGGAACATATATCTTACTGATGCTTTCATTTTTGATACTCTCTGAGGATACCTAAACAAAGCCACATTCAAAGCTGGTTAGAATTACAGAGCTTAAGCATGTAAGAAAACTAGAATATGCGACTGTACATGGAAAGAGAAAGGTAATATAGGTAAGATTACCCAGTCAATATTATCTTCTTCAAGATTATTTTGTTGGGTTCAATGCTTTTCAAGGAACCAAGGGCAGCAACGGCAGGAGCATCGGACCCTTCAGAAATCTTCAGAACTACCGCAGGAAGGGATGGGAAAGATATTGGACCGTATACTGAAGCCAACGAGAAACGACCTGGATGCAGAAACCTCTCCATCTTGTGTTTGTCTGACCTGAAATTGTCTGTTGAAAATACTGGCCTGGAAAAGAAAAAAAACCCCTCACCGTTGGTATTTAAGATTTGCAAACAAGAAAAGCTATTGCAGTAGATGAACGCAAGAACAAATCTGCCAACCTTGCAACGAACTGACGGAAACCAACATGGAACATCAGCTCTTCTTTCGTTTTAATAGGATCTTCGTAACCATCATACTTCTTTAAGCTGTGGACATAGTAAGAGGCGATGAGAAGTTAGCTTAGCAAACGAGGTCTCATCAACAAACAAAATAAAATATAAACAGTAAGCTCGTGATTACCTAAAGTTCAGAACCGACATCTTGGATTCATGCTGTAAAAGCCCAAATGCTATAACGGGTTTCGTGCTTACGATGGAGGATAGTTTAGAGGCAGCAACAATAGGCACTTCCTTAATATGCAGCCGTACATAAGACCCAGTTGGTACACAATCTTCTCTGCTTTCTTCTTCCATCTTCTGGGCTTGCTTGAGCACAAGCTTTTGAGTCCTAACGACGTTATCAAAAGCAAAGATTCTGGCATAATCCTGAGGTAGAGACTCCTGCATTTGCCAACAAATAATAAAAATCAGCATCACTTTACAATAGAAGGAATATAATGTGCTTCGCATCAAGAGCAGTGTTACTACATTTGGATCCCACGAGGAGGTTCTGAAGGATTTGAGACCTCTGTACTTTGCAAAACGTTTTCTTGCAGGCTGGTCAATGGGAGTCTCCACCTCATCTGGAAATTCTGAAGACAAAAACAATTGAAAATCTTAATAAGAATAATACAAAGGAAGACAAAATCAAGAGCAATTGATGACTCATACAAAAAAATAACTCCACAAATGTAAGAATAAAATACCAACCTTCATCTTCAGCATGTGCCTCTTTGATTTTCTTGATTTGATCCTCATATTGTTCTCTTGTCAAGTTTTCATCATCCTGAACAGTGAGCAGATTGGCTTATAACTTAATCAAGATACTCAATCATAATAAAAATGTTGTGAAGCTACAAATACTGTTTATAAGTCACTACGTAAATGGAGAAAAAGCTTACCATCATCTCGGAGTCATTATGAGTTTCATTATCCATATCCTGCACGTACAGTGTTTCTTTATCATCCTCAAAATCTTGGTCTTGATTGGAATAGTGATCCTCTCCTCTATCCAACACCATACCATCATCATCGGAATCACCATTATCAGAGTCCTCTTCATCTATCTTCTCATCCACAATCCAAGCAGCCTGTGAATCAAATCATAAAAGCCAAAAATAAGAGAAAAACTTCACTAGAGACAGGAATAGTTAAGAGTGAGGCTAAAATTATCCAGAAACCTGATACTCTGAAGTCCCTCGTGGCAAAATCCTCTTCTTTGACTTTCTCTGTTCCTGATTTCTGTCAGCCTCAGCCATCTCTGACTCAGTTGGCCATGTCTACACAACAACAAGTAAAATTACAGAACAGATAACAACACAGGTAAATGGCCCCTTCGTCTGTTAAAGAACTAATCAGACTTACCTGTTCTCCTGCTAACGGATCTGGAGTGTTTTCAACTACTAAAGGCTCTTGGCTCATTGGATCAGGAACCAGAGACCTCAATACCTGATCAATCCAAAAACAGGTAAAAATAAATAAAAAGAGAACTGACAAAAAAAGGGGTAGGGGTATCATATATTCAACCATATAGGCTGTTTGCCTGTTACTTTACTTGAAGGATGCTGATCTAGCTTTCAGCAATATGTGTTCTTTAAGGTAAAAGACTATAAGTTTATCGATGGTTAGTGAAAATATCAGATTACCTCTTCATCATGTGAATCATCATCCAATTCCATGGAATTCTGTTTTTTCCTTTCATTTAAGGGAAAAGGGTCCTTCAGGACTTCGACTTTTGAGAGCTGAAAATCACCAACGCCAGTAACATGGACCTAATGTAAAGAAAAAAAAGTTTACTGGATCAGACATGGTTATATAGCATAAGGCATGACGGAGAGAGTAGAATTGCTTGATTACCAGCTGATTTACAGATAGCTTACGAGCACGCAAGTAACCGGAGAGAAGTAGAGTGCACTCTCCTGGGCTTTTATCATCCACCACCATCCCAACCTAGATGCACCATTCAAAAGTATGGAGATATTTTACAATTTTTTACGAAAACCTTTTTTTCATCACAGCCAAATTAGATGTTATGAATAAAAGAATAGGACAAGCACCTTGTGAGCCACAACATATGGTCTTTGACTTCGCCAATGAGGTACAGAAAGCCTTTGTGCCTTGAATAACCACATGAACTGCAAACACACCAACAAGTTATGGATTTGCTGGAAAACAGATTTAAGTAAAATAATACAAGAATCAACGGGAATATTTACCTTATGCAACTCATCTCTAGTATCTGCTGGATAGAACTTACAATCCTCGGGAAATTCAGAAGTAAGCTGAGAGATACACATCTTTTTCAGCTCATTTTTCTTTTTTAACTCGCTTGGTAAGTCCTGCAATCAACCAACACGAGTTAAACTTCAAGCAAAGCTTGAGAGATCAGGGACATGGTGGACCAAATGAAGCAAAGAACTTACACGTATCAACACAGCGGTACTTGGTAGACCAATTGATCTAAGCACAGAAAGACACTGACTTCCGAATGAATCTATTAAGCTAGAGATATCCTCGTTTGCAGATGCAACAAAAGCGATCAGATCAGCAACCTATATATATCACCAGTAAGATATAATAAATCAGTTAGCAACTAACTTTGAAAAACTCTGCTCACTGAAAGAACGAACAACATGCCTTGGCCATTTCCATGCATGTCAGAAGATCCCCATGAGGCGCCTTCAACACCTAAGATATATATATATATGCATTCTCCTTTTAAAATATTTTTTTAAAAAAAGAACCAATCTAAGCTCCATTAAATACTGTAAGGGAATAGACATACTGTTGCTCTTAGCTTATACTCAGAAGATGCAACTGTTGAAGAATCATCACCACCATCAGTAGATAACAGCTTTAAAACATCTTCACCAAGTGAGTTCAAATCCACAGAAGCAGAGAGAGGAAACAAGACCTATCATCATCATCAAAAACAGAGTTTTTCTAAAAAACTGCATTTGAACAACGAAGCAAAGGCTGTAACTTTCTGTCTACAAAAGATGCTAATAAACTCACGATAACACGAGGAGCGCTGGATAAGCCTCCTGAAGCCCTCTTCTCCTTCAATACCGCTGCTCTTTTCTGCTCTCTAAGCTAAAAGACAAGAGAGAAAGAGAGATAGACCGATTCAGGTATGTTGTAAGAGTAGCAGATTAATAAAAAAGAAGAGTCATTTACCATTTTGCCACGCTGGAGACGAGCAGCTCTAGCTCCTTTAACATGGTTACCCTCCGGTTTACCAATCCGGCCTCCATCTGATTCAATTGAGGAGCTTTTTTTTTAGTTATGTGAAGATCAAAAAGAGATGAAATTGATGATGGTTTTTATACCTTGGAGGGAGGTTTTGTGAAGATTGCGAGAAGACTTAGAGGAGAAACGAGTCTTGTGAGCCTTATTGACTTGAACTCGAGAGCGCCCCATGGTGTGACTGCAGCGAAACAAGGAAGGAGGAGACAGAGTGTTGTTGGTTTTTAAAGTTTAAACCCTAATAAATTTCTTGTTCTTCAGGGTTTTTGTCAATTGGGTCCGCTTTTCGGCCCACAAAACCGATTAAGGCGTTACACTAGCCCATTGGACATTTGTCCTTTCAAAATAGCTGGCCTAAATGAGGCAACAACGACTCTGCCCAATCAAATTGGTTTAACATATATAATTTGAACTATACTTATGTCACGATTGGTACAACTGATGAAGAAGCAGTAACAGTATGCTGTAGAAACAGTATGCTGCAGAAACTGTATGCTTTTATTAAAACTTTTAATAAGATTATTGGTAGAACATTAGCAGTATACAATTTTAATTTTACTATAAAAGTTAGTATATAATATATTTATTTTAAAATTATATATTAAATTATGATATATATATATATATATTAATAATATATTTGTTATAAAAATAATAAATCTCAATTAATAACATAAATTAAATTAAATTTTAAATGTGAAATATTATTATTTAAAAATATATATTTTTAAAATATAAATTTATTTTTGGATATAAAATAATTCTGAATATTATTAATAAAATAAATAAAATTAAATTTACTTTTGGATATAAATAATGTGAATATTATTAAACAAAATAAATAAATTATCATTATATATATATATATCTTTTTATTTTATATATTAATATATAAAAGAGATAAATTAAATTTTTTATTTACTAATTTCATAAATTATGTTTATATCGATATAAAAATATTTTTATGATATTATCAAATCAAATAAATAAACTAATTATATTTATTTCTTAAATTTATAAATTGTAAATGTAAATGCTCTTTCAAAAGCTTCATATGAGAGCATTTGCGAGAGAACATTTGGAGAACATTAGCATTTAGTAAATGCTTTTCTAAATGTTTTTCTAACAAATATTGATTGGATAATGTGGAGCATAATGCTCATGCTAATGCTCTACCAATCAACGCCTTAAACATAAAAGTTAAATTTTCAAAAAAAAAAAAACAAAAAACATATATGTATGTCCTTGTCAGAATCTATTGAGAATCTTCTATTTGAAACAAAATGGAAGCTTACCTGAAAAATCTGTGAACCTCCAGAAGGTAGGTTCATGTACAAATCTCATCTAAAGCTATTTGACTATTTAAGTAAATTAATTCCTTTTGTTAGAAAATATCATTATTTTCACAAATAAGAAAGACTAGTTTTTTACTTTTTATAATCCAGGTATCCGGACCTCTCACTTACTCCGATTATCACACCGCGTCCAACCGAAACGGGTCAGGGAGGCCTTTCTGAAGGCCAAACGGAAACGATGTTAAATCCGCTGTGTCCGGGGCTCAAATTCGTAATGGCAGACACTTCAGCCGAGATTCCTTTACCACCAGACCACGGGTCACGGTTAAAAAAGACTAGTTAAAGTAATAAAGTAGATACAGTGCGGGGTTTCAAGCGCAAAGTCTCAATGCTCCATAGTCACGACAACGATAGATACCATAAATATGAACAATATATCATAGTTTTAGAAGAAAAAAAGAACTATATGTCACAGTGAACAGTGTACTATATTTGATGGCTTTGAAGCAATTGTCAAAGCTTTTGCCGATAGGTGCATTATGGCGATGCTTTTTTGAGAAAGCTTTATGGCGATGATAAACCAATTTGTATATAGTCAAATTATATACTATCAACGTGGCTACATAATGTCAAATCTCTCTTGTAGCCAAACTCAATATATACTTTTGGTTTACGTGAACGAAACTCAAAACTTTAGTTTACTTGATTATTGTTGAAAGTTATGGAGGTGGCGGCAAATCAACAGTTCCAAAGGCTAAAGAGAGAATTATACATCCACTGATATTTTTTCCCTCACAAGAGCAGCTCATCTTTCTTATACACTATAAATATCCTTAAACCCTTTGCCCAACTTCACCATTATCTTCATATTAACTACATAGAAATTTTTTTCAAAAAAAAAACTACATAGAAATTGATATATTTGTGTTACTCCTACACAAATTGTATCATGGTGATGGCTACGAATCGTACAGAGAATTACGTAGTGTTGGTCTTTGTGCTGATAGTTATGGTGGGAACGGTGTTACTAGCCAGTGAAGGACGACCGGTCAAGTATGGTTCGAGAGCTTTGACCCAGTTAAGCGATTCACCTGTGTACAACGGAAGCGCAATGTCTTCCCTTAAACCAGTCGAGTCCTCTGTACAAGATTTTTCGTGGCTAGCCGCGGTGAAACAGTCCGGGCCAAGCCCAGGGGTTGGGCACCACTGAGCCAAAGGATTCTAGTCCTAGTCCTGGTGTTGAACACTAAATAAACAAATTAAACATATAAATCTAGAATTTATATATATATATATATATATATATATATATATATATATGCATATGTATAATTACTCTTACCATGTTTTAATAGCCGCTAATGTTCATGCTTATCTCCTTTTACTCTGTATTAATTGTTTGATGAGATACAACGACACCAAGATTAAATCAATGGTTTCAATAATTTATATTTATTTATTTTATAAATATAGATAAAAGATGAATCTGACCCTAAACAGCTCATTAAAACGATAAAAGATGGTAACTCAATCATGAAAATTTACAGCTTTGTAGCGGATAGAATATCATTTGTTGCTTTTAGTTTGTTCTTTTGTGTGGATCTTGTGTGAGAGAAACTGAGATGCCGATTGTGTAGCAAGTAGATTTTAGCTGCTGAAGAAGCCTTTATGACGGTTGCTTAACTTTTATTACAGTTAATGAAATGGTTGTGTCGAAAAAAAATACATAAGTAGTATATTGTTTTTTTTAATTTATTATGTGTGTTGGAAACATGTATTCGACAATAAAAATAGAGTAAATATAAATGCATATTGACGTTAAAAACAGAAAAGCTAACCTTCATCAAACAGAAAAATGCACTTCAATGTTCTATTGGACAATATTTGCCGATACACATTAAGGAAAATAAACTAAAATTTCCGGGAACAAGTAGACAACAATGTTCGAAGAAGATCTCTTCTCTTTATTCTTGTTTTTTTCTTATAATGGGTATTAAGAGCAAAGTCGAAACTAATCTCCGCATGCACATTAAAAAACAAAGGACTTTGCAAAAGACCCTGAAAGTACTTAAAATTGAAGTTCATTTTATGACCTGAAAATAAATTTAAACAGAAGCCATATATGATTCAAGGAGATGAAAAATATAAGGCCAGTTCTTGAGCAGCTTGCTTGAAAATTTCCCCAGCTCCAAACTCATCTCCCAGTAACTGGTTCTCATAGCTCGGCTTTACCTGTTTCATTACAAAGAAAAGAACCATGATAAACAACAAAAAAACAATAAAATATCTTGTAAACATGTTATGACCATAATATATATTATACTTGTGCTTGGATCATGTAGGTGCTCCGGAAAACATTAGAGGAGACATTTGCAGACATAACGTCAATGTTATACTTCTCCAACAAGTAACAAACATTAGTGAAAACCCCTGATTTATCTTTAGGGCAACACAAACTGAAGAAAGCTTCATTCCCGCAGATATTGAGCACGGCGTTACGTGTGGACCAAGTATCGAACTCAGCAGTCGGGTCATTACAAGGGTAGGGCAGGTTCATGCTGGAAGAAGATATCTGATTGGCCAATAAAGCTTCACGGGAGTAAGGATCTGCTGAGGCGGCACCTACGGGAAGGATTTGAGGTTGGTTTGATATTGGTGTGAGGAGAGTTGTAGGAGAAGAACATGGATCATAAGGGAAAGCAGTAGTAGTTGTTGTGTTTGAAGCCGAAGAATATTGAAGTTTCTCGAGCTTTTTCATCTGGAGACTATGTAAAGTTTTCTCGAGGGATTTGATGGAACTCACTGCCTCGTCTACGATTGTTGATTTGTCTGCCTGTGAATCATAAATTAAAATATTATAATATATGATTTTGCGTAACGTAAGATATCCGAAACATTAACACCCCTCATAAATAAAGTATAACAAAAAGGAAACAAGGAATCAAAAGCCTGACAGGTTTGCCAAATCACACCAAATCTAAGTGACACACACACACATATATATATATATATATGTATGTTTATATAAAGCGATAAGATACGAAACTTAACTTGAAAAGGAAGAAGCATAAAAAGTTGATTAAATTGAAATCTAAACATAATCTAACGTTAGTTATTTGAGAAATCGTTTGAATTTTTTTTTATAATGAGAATCGTATGTTAGTTGATGCTAACTATCTTTCATGATGTAATAGAAAGAATGACTTTTTAAGGTAAGATTTGCAGAATTAAATAAGATGGATGAGGTTGGCAAGAAAAAAAAAATGGATTGAGTATATAATTTCATTTCACAAAAATGTCCCTTCTTGAAGAGTTGGATAATACCGAACCATCTCCACAGTGTTATATGATTAGTGTTCATAAGCATAATTTCTTTATATTCACATGCAAATTACCAATCGAAAATTGAAATTAATATGAAAAAGTTATGAAGAGTAAAAATCAATGGTAAGTCGTTTATTAATATTTAATCAGGTACCTTAGGAGGAAGTTGGGGAAGCAAAGCATGTAGTTTAGCAAACATATCTCTCATCTTCTTCCTCCTTTCTCTTTCAGTCCATATATGTATTTCATGATCAGGTGATTCTTCTACATGATTTTTCTCATTTCTTTGGGTCCTCTTTTTTCCTTTTGAAGCCTTCTTATCGGAAGTTGGAATTTCAGACGGATGAGAAGGACACAATAGAGGCGGTTGCTTGTCGATTCTCTTGCAGCCGTGAGAATCATCAGAATTGGATATGCCCCACATAGTGCTGTCTTGCCCTAACTCTTGAGCATTAGTCATATTGAAC
Organism: Raphanus sativus; assembly: GCF_000801105.2. Lineage (NCBI taxonomy): Eukaryota > Viridiplantae > Streptophyta > Magnoliopsida > Brassicales > Brassicaceae > Raphanus > Raphanus sativus. The sequence goes on along the minus strand of NC_079515.1, from coordinate 29,190,472 downwards.
TGAATGCTCATTTTACCTTTTTACTTTGTTGTATTTGTTGTGCTTCTATGAATGTCTTATATAGAGAGAGAGACGTTTAAAGATGGTGAAAGAAAGAGAAATAGGAGAAGATATATAGAAAAAGTTGAGTGAGCTCACAGGAAAAGTCCAAAATATTAACGAAACCGTAACTAAGGCATCAAAATAAAAACGATGTAAAAGTTTATTCGCAGTTTTGTATATAGTTTTTAGCTGATAGTACTAAAATACGATAGGTAGTGCCGTACCATTAGTCTACCAAATCTATTCTATTGCTTAAATTTAAGATACCCAACCAGACAAAACAAATAGTCTTATAAAAGATGAAGCCTACGTTATAACGTTCAATGTACTTGCTCATATATTAGATAATATGGAAAATGCGTATCTGTGAAGGAAACAAAAATTTACCAGAATATTGATTTACGAGTTAACTCATCATTATTTTCTTTTGTAAGTAAGTTAACTCATCATAATGCCACAACAACCTGATTTGTCTTTAGCCTATGTTGGTTCTCAACGTTCGAATTATTGTGTGGAACAGTGAAGTTAATCAGAATAACTGTTGAATATGAAGTGTAATCTGTAAAACGTTTAAAGCAAATAACGTATCTCTTAGTAAACTTATTTGTTTTTACTGTTCTTTGGAAATGCCGAAAATAGGTTTTAATTTTCTTCCTTTATTCCAAATTTCCAATCTGTGTCAGTATACTTTTGATAAATCTATATAAAAGTTTGAAATTTATTTATAATTATTTTATGAGTGATAGATACACATTTCATTCCCATAATACATAAGATATATATTCAAAGAAATTAAAATTATTTTGAATATTTGTAAAATGCATATATATATGAGATGATTTCAGAAAAATGCATATACATAAATTTATTCATTTATGTACAGCTGATTTCCTTATTTTAATGAAATGTAGTTTATCACGATATATCGTTAATTTTATATTTTATTTTAAAATATTTCAATAATTTATCTTTTTGAAATTTTAAATTTATGTATTTGAGGAAATTAACCTTGATATAAATTTTGAAATTTTAGTCATTTAATATTTAAAAGCTATTTCACACATGATATACTATTATAAAACACATTTAAGTACAAAAACACATACAATGCTTAATCAGAAGTAGAGGTGAGACGGATCCGGATATCCAGAAATTTTAGGGTATCGAGATCTGGATCTGTCAGATCGATGATTTAATATCATAATCCGTGCATTCAAAATATATGGATTTTGATATCCGTCTAGATATTGTATTACACGTATATTCTAAAATACTAAAATCATAAAATGTAAATAAAAAATGTATACAAAATTTATTAATAAAAAATGTATACAAAATTTAAAAATACTAAAATTCTAAAATAATATATAAATAAAAATGTATACAAAATTTAAATATATATGATTATTAAAACTAAAATATAATATTATAAAATTAAATTTATTGTATAAATATTGATATATCAACTATATTATTGATAAAAAATAAAATTAAATATATTTTAAAATACGAATCGGATCCGGATATCCAACTTGAAAATCAAGATATTCGGATCTAAAATTTTACTATCTGGATCCAGAGATCCTAAATTTCTTATTTTCGAGTGGATCTAGATTTCGACCCTGATCATAAGGTTTCTCTTTCGGTACTTGCATTTGTATCCAACATGGTAACATTTTAAATTGTGGTCGAATGGTAATTGATTTTCGAAAAATTACAGAGGACCAAATTTTAAAAAGAAAAGTATAAATTTCAAATCTTAACTTTCATGGTAAATTATTACTATTTTAGTGGGCCAAATGATTTGGGTTTTAAGAAAATATGGTAATTGAAACCAATTTAGTTTTAAAATAATGTTATTCAATTATTATGCTAATAAACTTACAAAAAGAGCTGAAATGGAAACATGTAAATACTCTATTCAATGACTTATATATATTATTAAACTCACCAACATTAAATATTATTGAACTACCCACATTTTCTAACATTTATACAAAAGCTATAAGATATAGGCCTATATACATGTATTATAATTTCTTACACTTTTATTTGTTTTAAGATATCACATTTTTGGATATTATATCAATGAAACTTGCATTTAAACGCTCTATTACGACCAATATTATCAAAAATATAATTTATCTATCAAAGACTAATTAAGAAAGGTTACTTTATTAAACTAAAAAATTCACTAAAATACTAAGCATTTCAAAGAATATTGGGGGAATTTCAATTCTATCACAAATTTGATACCAATTTTCAAATTTCCCTTAAAAGATAACTATTTCCATAAATACCTTAAGTTTGTAATGAAATACAAAATAACTCACTTAAATCATTTATAAATGTTTTAATAATAATTTATAAAACAGTTATAAAAGTTTATAAACTCAATCCCACCCCCAAAATACTAAATCCTAAACAATAATCACTAAACTCTAAACCAAATATTGGGTTTCTTTGATTGAATGTTATTTTGAAAATTAGTAGCCAACTTGTGGTTATTTAATCAAACAATATTTCAATAACTTATCTTTTCATTTACTAGTTTCTTTTATCTGAGAAGCAAAGGGCTCAAGTACCTAGTTCTAAATAAACTGGAAACCACTATAGAAAATAACTGAATACTTACTTATTTAATGGTAATGTATTAGAGAACAAGTTTAAAATTATAAAATGCCAATGATTAAAGCAAATTTCTAATACGTCATGCACAGTCTCACTAGTCAAATATTTTTATGTGATAGTATTTCATGTGATTAATACTACGCGCTAACTCAAAAACAAAGCAACATAAATGACAGAAGTTACTTTTAATTGGAAAAGTTGTTACTCTAATCTTAAAAGGAATGAAAAAGCTAAACTTAAGATCCTTAATTAACTTGTGATTATGTTAACTGTCTAATAATAATGTAGTGGTAAAAGTGAGCGTTATCTTCATGGTTTTCAGTGCATGTAATCATTGATAGCCAGAGATTCAAGTGTCTTTTTCTGATTTTCCTTTGAAATTAATATACATATATATAAATGCTTTGTACATTAAATTTAAACTGTCTGAATATGAACATATTTACTTGTAAAGCTGCAAGTTTAAACGGGACTAGATTTCAATCTATCTTATTAAGAAACATTATGTTTGACCTAACATTTATTTTGTAAATTTTTAAATTAAATACACCTTTATACTTTATAGTTAAACCTACATTAAATCATTAATGTTCATTTCTTTATACTACTATCCATGTTTCCAAACAATATACTTATTTCTTACTACTATCAATGTTTCCAAACAATATATTTTATACTACTATCAATGTTTCCAAACAATACAATAATTAATCTTAATATTTTATATCTATCATTTTCTCTTTAAAATTTTGTAGAAACATCATAATTTCATAAATTGCAAAATAATGAACTTTAAAATTTGGATTATAAGATTACAAATTATGAAACTATTACAATTTAAATCAAATGAGATTACATATTGGTCATCCATCAGTTCAATCGGTTAGTCTCGAATTTTAGTGATTTTTGTTAATATAAATATTTTAAAAACCTAAATTGAATTGTCAGATCTCCGGATTAACCGGTATAATCACAATCGGGTTGAATTTAGAAACACTGATTTAAATGCAAAAATATTTTAAATACACTCTTTAAAAGTTACCAAAATATTTATTAAGTTATTAGTAAAAAAATTCATCGTAAAATATTCCGCGCTTCCAAAGCGCGGGTCAAGTAACACTTTACATGTATAAACCAATTTTTGGTAACTCTTGTGTTATGTAACGTGGCAATCATTCACACATCACAATTCTCGAGTCCAATATCTGAGCGATAATTAGTAAGAAACTGAAACATATTATTATTATCAATTTGCCACACTTTTATGGGTCATAAAAGTTTCACATTTTCTGTGTTTCCATAATTTCTTATTTACAGAAAATGTACACAGACAGAATAACAAATTAAAAAAAAAAATTCTAAACAAAGTGGTTCATTTCATTGTCAAAAACTCAAAACAATGTAAATACTCTTTACCAACAAAAATTGAATCCTAGTGGTGAAATGCCTATTAGACACTCATTTATCAGTAGTCCAACAGCTCAATGGTAAATAAAAAATTAATTAAACATTATGTGTCCATAGTTTTCTGGAAAATCTAACACTACATAATCTTAAACTTCATGCATACAGATCGCGAAAATTATCCTTCTTCTTTTATTACAACAATGAAATTTCAAAGCAACATAAGTTAAAAGTAGATATTTTCTCCTTAAAAAAGATTATAGAGAAAATGAAACATTAATTAAATGCGTGGATAAAGGACTCACGGTATACCTGCATTCAGAGAACATAATAATTAATCACTTATGTTTTTTCAATCATTATGCTCTGATTTTTTCTTTTTGCTAAAAATTATGCTGTGATGTTGAAGATCACATTTATCTTATGAATTCATCGATAAGAAGAATCCGATTACATATTTGGTCTGGACTCTGGAGTAGACCACTATACAAATAGCAAAACAGTGAAGCAGTTCGAAAGCTTTCAGGTATTGCAGCGATCTCTCACAGAGAAAATAGAGGATGGGAGGAAGGTAATAATCTCTTCTTGAAAAAAAAAAGAGATTTAGCAATGGTTTCGGACAGAACCTTTGAAATCCGCAGCAGTTACGGGGTGATAAACAAAGGACTCAGACCTACTAACCAGATAATGGGCTGCATATGCTAGAAATGAAATTTCTTAGAAAACTGCGTTTATAATTCTTAACTTTTACTGTTTCTTACAATACGATTTATAAAAAATGAAGATTACATAAAATAGGTAAACCTTCTTAACTATAACTGAATAGTCATAGACTCATACATTATAAATTGGCTTAAACTTGATTGTATCATTTACAAAACAATGTTTCTACTTGTAACTAGATATTGGCATACGTCATGCGTGGGAATTTCAAATCTTTTTGATTTAAGTTTATATACCACATGAAAATTATTTGAATGAATATATAATTTCTATAAAAAAGTTGTTTGATTATGTGTATAAATATTGTTAACGAACATAATAAGTCTAAACTAATATGTTGACTGGTTATTATTTTTTTGTTTGACGGGATATTTGGTATCCAAAATAAGTGTCGTAGTCTTTTGTAAGATTGCAGAAACAATTAGTGAATTTAATCTTGAACAATAGCATTAAAATGAATTAGTACTTGAAACCATTCTTATAGCTAAAGTAGAATTTGTTAGTTTTCAGAAACGACTTGCATTGTTTTAAAGTCTATGAACTCTTAGAAATTGTGATCAACCAATAGAGAAAAATACTTACATTGTTGTTAAGTCCGTGAACTCTTAGACATTATGATCTAACACTATATCAAAATATCCAATCGGATTAGAACCACAAATCATCCACATTATAATCAAATATAAAGTAAGTAGAAAGTAAATATTCAAATAATGGATTAAATTAAAGTGGTATAAGAGGAAATTAAACAATATATACCTTTTAAATTATGAACTCTATATCTTTAAGATACAGAAGTTTGCTGCATCTAGTGACTGATAATCAGACGCTATAAACCAAACGTTTTATGCTAAATGAAGAAGCTTAAACGCTTAAAACTTAGACAAAATCAAAACAAGACCTATCCATTGGGTAATGTGTAAATAAAAAGGTGAGAGAAATTATCCAAAACTTCCAAAAGTATCAAAGATCAAAAACACAAAAAGAAAAATACTAAAATTATTAGCTAAAAACACACAAAACTAAAAACCCACAACTTTCAAGAACACTTTGTTTCTGATTTTTAAAAAGGAACAAGTAGTCTAAATAGTAGGTATAAACTGAGCTCTTTCGGACATAACTTAGAACTCAAGGAACGATGTTGTCTCCAAGCGACTGAGAAGCTAACTGATCAGCTGCACCACAAACTTGCTTCTGCTGTTCTACACTCGTAAGAACATTCATTGCCCCCCGCAACTTGAGCTTTCAGTGCATCAGGAGATTCCAGCAAGTGAAGTACTTCGCTTTAGTCCATTTCAAGAAGCATCCTGTGACGTTAGCTGCTGACTCTGGCTCAAGCTGCTCCAAAAGTGGGCACAGATGCTCACCAAGCATTGAAAGAAGAAAGAGAACAGTTTGAAGTAAGAAAAAATTCTCACAGTTTTGAGCCATTAAACTAAACAACAATCTGAGAAAGGCATTACGTCAAATTTTTTCTTAACGACTAAAGTTAACCAGACCTATATCCTAGCTTTGCGGTCACCTTTTCGTTGTGCAAGAGCGACATTTAGAGGCTTTGTAATAATCAATTTTTCATTCATCTCTGCAATATGAACCAAGGAAAGAAGATTCTTTCAGATAAAACAGGACCAAGACAATTCGACAAGTTTTACTTTTATTGTAGTCACTTACATGCTGTAAATGACTACAAAATTTTGATAGCTGGGGGCTCTACTAAAGTTAATCCCGGCTCTGTAAAGCTCAGCTTACAGCTGTAGATGTCCTCTTAAGTTGAAAATGCAACAAATCCAGATCCTCTACTCACTCCACTTGGGTCACACATCACTGTCACATTCAAATGTAATATGAACAGATTTCTCAAAGGATTGAAACATTTGGCCTAAATTCTTATGACCCAATTTTGCCACACGAAGTGAGCGAAATAATCAAGTTATATAGTTAATGTCAATGTTGGTTAATGTATGTGAAAGAATAATTAAGACATGAATTCATATAATTATTAGGTTAAAATATGTTTAAATATATGTAACTAATATATCTCTGAATTGACAAGATAGCAGTGTTGAAGTCGAAATTGGCAGATTTCCAACTTTGAGGTAAGGAAAAGTCATTGCCTTTTCCTTAAAGCATGTATGAAACTCATCATCATTTGGCCCACCTTTTATTTGCTTTTTCTCCGAGATCAGCTAGGCATCCACAGGCATTAAATACTGCAAACGAAGGTGCGTCTATTATTCTGAAATTCTGATGTAGAATAAGCTATCAGGCATTAAATACCTATTGTATTTACCCATTTATTTCACCACAACTACACATCACTTGATTCAATCATCTAGAAACTCGATCTACGTACATAGATTTGGTAGCATATTCTTTCATTTAAAAAAAACTATGGCAACATAAGATGACCCCTTTTTATCTAAATTTACGGTTTAACGATTCTCTTAACTAGAAGAATTATATTAACCCTTACCTTACATGCAAGCTCAGTCATAGATAAATTATGGGAAAATCGTATAAAAAACTCTCAAAGTGTCACTTACTAGCACTTTAAACCCTGAAGTTTTTTCACTAACACTTTTAACCTTCAAAGTGACATTTATATCATAAAAAATCTCCAAATCAAAAAGTTGACATGTTCAGCAGGTGATTTTTCAAAAATAATTATTTAACTAATAAAATAAACAAATAAATAAATAAAAAAATCCAAATAATAAATAAAAATCAAAACCTTAATAAAATTCACAAAAATGAAAATATAATAAAAAATTGAATAAATATTTTTAAAATTAAATAATTTTATAAAATTTTAACAAAATAAAAACAACTAAAATTGTAATAATAAATAAGATTAAATTTAAATAGAGAAGAACTAAATAAAAAGTTCATTTTTTTAAAAAAAATAGAAAATTCAAAATTGATTTTTTTTTAATTATATTATTTTTTTCAAAAATATATCATATCATTCTGGACAACAACAATTTCAAATATATCAATAATGACAATGATGGTTTCTGACTTTTAATTAATTATGAGTTTTTATTAAATTTTATGATTTTTGTTTAATTTTTTGATTATTTTACTAATTAAATAATATTTTAAATAATATTATTTAATAAGTAAAATAAACAAAAAAATAAAAAACTAGAAAATTAAACAAAAATCGTAAAATTTAATAAAAACTCATAAATTAAGTAAAATTAGAAAAAAATATAAAAAAATCAGAAAATTAATTAATATTTAGAAAATTAAAGTTCAAAAATAAATGAGATAAAACTAAAAAACATAAAAATAAAAAATCATATATTTCAAAAAAAATGAAAATTCAAACGTTTTGAAAAAGATTTTTTGTCATTTTTAACGATGATGTTGGAAACTATCATTGGAGATATGGCAATTATCGCCATTGTTAATGGTTATGTGAGAAACCATCATCGTCACTAGTGAATTTTGAATTTTGAATTTTCTATTTTCCTTTTTTAAAAAAATTTGTGAACTTTTTATTTAGTTGTTCTCTATTTAAAATTTAATTTTATTTATTATTAATTTTTAGTTATTCTATTTTATTAATACTTTAGAAAATAATTTTAAAATATTTATTTAATTTTCTAAAATTTTAATTTTTTTTAGTTTTTTCATTTTTGTAAATTTTATTAAAAGTTTCGATTTTTATTTATTTTTTGGATTTTTTATTTATTTATTTTGTTTATTTTATTAATTAAATAATTATTTTTGAAAAATTACCTGCTGAACCGGTCAACTTTTTTGATTTGGAGGTTTTTTATGATACAAATGTCACTTTGAAGGTTAAAAGTGTTAGTGAAAAAACTTCAGGGTTTAAAGTGCTAGTAAGTGACACTTTTGAGGGTTTTTTATGCGATTTTCCCGATAAATTATGGATCATCGATAATAATAGTTCTCTCAAAATCTTACTTTCTTTTTGAATTATACTTTCTCTTCTTTTCTGAAAGCAATTTAAAGTTTTTTCTTTTCTTTACCACAAATTCGACAATAAATAACAGTACCTCTCCCCATTACCAAAAAGATGTCCATAGACTATAAAAATTCTTATAAGTCTTCTCATCTTCTCTACACTAAAAGTCTCTCTCTATATATAGTCCCAAGCTTCTTCTCAAAATTTACCTCATAATTATTGTAATCAATGGCTTCAGTCTCTTCTTTACATCTTCTTTTTCTTTCACTTTTACATCTCCATTTCACTCTATCTACCGGGAACAACCATATCACCGACAGAAAATCCTTAAAAATCATTTCCGGCAGCGGTGGCGGTGTCATTCCACCACCGTCCCCGCAACTGAAACCTGAAGAATGCCCTCCTCCATTACCTCCTCCACCGCCGCCTCCTCTTCAAGAATGCCCTCCTCCATTACCTCCTCCACCGCCGCCTCCTCTTCAAGAATGCCCTCCTCCATTACCTCCTCCACCGCCGCCTCCTCTTCAAGAATGCCCTCCTCCATTACCTCCTCCACCGCCGCCTCCTCTTCAAGAATGCCCTCCTCCATTACCTCCTCCTCCACCGCCGCCTCCTCCACCACCACCTCCTCCACCGCCTACTTCATGCCCTCCTCCACCGCCGCCACCTTCTCCGCCGCCACTACCTCCTCCTCCTCCTCCTTCACCGCCTCCTTCATGGGCTCCTCCACCGCCGCCACCTCCTCCTCCGTCGGAGCCATCACGCTCACCGCCAAAACCGCCGCATCCACCGCCTATACCCCCGAAATCACCACCGCTGCCGCAACTAACTTTTGCGAGTCCACTACTAAAGAAAGTCTACCCAGTCCTCCAAGCTTTCAAGAAACTAGTCGAAGTGGATCCAAAGAACATTCTTGCTTCTTGGAGTGGCTCCGACATATGCGGCAAATACCGCGGACTCGAATGCGCGATATTCCCTGGAACAAAACATCAAGCAGTCGCCAGCGTCCAGTTTAACGGGTTTAACTTCTCCGGCACGAAACTTCGATTAGATAACTTCCTCGACAAGTTAGAAACAGTCACCATCTTTCACGCAAACTCCAACAACTTCTTAGGCTCTGTCCCTAAAGTCAGCAACTTGAATTACTTATACGAGCTTGACCTAAGCAACAACAAACTCACCGGAGACTTCCCAGCTTCTGTCCTAAAAGCCACGAATCTCACGTTTCTCGATCTCAGGTTCAATACTTTCTCAGGCTCTGTTCCTAGTCAGGTCTTTAATCTCGATCTCGACGTCTTGTTCATCAACAACAACAATCTTGTTCAGAAACTTCCACCCAATCTTGGGTCCATCACTGCTCTTTACCTCACATTCGCCAACAACAGGTTAGATTCCAGATTCAAACTATTCGATAAATTAAAGTAGCTAAGTAACTTTCTTCAACAGATTAATTTAAAGATTATTTTTTTGTGTCCCTGCCTATATTTAAAGCTGTTTAGTGTGTGAATTATTAAAGTAGCTAACTAGAGGTAAGACCCTACAAGGGCATCTTACCAATATAATAACAACTAGATCATGATCCGCGCGACCGCGCGGATTTTATTTTTTTATCTTTAACTTATACTCCCTCCGTTTCACAATAGATGAAGTTTTAGGAAGTTTGATGTTTCAAAATACATGATATTTTCAACTTTCAATGTTACTTTTTACTTTATTAAAAACTGTGTAACCAATCGTACTCAACAGTGTCTTTTGTAATTGGCTAAATAGTTTTAAATTTATATTTTAATCACACTTTTTAAAATAAATAACAAATTTCTTAATAATTGTGCATAGCCTAAAACTTCAACTATTTTGGAATAGAGGGAGTAATATATATTCTATAATAGTTGATACAATTTGGAATTTGTCTTTTTCACATAATGTGGTTTTATATAATTTTGAGTTTGTCTAAAACATATTGTATAAGAACAATGTTAAAACTGTTTTTTCTATTAATAATTTTTCATTGGTGTATTAGAAATATACAGTGAAACCTCTATAAATTAATAATGTTGGGACTATACCAAAACTATAATTTTTTATTAATTTATAGAGATTATTAATTTATCGAGATACTAATTGAACCAAAAACTCAATTTAAGACTATGAAATTATACTGATTTATAGAGATATTAATTTATAGATTATTAGTTTAAAGATGTTATACTGTAACTGTATAGTGAAAACACTAATATAATATCAACCAATACGATTTGGTTTTGACATTGTGCTTTTTGGGATTTTTTTCTAAAATTTTTGTGAATGTCCAATGATGAATACGTAGACAAGTACTTGTACACACATTTTAGTGGGAGAAAATGAATATTTTCTAACTTATTAAGTCAGATATAAGAAATACAAAAACTCTTGACATCGAGATTTTATGTATAGTAGAATAAACTTGGAGAAGAGGGTTTTCCATATTCATGATTTTTCAAGTCTGACAATTTGATTGTGAATATTTGATTGTAACCAAGATTTTAGGCATAGTAGACTCAACTTGGTGAAGAGGTTTTCCAACAATCGTTTTTTTTAAGTATAAATTGATGTTTATGTTATTTAAGTAAGAATATACGTTAGTATATTCTATTTAGTGTATATTCAAAGCAGACCTCGATTGTTTGAACATCTAAGAAAATGTATTCTGATATCTTTATTATTGAGTTTCAAAAGTTCTGTATCAAGCTATTTAAAATTTTAAGATTCATCAGTATTTGATTCCAAATAATTGTTTTTTAATTAAAGGGGTTTTGTGTTTAAGATAATTATAGTTTAATGATGGGAGGAAACATGTTCTTAAGTTATTTGGTTAAGACTTTTTCTTAGGTTCACCCCCTAGGGTGAACCTTTAGGTTCACCAACCAATAGGAATTAGTTATTTTAGATTGAGTATCTTTTGAAAAATGAAACAAAATAATTGTCAAGTTATATTATGTTTTAAAATAAAAAAGTAAAAATAAATAAAAGTAATAGTAATTGTATAAATGCATTTAAAAAAACTATATATAAATCTTAAGGTTTAGAATTTATCTAAATTTATAAGATTTAGAATTAAAAAATTCAGTGTTTTTATGATTTAGAGTTTGATATTTATAAATTAGAGTTTATGATTTATCCAAGGGTTTAGGGGTTACCCAAGGGTTTAGGGGTTAGGATTAGGGTTTAGGGTATAGTTTTTTGCTGGCGGATTTAAAATTATTTTTCAAAAATTCATGTTTTGTTAATTACTATTTTTATTTATTTTACATTTATTTTAAAAAACATAATGCAATTTGACAATTATTTTGTTTCCTTTTTTAAAAGATACTCAATTATTTTGAACCTAAAGGTTCACCCTAGGGAGTGAACCCAAGAATAACTCTTTGGTTAACTGAATCAATTGTTTAGGAAATAACCAGACCAAAATAGTCAAAATTGTATAATGACTGGCTAAAGATTCGTGTAAAAAGGATTCATGTAATATTTGTATCTTTTTGTCAACTTACTCAGTTTAAGTTTGTATAAGTTGATGACAAAAAAAAGGATTAGCGTAATATTTGTATTTTTTTGTCAACCTACTCGTGTAATATTTATATTTTTAATAACATGTGTAATATTTATTTTTGTTTCTATCTATTTATAGTTTTATTTTTAAGAACTTAGACTCGTGTTTATATTTATATTGGAGACATTTATTGTATTCATTTGACTATAATAAAGGAGAGGGATTATTATATTTTTACTATGATATAATATAAATATGATAATGTGAGTATACTCTAACGAAAAGAACAGATATTTTGTTTAATAGATGCATAGAATAGATCTTATAATGAAGTTAATTGATAGATAATTGATATTAAACTCTTTAAGGAAATATTTAAATGAAAGGTTAGACTAAGAATAATAATGTGATGTCCAATTTAAAAATCCACCTAGAAAAAGTTATAATGTTTCTGTTTTAATAAGATAGATGTTCGTAGGTAGTTTAGTTTTAAGTACCTAAATTGAAAATCAGAAAATTGTATAAACTAATGGAATCAGAATAAGTTTTCAAAGAGTTTTTTTTTGAATCTCTCACTTTCATACATTTCTATTATTTTATTTTATTTTATTAAAATCCATTGAAAGACCTTTAATGAAAATGCTCTTAAAACATTATTACTCTCTAGCTAGTTTCTGTAAAGAAAAAAATAACTAAAAGAGAGATGACTAAATCAAGAATCGTTTTTCAGTAAAGAAAAATGTATGACACTTTTTGGGAAGATTATATATATTTTTTCTTACAACAAAAGAGAAAGATTATATTTATATCTGCCTAAATTCTACAGGTTTAAATATATTATACATATTAAAACTATTTGTTCCATAACATAAGAATAAAATATATTTTTTTGGACAATAACATAAGAATAAAATATATTAATATAAAGTTGGGAAGAAACCACTACACGTTAATCATGCTCAAATAACTTTCTTTTTCTTTTGGTCCGATTCCAGGTTCATTGGTCCGATTCCCGACAGCATAGGCAACATCAAGTACCTACAAGAAGTCCTTTTCTTGAATAACCAGTTAACCGGATGCTTACCATATCAAATAGGCAAGCTAAACCAAGCCACTGTTTTCGATGTGGGATATAATAACCTAACCGGTCCTATACCATACTCTTTCGGTTGCTTAGACAAGATAGAACAAGTCAACTTAGCGAGAAACAAATTCTATGGAACCATACCAGAGATCTTATGCGAGATTTCTAGTCTCAAAAACCTCTCCCTCTCCAATAATTATTTCACCCAGGCCGGTCCGAAATGTAGGAAACTCATCAGGAGAAACATTCTCGACGTTCGTAAGAATTGTATACTTGATCTTCCAAACCAGAAAACGCCACTGGAATGTGCTAACTTCTTCATGCGGAAACAAACATGTCCAAATTCCAAATCCATGTTTCAGATCCCTTGTGATAAAAACCCAAACCAGGTCACACTGGATCAAGAACGACTGGAGGAGGAACAAGGTCAAACTTCTTCTCTGGTATCTTACGGGGCACTTAACCCGGACCGGATTCGGAACCTATAATCTCTTTTACGTATATTATGGATTATGGTGTGTTAAAAAAACTATTTATATAGCCAAGTGTTTGTAACACTTGCAGTTTCTAAATACTACAATATTGTAGAATAAATGCTTTTGCTGACTAGTTACGAATCATGGCTATATATCTGTTTCTTCTATAGTTTTTTCTGCAAATATATTTAAGCTTTAATAATCAACTAGATTTTGATCCGTGCTTTGGAAAGTACGGGATTCTTTTTTCCAGTTCGGTTCTGATTTTCAAGTGTTTAAGTTTAAGAGATATAAAATTCGTTCGATTATTTATGGTTTCGAGCTTAGATACTGCGATCTGGTTATTGTCAGTTATAGTTTCAGTTTAGTTTGGCATGTTATACAAATATAAAAGTCGATATAATATATATATTCATTGTTGCAAGATTTTTTTTAATTTTATGTTTGTTTCTGTTAGTTTGGTTATTATCAATTAATGTCTTAAAATTCTAAATATAAATAAATACTTTTATATATGTTTTTTAATTTGGAAAGTATAAAAATGATGATAAAATTATTTTTAATCATAAATAGCCTTAAATTTAGTTTATTTAATATTGGTCCCATAAAAAAAATGATTATACTCTTATATTTTTATATAGTTCTTGTTGTTGGAGTAGTAATAGATTAATCAATACTATTAAAATTGATTATAATAAGGAATATTCTAAGGATATACATCATTGGAGATACATGGAGTTACAAAAATCTATTGTATTTGGTTTTTGAGATCTATTTTGTTACAACAAATATTTTTGATAATCTTGTTATTATATCAAAAGAATCTATTGTAGTTTTACATATAAAATTTTGTTCAAGACATGTTATTTCGATAAACCAAATACAAACAAAGTTTTAAAAATGTATGATAGGTATTTTATAGTTATTAAAAATAATGTATGTCGTCGAGTAAAAAAATTAATTTAAATTATATTTAGTGATATAGAATAAAATGAACATCATATAAATGTTTAAGGGTTCACGGGGAAAAGAAAAAAAAATTCTGTAAACGTTAGCTCAGTTTGTGGTGAAAATAATATAAAACTGGATTGATTAAGTAGTATATTTGTTTTGTTAAAAGTCTGCTAATTGTATTGATAATAAAATTAGTAAATTAGATTTGGTTAACTTGCAGAAATCGTGGAACAAAATAAAGATTTTATTTAATATATTTAATAATTAATAGGTAATGACATTCATCTGTAAATATTTGCAAAGTCAAAAGAGTTGTCAAAAAAAAGTCTGCTGTTTTAATTGTATTGATGTACTTATAATTTAGTAAATTTACACATATCTCATTTAATATATAGTAAAAATTCTATAAATTAATACTTAAAGAATTGTAGTATTTCATTAATTTATCGAATTATTAATTAAAAATGTTATTGCTTAGATTCATATAGGACGTGAACAGAACAGACATCTTCCATATAGGAAAACCCTAATCCTACTGAATCTGTCTAATCCATCTGAATTTTGTTGAAAAACCGGTTTCAAAACTCCAAAAGAGATAATCTAAGCAAATCAATCCATTTATAAACTTAAAGATTTGTTCTCTTAGAGATAAAGAAAGCGAGCAAGATCGAGGATAGAAATATACTCACGATCAATTGGTATAACTTATAAGGCTTTAATTAAAGAGTTAATTTGCTGGAAATACCTAAAAGAAGTTAATATTAGGGATATACCATTTTTTTCTAAAATGGTAGAATACTGTAGCAAATTAATAATAGTTTTCCTATACTACCCTTTTTCACAAACAAATTACAATTTGACGGGGGAGAGAGATCTGCAGCGGAGGAGAAGAGAGCTGGAGAAGAGCTCGGGGTTGCGGGAGACGACGTCATGGCAGACGTGGAGGAGGCGGGAGACGACCTCATGCTAGGCGATATGTGAAGCTGCATCCTTTTTTTGTTACCCAATTCTCCAAATCCCTAATTCTTGCTATCAATCTAAATCTCCAACCCCAAAAAGGGAGCTTTTGTTGTCAGTGATTTTTGCCGGCGGGAGACAAGAACTCGGGGCGGGAGAAGGTGGAGACACTCGGCGGTGGAGGTGAGAGAAGAAGAAGGTGGAGGAGAACAGAGAGGGGAGACGGAGGAGCGGAGGGAGCTTGGCGTCGAGGAGGCGGATCACTTGTGGGAGAGGAGCTCGGGGGCGGAGTTGGGCGTAGTGGAGGGAGCGGAGGTGGCGACTGAGACGGCGGAGGGAGAGCTATGGTGACGCGCGGGGGTGGGAAGGGACGTGCTGAAGGAGCCATGGACGGTGGTCGGAGTTGAGTTTTCGGGGCTCTGGGGGTGGGTGTTGGTGGTGGTCATGGACCAGAAGGGATACTGATGGTGAAGAAGGGGTGGGTGTTGGTGGTGGGTGAGAAGAAGTTTAACACAGGAGATGGAGATGTCGTTAGGGAGAGAGAGAGTATTAGGGGTAACACAGACATTAAAAAAATATACAGTGTATACATATTGATTTTGGTATATCCTTAATTATGCATAAAGTTGTGTGTATGGAATGCAATTTCTCTTAATTAAACAGGGTTGATTAAATCAAAAAGAGAGAACAGAAAATGAAATCCGTAAAACAGAAAATTAAATCTAACAAAAGAGCAAAAATCCGTAAAACAGAAAATCTAAATCTAAAATGGGGTGGCTACCTGGCTATAGTAGTTTAGTGAGAAGTGAGAGTGTTTAGAGAGAGTGTGTTCACTAAATTATTATCAGAAACAAATCAACAATCCATTTACTTCGGTACTTTTGTCATTTTCGTTACATTTAAAAATAAAATAGAGATGTGTTACAAAAAAAAATAAAAAAAAATAAAAAAAAAATAAAATAGAGATAAATACAAAAATATGTGTCCAGTATCAATGCTACGTGTTCGTGCTACGTGTTCGTAGTTCGTACGGAAATAAACAGCATAGATTTCATCCGTTTTAAATGAATTTTAATATGACAACCCAGATAAGGTAACTCGCCAACCACTCTTCTCACTACATTTACACTTTTTTTAGATTTCATTTCACATATCCAAAAAAGATCAAAAAAAAAAAATGGAATCTGATCTCGTCTCCGAGCATCCTCCCTTCATCAGAATCTACAAAGACGGTCGCGTCGAGCGTCTCACCGGCACCGAAATCATCCCAACGTCACTAGACGAGACCAACGACGTCGTTTCCAAAGACGTCGTGTACTCACCTGACCACAACCTCTCCGTCCGCCTCTTCCTCCCTCGCAAATCCACCGCCACCGCATGCACCACCAAAAACAAGCTCCCTCTCCTCATCTACATCCACGGCGGAGCCTGGATCATCGAGTCCCCTTTCTCTCCCACCTACCACAACTACGTAACCGACGTCGTCAGATCGGCTAACTGCCTCGCCGCGTCTATCCAGTACCGCCGCGCGCCGGAGCATCCGGTTCCGGCGGCGTACGAGGACTCGTGGTCCGCCGTTCGGTGGATCTTCTCGCATTCCGACGGACGCGGTCCCGAGGAGTGGATCAACGACCACGCCGACTTCGGTAGAGTTTTCGTCGCCGGAGATAGCGCCGGAGCCAACATGACTCACCACATGGCGATGAGAGCCGGCGAGGAGAAGCAGCTCGATCGTCCCAAGATCATCAAAGGTAGGGGTGTCAAAATGGGTCAAATGGGTCAACCCAACCCATGATCCAAATGGATTTATTATTAATGGGTCATGGGTCAATCCAACCCATTTAATAAATGGATTGGGTTGATCCATGACCAATTAAATTAAATGGGTCAGATGGATTAATGGATGACCCATGAACCCAACATCTTTATAAAGAATCATTTTTAAGTCAAGACCAAATTGATCGAATTGAGACATAAGTTAAGACCAAGTTGATCGAATTGAAAATTTTATTTTTCCGGTTTTTGAGGAAAATTGCGTTTTTCTGGTTTCGGCAGAAAATTACGCTTTTCCGATTTTGGCAAAAAAATAGGTTTTCCGGTTTTGGCGGGAAATTGCATTTTTCCGGTTTTTGCAGAAAATTACATTTTCCGGTTTTGCGGGAAATTGCATTTTTGGATCTTGGCGGGAAATTGCATTTTTACGGTTTTGGCGAGAAATTGCGTTTTTCCGGTTTTGCCAGGAAATTACGTTTTCCGGTTTTGGCGGGAAATTGCGTTTTTCGATTTTGACGGGAAATTGCGTTTTCCGGTTTTGGCGGGAAATTGCATTTTCCAGTTTTGACAGGAAATCACGTTTTTCGGTTTTGGCGGAAAATCGTGTTTTCCGGTTTTGACGGGAAATCGCATTTTCTGATTTTTGCGGGAAATTGCGTTTTCCGATTTTGATGGAAAATTTCCTTTTCCGGTTTTGGCGGGAAATTGTGTTTTCCGGTTTTGGCGGGAAATTGCGTTTTTCCGAATTTGACGGGAAATTGCGTTTTCCGGTTTTGGCGGGAAATTGTGTTTTCCAGTTTTTGCAGAAAATTGCGTTTTTCCGATTTTTATGGGAAATTGTGTTATCCGGTTTTGGTAAGAAATTGCGTTTTCCGGTTTTGGCGGGAAATTGTGTTTGTCGGTTTCGGCAGGAAATTGGGTTTTTTCCGATTTTGACGGGAAATTGTGTTTTCCGATTTTGACGGGAAATTGCGTTTTCCGGTTTTGGCGGGAAATTGCGTTATTCTAGTTTTGATGGGAAATTCCGTTTTCCGGTTTTGGCGGGGAATTTTTTTTTTCCGGGTTTGGCGGGAAATTGTGTTTTTCCGGTTTTGGCGAGAAATTTCGTTTTCCGGTTTTGGAGGGAAATTGCGTTTTTCCGATTTTTGGCTGGAAATTGTTTTTTTACGATTTTGATGAAAAATTGCATTTTCGATTTTGGCGGGAAATTAAAATTTTCCGATTTTTGTGGGAAAATGTGTTTTTGTGGGAAAATGTGTTTTTGTGATTTTGGCCATTTTTTTAATTAAAAATTAAATGGGTCAGAGTTGACCCAACCCAATAGATCCATTTAACTTGTTAACCCATTAACTTGTTGACCCATTAACCTATTAACCTATTAACTTGTTAACCCATCAACCCATTGGATCAAAAATAAACAATTCATTTGGGTTAATGAGTCAATTTGGGTTGGATCAACCCATGGGTCATGACCCATTTTGACACCCCTAATCAAAGGTATCGCGGTTGTTCATCCGGCTTTCTGGGGGACGGAGCCTGTCGACGAGCACGACGTGCAAGACAGGGAGGTGAGAAGAGGAGTCGGTGAGCTCTGGGCGAAGGTGGCGAGCCCGAACAGTGTCGACGGAGCGGATGATCCGCTGTTTAACGTGGTTGGATCCGACTCGGATCTTTCCGGGTTAGGATGCGAGAAGGTTTTGGTCGCGGTGGCGGGGAAAGATGTCTTTGTGCGGCAGGGTTTGGGGTACGCGGCGAAGCTGAAGAGGAGTGGGTGGGGAGGGGATGTGGAGGTTGTTGAGGAAGCAGAGGAGGGACACGTGTTTCATCTCCAGAACCCTAGTTCTGAGAAGGCTTCTAAGTTCTTGGAGAGATTTGTCAAGTTTATAACCACTGGTTGACCAACCAATGTTCTTGTTGATGATAATTACATGTTGAGGATATTTGATTTGGCTAAAGTCATTATGCTTGCAAGAAATAAAAATCCATAGATTTTGTTGATCCATTTCATGTGTTCCGACCGAACATAAAGTACATTGTTACCGACACTAAGCAAGTACATTGTTCCATAGAAAAGCCTGTTTTTTTTACTAGATCATTCCTTGGCCTTGGCCTTTACGTTTCTTTCATCTTGGATCTTGGTAAGCTCCTTCATCACTCTCTTCAATCCATTAAAGAACTGATAAAGCAACAATCCTCATTTAATAATGTATCAGAAGAATTACAAACGCAAGATCCTTTGTTCTTGAGCCACACCGTTCAGAGAATAGATTCTTTCGACTCACACTCACACACAATCAAACTGCATAAGCTAATGAACAATTCAACTCAATTTATACAGACTCAGACTCAGACTCTGACTCGGCTTCTTCTTCTTCGTTAGCTAGTTCCACCTCAGCCTCTTTTTCCAAATTTGCTTTTCCCCATCTCCTCATGATTCTTGTCAGATGGTGGTATCTACCAGTCAGGGATAAACAAGACAGACTACAGAAATTTTCATTTTCACACTTAAAGACCAAGGTGTATATGCAACGAAGTCTACATTTTTTACACTCTGGTCTTGTGTTGCCATTGTTATATCCAATATAAACATTTTGCCCAATACTTTTGATGATATGGTTTGGCTTCATGTAGTACACATCCTTTCCCAATAGACATCTAATGTGAACAGTGACACAACAAGAGTCACATGTGTAAAACCACTTGGTTGCATCTAGTATCCCTTCACAGATCTCACACCAATATTTGACATCTGAGGTCTCTTCTTCTCCGTAGCAAAGAGTGAGTGGATGCTTATCGTGCTTGTAGTGAGCCACGCAAGGCAAAGTAGCGCAATGAAGACACAAAAAAGATTCACACTGAATACATTCTAGGTACTCACCACGGCCGCCTCCAAGACACTCGAAACCCATGCATTTACCACTGGTGAAATTGAAGAAGAGAGGGTGATCGCGTGGATGGCAGCCATGGATTGAAGGATCAGGAAGCGAGGCGCATCTCACATCTAGCTGAAACTCGCAATCCTTTTCGCTGCATCTGTAGATGAAGCCACAACAATGACGAGTACAACCATCACACGGGAAGAAACCGTCTCTGTAGTAGTACTTCCTTTCAAGGTTGAGCGGGTGTTTGTGTACTGGATGGTGTTTTCTCCGAGGAAGGGATGCACATGTTTCATGCAGGACAAACTCGCACTTTATACAACTATAGAAGCGATCCGAAACTGTCATGGGAAGGGTGCAGGCTTCGCAAAACTTGTTTTCACCATTCCGACGAATCTTTAGATGGTGATGATCATGGCTGAAGTGTTGTATCGTCTCTTCATCGATCCACGAAAAGGGCTCGAGTATCTCTTCTTCTTCTTCAGGAACTCCTTCAAGATCTTTCCCATCCCACACTTTTTTCTTTGTTGCACACTTGGAATGGACGGCGTAGGGACATCCCTTGTTGCAAGAGTATGATCCGTAGTTGACGTCAACAGTTTTGCGGCAAACTCCACAAGATAGCTGACGAGAAGGTACGATGGAGGAAGTGTGAGAGAGACGGTGCGGGTGACGGGTAATTTTAATGACACGAGGTAAGTAAATACATGTTCTATGGACCATGTAGTTACAAAGCAGACAAGAGTAAACATGATCGGAAAAGGGAGTGTCTAGAGAGAAGCCACAAGCATCACAGGGCAAAGGGATCTGTCTAGGGAAAAGGGTGAGAGTGTGTTCATGGCTTTTACGGTTTTCAATAGCAAGAGGTGGCCAAATGTACGCGCAACTCATGTGAATGCTGAAATTGCAGGTAGAGCAATGATAGTATGCCATTCCAAACTCTTCTGGTCCAAGATTTTTCCGACAATAATTGCAATTAACAATATGGTCTTCATATGATCCAGAGCTTTCTTCAGACGAATCAGAGTCGTCTGAGTCAGTGGATGAATCAGGCCAGTCAATGGGGATTCTAGAGCTTTGAAAATCAGGATCTGAGAAGATGAGGGTGAGAGGGTGGAGGAGATGAAAAGGGTGTTTGATTTCGGGGGGAAACAAGTGACAACCTCTGTGAAATTCCAAATCACAAGTAGCACAATAGTAATAGTACCTTCTATTCTCCAAGTGTTGTTGGCCTTCGCAGCTGAAGCACACCGAGAGTGGTGGATCAAATCTTCGGCAAAGGTTGTGAGGATTTTCTGGATCTGACAAACGACATATGGGTTTAGAAACAGGAATTATTTTGCTTAGTTCCATTGATTTTTACCGGAGAGTAGCAACCGCTTGTTTCAAACTATATATTTTAAGACCAACAACCTAACTAGCTTAAAACAAACATGTTTTTAATGTGAAAAATCTCTCGTGAAGAAAAAAGGAAAAAAAAAAAGTGAAATTCTCATGACCGACACAATGTTCCCTTCTGTTTTTGCCTCTATTTTGTTGGGCTAAAGTATTAAAGTTGTCTTGTCTATAGTATTGCTATATGTAACTAAACTTTGATAGCATTTTCAAAACGGGATATTTTTTTCCATAAATTTTGTTAATATAAATTATAATTGCATTTTCAATTTATAAGTTTATATATTTATTTGAATTTGTGTCTTTTTCAGAATTTGAATTTGTGTATATTATTTATTTTAATTAAGCTTCGATTTTTTTCTGACAAATATCATAATGACTATCTATATAGATTTTTTTATTTTAAATAATTAAAATTTAGATGAAAATAACTAATGAGAATAGTTAATTTAAATGTATATAATAGTAGATTATTTTCATCAATTTGTGAAATAAAGCGAAAATGTTACTTGAAATCATCAGTTTCTTTAAACTTGTTAAAAATTCACTAGGAAGTGTTATCTACTATGGGGCCGACCGACACCAACACACAAAATGTAATCCAAGTTGATCATTTAGCTGCAATTCTTCTAAGGTTCTAAAGTTTTTTAGAATCTCCAATCTTTTCTAAAACATACATGAACCTACAATGACATATAAAGATTTGAAATATATGTAAAAGAATCTAAAACTATACTTACATCATAGTTAAAAGTTCATAACAACTAGCTAAGACTTAGCTTTTGATTGCCCTCAAACAAAACAGAGAACTAAACATATGAAAGAGGTTTGAAAACATGAGAACTCACATATCTTTAGAACATCACTTTCACCATTATCCGTTGTAAGCCACATCAATTAGTACCAATCTTATAAAAGACGTCCATGTACTCGATCTTAGTTAGAAACCTAACTATTTCAGCCCATAACTCATAAGAGACACTCGTACTAACCACCACTAACCTCATTTAAGATTTTAAAACGCAGTCTCATTACATGACACATGGATTCTTATTCACTTAGGTTTCTGATCGCGCATAAAATCTTACTCTGTATTCTTTTCTCTCTTTATCTCCCTTCACTACAAAAAAGATTACATTGATAGCATATTGTTATAGCACGTTTTACCGAACTGCTATCGTAAATGACTTATAAATTTTCGTATTATATAATAGCATTAGATAAATGCTATGATAGAATAAATGCTATAATATCGTTAACCGGAACTAATTTTGCCAGTACTTCAATGAAAATTAGAAAAGCGCTAACTAGGTAAATTTTTCCCTCTTGGGATAATACTTTTGGATAGTTAAGTTAGAAAAAAATATTCGCCAATAGAGACTTAAAAAAAAAGTCCCACCGATACTCTTTCTCTTCTTCTCCTCCGCCACATAGCAACGAAATTAACAAGAGGAGGATGACCAGAAGTTGTGAACGGATCAAACCTCAGTTGGGTCAGATCGAGGAAGAAACCCAACGACTCTCCACCATCCGCGATGTCAGATTTTCTCTCTCTCTCTCTCTCACTCTCTCTGTTTTGAATCTGACGGCGTTTTGACAGAGGTGAACCCACGGCGGAGCTTCTCATCTTACGTTGCAGACACGGGGAAGACAGAGGAAGAGTACGACGGGCGGTGAGAAATAGGAGCTACATTGGTTTGTAATTTCTCTTCTTAGTTCTCTCTTAGGTTTCGGTTTGTGGTTTTTTAAGGTTTGGGTTTCAATTTGTATCTGATCTATCTGTTTCTTTGTGCAATGGTTTCTTCTATCTGATTAATCTTGTCTCTGGTCTTCACTATCTGTGTAATGGTTTCGATTTGTGGTTCTTTGTATCTGATCAATCTTGTCTCTGGTTCTTTGTATCTGATTAATCTTGTCTCTGCTTCTTTGTGTAATGGTTCTGATTTGTAGTTTTTTTAGGCGATGCCTGATGTTTCTTAAATTTGGGTTGAGTACAGGAATAGATGGACAGGGCTTGAGGTTGGAAGAATCAGATATTTGAGATCCTTATGTGTATGGGTTTGCTTGGTTTCTGCAACTCTTCCTCACAATCTTTAGGCTTGGACAAGCAGTTCCTCGTGCGACAAGTCTAGCTGAAGGTAATAGCAGGAGTCAAGCAAATCTTTTGGCTTGGACTTTGTGATTTCTCTTGCTTAACAGGTTATTCATATCACTTAAATGAGGCTTTGCTTAGTTTCACAGTCATCAAATATTCATATCGCTCTCTTCTGCTGCGAGAACCTACTGAGACAAATGACGAAGTCATCTCAATTTTATTCCTGTGAATTATAACAGTACTCATCAAATATTCATATCACTCTCTTCCTTTCTTTTAACAGATAACACGTAGGGACAAGGGGATGACGCTTTTCATCTCTGGTGAGAAGCGGAATTTCTGTATCAAACGTCACCTTGTAGCTGCTGGTCCAACAAGAAGCACTAATCATGTAACCTCGTACTCTGTTTCTTTATTGTTTGCAGATACCGTTACGACACAAAGTATTCACTTGATAGGTATTAAAAAGCTCCAAAGTTTGTCTCTTTTTGTTGTGGGTTAAATATTGCTGAATTTCTATTTATAAAGGTGTTCATGTGTTTTCAGGTCTGTTGTTTTGTGGCTCGTTGCCGGTGTCATAACGGATGCTATTAAGGATGCTGTAGGTCGGCCTCGTCCTGACTTATTTTGGCGTTGTTTCCCTGATGGTAGAGGGGTATGTTGTGCCCTGAGACAACTTATCTAA
This sequence comes from Raphanus sativus, assembly GCF_000801105.2. NCBI lineage: Eukaryota > Viridiplantae > Streptophyta > Magnoliopsida > Brassicales > Brassicaceae > Raphanus > Raphanus sativus. The sequence goes on along the minus strand of NC_079515.1, from coordinate 29,165,914 downwards.
TCGTGTAATCCAATGTCATTAGGATAAGGGTGTTCTCTGTATTTTCAGGAAGAGAAAGATGAGATTGTCTGTTATATTAGTTGGGCTTTGTATGTATTTGCTTGCAGGGTTAGAGGCACGGATAAGAGTAATGTATTGCACGTTTATGTATGTTTTAGATGATGGTATATGAAATAATGTATTTTATAAAATTAATGAAACATAAAGTTTTATTTATAGATCATTTGTTGTTTGTGAGAAGTCTTTATTTAATATTTCATCATAAAATCCAAGGCAACACAACAAGAATATGATAAAAAAGAAAATCTAGCACTAATAATAAATTAGAAAAAACAAAAAAAATTACCCTAAGTTCTAAACCCTAAATATACCCTAAACCTAACTATATACCTCAAACCCTCTATCTTAAATACAAATTTTCAACTATAATATTATAACTTAAATTCCAATTCTTCAATATAAAACTCTAAATTTAATCATTTTTGAAAATCTCAAATTATATACTTATTCACAAATTCCAAAACCATAGTTTTATACCTTAAACTCTATTTCATAAACCATATCCATTTCATATACCCTAAACCCTAATGTTTTTAAAATCTAAACCTTAAACTTATAATAAAAATAAAAAATTAAACTCCAAGTTTATTCTAAAGCACAAACCATATATTTAGTTCTAAATCTCAACCTTAAACCCTAAACCACCTACCTCATATTAACCTATATCATAAAACATTAAATCTTAATTTTTAAATGAAATTAATCTTCAATCTTTTCATAATTTAACTTTATAAGTTTATTTTCAAATAATTTATCCGAAATTTTGACTTAACCACAATTATATTTACACATTTACTATAGTTGTCAAGAAAGAAAAAAAAAAAAAACTACAATAACAAAAAAACAAGAAAGCAAAAATAAAAAGAGAAAAAGTCTGACCAATGAGGGACAATGGCGAGGATAACTAAAGTATTAATATCCACCGTTGATTGATCTCAATCCAATGGATATAATTAATCTATTTTTTTTCTTTTCTTATTAACTTCCTGTTTATCTCTTTGTCTTCCTCTCTCGTAAGTTCCTAGATGCAGATTTTGATCTCTCTTTTTCTCATCTTATTCTCTTCCTTTCCTTCGTTTCCGATAATATTTCTGATTTGTGGTGATAGTAGCGGCGGCATGAGATGGTGGAGCGTACCATGGAAGACGACGGCGGAGGATGGCTAGACGAGCGAAAGATTTTCTCAGGTACTCCTCATCCATTCACTTTGTACTTCTTCTTAAACTCATCATTGTAGATTAGTATTGAAAGTCTGTTTGTATTTATTGATACTTGTACAGGGTGTGAGGTCAAAGATTTAGTCTAATCTCCGCACTGTGTGCTCAACAAAAAAGCTGTTGAAGGTCGATGTAGAAGGTTCTTCACTTTATCTTCCCCTTAAATTGTTCTATAATTGCAATGGAATATTACTTTAAAGTGTGCAACTTTTCTTCTTGTGGCTGCAGATTGAGATGCATCAGTTGGATTGAGATATCTACAGCATATAACAACACCATCACTGGTCATCACCAGATTGAGATGCGTCAATTGGAGACAGAATAGAGTAAGACATCGAGAAGAAAGAGGCAAAGGAGGAGGGGGCGGACAGTAGCAGAGAGATTAGGTTTAGAGTTAGTTTTTTTAGAGTTAATTAGGGTGTTCTGGTTTTTGGTTTATGTGTTCTGGTTTTTGGTTTAATGTGTGCTGGTTTAGTTTTGTAAAACTAATTTTATTTGTAAATTGATTTTAATTAACACATATAATTCAATTTTAAATTTGGATTAATCTAGTTTTAATTTATATTATAATATTTGGATTAATTTTAGTTTTAATTTATATTATAATTCGATTGTGTAAATTAAATACATACAATTTTATAGCATTTTACGTTGCTATAAATAAAAGATATAATAGCAATATACAATTGCTATTGTATAAGGATCTATCATAGCACGAAACATAAATCGATAATAAATTTGTAACAAGAAAATAGTGTTATGGTTAAGTTAATAATATCATTTGAGTAGTGCTATCGTATCTGCACATTTCGTAGCGTAAAAAAATGCTATCATAGAGGGGATACCTATGATGGCTGTCGATGACATAGCATAATAGAAAACGCTATGAAAGCCCTACTATAGCATTTTTCGGGAGCTAAGAATGTACATATTTCTTGTAGTGCTTCCCTTAGTTCATATCATTTTTTTTTCTGTCGACCAAGTCTATTTTTTCTATCAACTGACGGGATTAATCATCAAGTTCACGGTTCACTTTCTTTTTGACATTTATCCCTTATTCTTTTCTTTCTTCTTTTAGATTGAACAGAAGAGAGGAGAACCATATTCATACAAACTAATATTTTCAGACCTGAACAAAAGAATTCAAACTATTGCATACCAAACCCAAGAAAAGAGAATCAAGTAGATTATGTTAGAGGTCACTTGGGATTCTTTCACACTCTCACAGCATTGATGTTATTGGCAGATCAATCCACTTTGGCGTTTTCAATGATATACAATACTCCCTCCGTTTTTAAAAGATGAATGTTCTGGAAAAAAAATTTGTTTCAAAAAGATGTATTTTTTATGTTTTCTATATAAAAATTGCAAATTTCAATAAAATTAATTGAATTTATTGAAAGACTATTGGTTAAAATGCATTGAAATTTGATAATTTTTAAAAACAATGCATGATTAATGTGTTTTATTAATATGTGTGAAAACTCTAAAACATACATCTTTAAAAAACAGAGGGAGTAATATTCAATCAAAAACCAAAAGAATGGTCAATTAAATGAAAATTAGACTATTAGTTCCAAGAAAAGTTCGTAATTTCCGACTAGTTTTGGCTCAATAAAATGACACAACTGATACTCAAAAACAAATACAATGTTAGCAGTTACTCCCTAAAGACTTAAACAACATTTTCCTCAGGTGTTACAAATCATGAAGTTGGTGAAGAGAAACAAATGAAACTGTGAAAAAAAAAAACTGAGAAAAACCAAGAAAAGTAAGTAAACATATATGTGTGCAAAACGGGTATCGATCGACACTATTTTTATATCTATCTTATTAAAACAGAAACATTCTGTTGGACCTAACATTTATTTTGTAAGTTTTTAAATTAAATACACATTTATACTTTATAGTTAAACCTACATTAAATCACTAATGTTACTTTCTTTATACTACTATCCATGTTTCCAAACAATATACTTATTTCTTTGTACTACTATCAATGTTTCCAAACAATATATTTTTTATACTACTATCAATGTTTCTAGACAATACAATAATTAATCTTAGTTATTTTATATCTATCATTTTCTCTTTAGAATTTTGTAGAAACATCATAATTTCATAAATTGCAAAATAATGAACTTTAAAATTTGGATTATAAGATTACAAATTATGAAACTATTACAATTTAAATCCAATTAGATTACATATCAGTCATCCATCAGTTCAATCGGTTAGTCTCGAGGTTTAGTGATTTTTTTTAATATGAATATTTTAAAAACCAAAATTGAATTGTCAGATCTCTGGATTAACGGGTATAATCACAATCGGGTTGAATTTAAAAACACTGATTTAAATACAAAAATATTTTATATACACACTATTTAAAAATTAACAAAATATTTGTTAAGTTATTAGTGAAATTTTTCATCGTAAAATATTCCGCGCTTCCAAAGCGCGGATCAAGATCTAGTTTTTTTTTTAAATAGAAAAACTTATCATTGATGTGTCTCCCATCGCACGCTTGTTTTAAATTATTAGCTCAACTTTTAAAGGCCAAACTAGTCGAATAAGAATGGGAATTTGTTCCAAAACAAACTACAACGTCCAATATCTTAAGCTTAACACTCGCTCATGGACTCTTTCACAACTTCATGTCCTCTAGCTTTCAATTCTGAAATATTTTTGCGCGCACCTTTGTACTCAATTAGTCAATTACATCAATAAATTTGTTTTGAAAACAAATATTAATGTAATTTGGATAAAATATAAAAGTTTTCCTAATTACTATAAATGTACTAATTGGCCACTAAAAAGTCTAAAATTATTAAATAATTACATACTGTATATAAAATGTTATAGTAATTAAATTTACTAATTATTTTTAACAAATGTTTAGCATGATTTCAATTTTATTTACACGTTTTTATTGTAGAGAGGTATGAATATTATATCTCAATTAACTGTCATCAGTTGATGTGAAGCCTAAAAATACGGTCGAATCAGAACCGTTAGATCTAACTGGACCCCACGTCCCCACCACTTCTCTCTCTCTCAGACCTAAGCCTTAAACCCTCCGAAACTACACAACACACTCTCTTCTCTCTCTCCGCCTCCATTATCTTCGAAAGACCAAATCTGATCCTCTCTCTCTCCTTCTTCCCGTTTCCTCCATTAACACACAGAGAGCTCCAACAAGCTTCCTCCTTTATCTAAAGAGGAGAGAGAGAGAGAGAGAGAGAGTTTCCAGATCGGATCGGATTTTGCAAGATGCAGACGGCAAACAACTGTCCAGATTCGTCGTCGGCGGCGGCGGCTACACCAGCCGGGACAACGCCACCTCCTCCCTCGCAACAACAACAACAACAGTGGCAACAACATCAACAATGGATGGCGGCTATGGCTATGATGCAGCAGCAGCAACAGATGATGATGTATCCTCCTCACCACCAATACGCTCCTTACAACCAAGCTGCTGCTTATCCTCAGTTTCAATACGCTCCTCCTTATCACCAGCAACAACAACAGAAGCGTGGTGGATCTAGTGGTGACGATGTGAAGACTCTCTGGATTGGTGATCTTCTTCATTGGATGGACGAGACTTATCTCCACACCTGTTTCTCTCACACCAACCAGGTTATTATTCTTGAAATCTTATATTTTTCTCTGACATAGAAAGTGACACATGTAAACATCAGTTTGCAGATCCCAGACTTCTTTCCATTATTGGAAAGATTCGTTATGGTTAATCATCCAATGTAAAATTAGCAAAGTTCTTAACTTTATGATAGTATTGATTGGTTCTTAGATCTTAAATGAACATTGTGATTACGTAGCAAGCCAATTGGTTGACATTTTGGGTAATGGTTGACCTTGAATAGAACAACTTAAAAGCTACTTCATATAAGGCAATAAAAGTAACTTGCCACGTTTAGAGAATCTTTCTTATTCTGAACACAATTAAAAACATGTCAATTGGTAATAAGATCAGTTACAGAACATCGTCTTCTAACGTTATGTTTAGCTTATTCTTGTTTTGTTAATTTTTGTTTAGGTTTCCTCTGTGAAAGTGATACGAAACAAGCAAACTAGTCAGTCAGAAGGCTACGGTTTTGTCGAGTTCCTCTCACGTTCCGCAGCTGAGGAAGTTCTTCAGAGCTACAGCGGCGTAACAATGCCTAACGCTGAGCAGCCCTTCCGTTTGAACTGGGCATCTTTCAGTACCGGCGAGAAGAGAGCTTCCGAAAACAACGGTCCTGATCTATCTTTATTCGTAGGAGATTTGGCTCCTGATGTGACTGATACTCTGCTGATGGAGACTTTTGCTGCGTACCAATCTGTCAAAGGTGCAAAAGTTGTGATTGATTCCAACACCGGGCGTTCCAAAGGCTACGGGTTTGTCAGGTTTGGTGATGAGAGCGAGCGGTCAAAGGCGCTGACGGAAATGAACGGCGCTTTCTGCTCGAGCAGGCAGATGCGTGTTGGTGTTGCAACCCCCAAAAGAGCCGCTGCTTACGGCCAACAAAATGGTGGTTCACAAGGTAAGTGATGGTGTATGATCTTTGTGACTACAATGTTTTAGTTGTAGCGTATGTTACTAAGCATTCACTAGAGTAGCAAGTTGTATTGATGCTTTTTATTGTGTACTAGCTCTGACACTGGCTGGTGGACATGGAGGAGATGGTTCTACGGCTGATGGGGAATCAAATAACTCAACGGTGGGTTCTTCTAGCTATTATTCTTGTTATGCTAACTACAATATGACTCACTGCTTTTTTTTAAATTACAATTGCAGATATTTGTTGGAGGTCTTGACGCTGATGTTACTGAAGAAGACCTCATGCAACCTTTCTCCCAGTTTGGGGAGGTTGTTTCGGTCAAGATTCCAGTAGGAAAAGGATGCGGTTTTGTCCAATTTGGTAGCAGGTACTAACATGATACTCGCTTGTCAAGCTTGCTCATCCAGTTTATTTTAACAATGAAGATGGGTTGTTGCAAAGTGACATACCATTTGGTTTTGACAGGCAGAGTGCTGAAGAAGCCATCGGGAACTTGAACGGGACAGTCATTGGGAAGAACACTGTCCGGCTTTCTTGGGGAAGAAGCCCAAACAAACAGGTACAAGAAAGTGTGTTTTATCTTACTGGAATCTTTATGCATTTCTTCTATAAGTGTGGTCCAGGTCAAACTTAGTTTTAGAGTCTTTTGGGTCTTTGTTTTTTTGTCTCAATTGGGTGGATACAGTTATAGGTAATAGGTGTATTGCGGGCCATAAAAACCAAGTGGAACCTTTTCACGTGTTTCGTTGACTACTTTGATTGGCAAATCTAAGGCTTGTCTCCTTGGCCCACTTTGTCATCGTCCTATACACTATCCAAAGCAATTGTGATGGTCTTGTGTTAGAAAACAAAAGTGATGGGTCTTGTGTTTTTTCTTTTATGACTGAAAATATCTACAGCTATGAAGATTAATGAAGTTAGTAGAAGCCTTTACCCATGTCAATTTATATTCACTTATCTTAAGAGTTCTCTTGGTTTCATGATTAGTCTCTACAAGAAAGTCGTAGTCTCTTACTTGCCCAACACTAATCAACTATTTGTTGGCTTTTGCATGAATGAATAAACCAACTTTGTAAATCTTTTGTTGAAGACATGATCCGTTTACTAATATTGTTAAACTTTTGAAATCTTTTAACGACAGTGGAGAAATGACTCTGGCCACCAATGGAACGGAGGATACTCAAGAGGACAAGGTTACAACGGATATGCGAATCAGGACTCAAACATGTATGCTACTGCAGCGGCTGCTGTCCCTGGAGCTTCTTGAAAAGTGTTGGTTTGTCACTATCATCAAAAACCCCGTGAGGTCCTGGACTTGCTTACGGGCATTGGTTACTAAAACAAGCCATCGGAAATGTCAAAGCGATCCAATGATCAGTTGTTGGTATCAGGGGTTAGATGGTCTTGTATCCTGGATTTGAATTCTACTTGTCTTTCTGTCTCTGTCAAAATTTTGGGGTTGCCTTAAACTTGAATTTTTGTTCTCAGTTTCCTAAGTTTATTTGTCATGTTACCAGTAAGTTATTTTGCCAAATGGTCAGATAGTTCACAACAAAGAGAAACAGATTCATGTGTAAACAACAGTTAAAAAGATCAGAAGGTTAATCCTCCGAGAAAAGAAATAGTTTTGGGATAAATCTTTGTATAAATAACCGCTACAATGTGATAAATCATCACTCTCCTCCCCGTTGGAGACCATCAAGCAAAGATTTTCATCAAAACTGTTTACTGTAAGACCGAGCGATGGTTTTTCTAGCAGCTTGTCAAGCCTTCAACGCAGCTTTCTCTTCTGCAGAAACTTTCTTGGGTTGCTCATCTAGTCTTCTCTTCTTCTTGTTGCCATAACATCCACAGATGAAGCAGCTACTTTCGTAGTTCTTTTCACCATACTTGGTCCAGCTTCTGAAGAAGGCATAGGGCTTTTCAACGAGAGGTAGTTTAGTTCCTTTATCTGATGAAGTTTTGAGAGGTAGTTATAGTTCTTTGTAAGAGAAACGAAACCTTCACTATTTTCTGTGTAGTACTTCGTACGATATTTTTTTTTATGTATTACTCTTTATATTAGAACCATCTCGCACTTTCAAAAAATACATTTATGAAAACGAAAAGACTTGACAAAAATTCCAATCAAAATGGTGACAGAACCTGAGAGCGAGTGACTCAAAAGAGGCAACCGTTTTGCTCACTGGTGATACTTTATAGGCATTAAAACATGCAAGTCAAAAGTCTTAATCCAAAAATTTATAAGACTTGACAATGGACGAATCATACTTCTTTTTATTTAATTTAAAAGGAGAGAAACAGCTAGGCTTCACACCAACTCAAAAGGACTGATCCTACAGTGGCCCATTAAAGACATTCAGCAGACTCTTCTCCCAATCTGGTTCCAAATTTATCAAATGCCGAGACAACAATTAGTTTCTTGAGCTTGAAGAAACCCATTAATATAATTTACCACCAAGTTTAAATACTTTCCTTGAAGTGTGCAATATCAAGATTCTTATGTCTAGAGTGTGATCATATTCAAATTGATGAATTATGTAATCATAACTTTATATATCAATCGAACCAACATAACTAAAATTCAAATTTTCTTCTAAAGAAAAAGATGAAAAGGTATGAAACAAACATTAAAATAATATTATTACTTGGGTAATGCCTCAGTTTAAACCCAACCAAAATGCCGCACAAAAAAAAAAACAGACCTAACAATCTCTGTAAATAATTTGATCAACCTCTCTGTCTCTATCTTTCTCTCTCTAAATATATAAAAATAAAAATAGATGTATATTCTTTTCTGTGATTATTTTTCTCATTCACTAGAAAGTGAATCCAAAAAACAACAAAAACGGAATCAAGAGTATGGTTCTTTAAAAAAGGATCTTGAGATTTATGGAGATGTCAATCTCTCCTCTCAGATTTAGCATCTTCAGCATCTTCCATGCTACTATCACCACATGTTGTAGTTGTTGTACAATGTAACTGCAAAGGACCTTGAGGAGAATCTGATTGTGAATTGCTGCTTCTCTTTGATGATTCTCCTTCCTCACCACTTTCTTCTTCTTGTGATGATGAGTTCCACAAGTTAAACCCTAAAACAACTACTGATCGTTTCTCCTCACTCGAGTCAGACTTCCTGATGTGTAACCGGTATTTCTAAAAATATATAACAGAGAGAAAGATGGGGTTGTTAATAAGAGCCATTAAAAGAATCAAATACCTTAACCATTAAATTTACCTGTAAATGACTCTTGACTTCATCATTGGTTAAGTCTTCTTCTTGCATATGCTCTCTGATTTGTTTAGGAGTTGCAACTGTTCTCTCAAAAATAGACACAAAATATTACATTCTGTATTTAAGTAAACCAAAACTTCAAGAACAAGAAGATGGATTTGTCTTTTTATTACCTCCAGGACCACCGAGCTGTTGCAATGCATCAACGAAACGGCGATGTAACTCAGGAGTCCAACACCTTCTTTGCTTCCGCAACGCTTGCTGCTGAAGATACGGTGGTGGCTGTGGCACGGAGTTAGAAGGAATGCCACAAGAAGCCATGCCTTTTCTTCTTCTTCGATCAACCATTGAGCTTGAAGTTAAACCGAGGCCTAAACCGGTTTCCACCTTTGGAGTCCTCATGCCAGGACTCAACAACATAGATAAAGAGCTACAAGATTTATCCTCATTTCTCTGCAACAGAACAACACACTCTCGAACTCAAACCCTTGTCCTGATTCTCATCTTAAAACATGTTTTTTAAAGTCTTCAGGGGTTTTTATTACCTCAATATCTAGCGTGTTCTTGATCTTCTTGTCTGAGAATCTCGTGTTTGAGATGTGATCATTTTCTCTCCATAGCTGAAACTTCTTCTCCTTGAAAAGCTCTTCGACATGTTCTTCTCCAATAGGTCTACGGAGAGAGATGAAATCTTTCAACAATGGCTGAGTATCATCCATCTCTGTTTTTTTCTTGAGATACGAAATCGCTGCAAGAAAACAAACACAATCATTCATCGAGAAAAAAAGAAAAAAACGAAGTTTCAGCTTTTCAGAGATGAATCAGACGAACGAACCATCGTTTAAAATCTGCAAACAGAGAGGAAGCTCGAGTTCACTGCCTTGGATCTTCCTCTTCTCTTCTTCGAGCTTCTTAACATGTTCCTCGAGTTTACAACCTTTCTCCACCGCAACATTCATGATCGTGGAAGCTTTTGTCGGAATAGAACAGTGTCTCCTCTGTCCTAGAGTAAGTTCATCTCCTAAAGAACCCATTTCTATAGAGAGTTGTGTGTTTCAACTTTCTAAAGAAAGAGAAGAAAGAAGATTGATTGAAAGAAGAGGAAAGCTAGAAGATTCGTTTGTGGGGTATCTTTTTTTCTTTTAAAAACAAACTGTTCGCTTCGTCGCGTATCTCTCACATTCCTTATCCTTCTCACTCGGTGTGTTTCGTGTTTTACACGATACTAGCGAGTTAGACTCGTTCTCTTCGTATTCATACGAAACCCGTGATTTTTTTTTTCATTATTTTCTTTACCATTCACATTCCATGCTTTTACTTTTAAAACATTTCACATTCCATTTTTTTTTCTTGGTTAAAACTTAAAATATTCCATTTTTTTTTTTTTTTTTTGAAACTTTAAAATATTCCATTTTCTTGGTTAAAACTTAAAACATGATTATTGGACAAAATTTCTGGCTTAAAATATTATAGACGACTAATGGAAAGTATATTACAACTCGAAATTTCTGCTTTTACTTCATTGGCTTGAAGAATTTTATAGTTATGTTTTTCCTAGTAGCAAGAAAAAGTTATGTTAAATTTCAAAAAAGAAAAATTATGTTGTTAAGCAAAAAGAAAAGAAAAAGTTATGTTTTGGTTTTAGTTGAAATATAGGGAACGTAATTTATTTCTAACAAAACACAAAATTTCCATTGTTTATCTAAACATCAACTGTTAAAAGATATATTTTCACAGAAATTGCTACTATCATTATTTAAATATATATACATATATAAAATAACAGATCGGTGCAATTCTAAATAAACTCTCTCTCCTAATATTCAAATGAACTCTAAAGTCTAAACAATGGATCTATATTAGCCTGACTATACGTAGAGTTACTAAACTAACCACATGGTACAACAATCAATGCAAAGAAACTGATGATTCATATAACAACGTCAAAGAATATGATTGAGATAAAAATAGCATAACTTCAGAACTCCTCAAGCCAATGAAGATTTGACATTTTGATTTATGTGCGATCACAACATCGGCTCCTTAAACAATTGTTCTAGATGGAAAAACCTTACCACATTATTTAGGGCTAGGGTAACACCCGTAAATTTTAATTTGATTAGTTATCTATTTTAATTCGAACCGGAAAATCAGGTCACCGTAACTCTATAAAAAAAATCAAATAATAATATGTAATATCGTTAAGAAATAAAAGAATTGCATATACTAATATTTTATTAATAAATATTCAGTTTGATATGTTATTTTATATATGTATATGTATATAAATGGTCCGCGGCGGAGAGATTAACAAAAGAGACAGAGATGCCGTTTCACCTAGAGTTCGCTGTATTTTCCAACTAGTTAGCCGATTTGCTCGACAAGATGGAAAGGCAAATAAGTTTTCTTTTTGAGGTGCGGGGCAAACAATGACGTAAAATAGAGAGGAGTTAGATATTTATTGTTATTTTTATTAATAAATTAATACATAGGAGTAATACATATTCAATTATAAATTAAATTTAAAAATAGATTAGAAGGTGTGAGGGTCAGTTTCATACTAAAAATAATAGAAGGAATATTATTATAAAATTATAAGTTCAAATGTGTAGAAAGACAAAATCAAATTTGGATATAGCTTAATTAGCCATTTTTTCCTATTAATAAATATCATAATTTGTTTGCTTCAGGAAAAAAAATTAAAGGTAACTGTCGGTGAAAAGCTTAACCCAAAGATGTGGTGCGTCAAAGTCAAAGATACCAAAACCACAAAGAAATGTGGTTGTTTCTTCCTCTTTTTTCTCCACTTTCCGATTTTTTCGAGCTTTTGTGAAGTTGAAGATTTTTGTCCAAGGAACTTTTGCAAATGCTTCTCTGGCTCGTTCCCCAACCGATTATAGTAATATCATTATGAAGTCGTCAGTTTTCCAAATTAAACAGAACCAGGATATATAAAACTTTAATATAGTAGATAAATTTTATAAATTTAACCCAAAAACTGAAGTCAAATATATTTTTCAAGCAAATACTTCAAATATATTACAAATAATACTTCAAATACTATTAAATACTTAGTGTGGATCACATTCTCTACATTTTAAAAGAATCGTATTGAATGTGTCTTATCTGGTAAAATGTAAAAATAGCTTTTCGTAAATTTTAATATCTAAAATGTAAAAATAGCTTTGTTTTGATTTGATTATTTAAAAAGTTGATTATTCTAAAATGTAAAATAGCTGGTATATATTTAGGCATAATTTGACTCATCATGTCATGTGCAGAGAATAGTTTTGTCTGCCAACCCAAACATGCAAACACATTTTGTTGAAAAATAAAAGTGTACCAATATATATTCTTCGAATTTACAGACGCGAGACAAATATATTGGAAAGGCCAATCGAATATCTAATTGTTTATTTACTTATCCACTTATTATGTATGTATTTTATGCCAGTTAGATTCTCATTTTCATAGAAATGAAAATCTTGCCCATCAACCAGTGGTTTGAAATGATATACAAAGACCAGTCTCAAATATAGAAGTTTTGACCTGTGCGTTGGATCCTCATAGATTTCTCCGTTCCCATTGATTTTGTCGGATAGTCATAGTCAAAGAATCTACTTTTTCTTATTTGTTAGGATTCATTTCATTTGAAAACATTTCTACGCCACTATGCACTAGGGTCTTTTTTGTTTTTTGAAACACTATCTACGCAGTAGGGTTTAACCCATTTTTTTAACACCAATTTGATTAATTAAAAGAGATCTAATTAGTTGGTCATGAAAGAAGCATTACACAAAGGAAACCTTAGCCAGGGCATCAACCATTTGATGTCGGTCATGAAAGGTGTAACTTGTAGCATCACCGTGTATATGGTTTCTGAAACCGATGCAATATTTGCTTATGCATCTTCAGCTGGAGTTTTGAATGACTGGAATGTTTCTTTTCCGTCGCAGCCTAGTGGTACGCATTAAAGCTAATAAACACAAGTGAAGTATGTCTATCTAAGCAGTATCTAAATCACATTATTGCATCATCCTCTGTGTTATCTGTTGCAGAAGAATGTAAAGTTTTGTGCTTGGACTCTTTATCTCTGTTTACTCTTAAAGCAACTGCAACGCTTTTGTTAGTGGAATTGCCTTAATGATCTGGACGATTCACCCTTGCAGTTTGGACAACAAAAATCGAACTTTAATGTGGTGTAAGAAGGGGAAATTTTGCTTCTGTTTGTGAGGTCAAAGGCCACACAGAGTGGAGCATTGACATGAACTGGCTCGTCCTCAAGTGTTCATGGTCATGACATTAACTGTGTGGCTATAGTTCAAGATAAAGGCAACCACCGTTTTGTAAGTGGAGCAGAGGAGAAAGTTGCGAGAGCTTTTTTATAAGTGATGACGTGTAGGTGGAGTAACAGCTTTAGGCGGGAAAGTTGGTTGAGTCTTGACTTGTATAGTTTAGATTAGCAGTACGAATGGAGAGTGGACGTATAGAGCAGTGGAACATATAACGATTAAAGAAAAAGAGGAAGGTACAACAGTAACATCATCTCTTGCTCTGAAGCTCGAACCGTTCAATTGCCATGTCTCGCTGTGAACCGGTTAGCATGGAGACCGACCGATAACCCAAGAGTAACCAGAGCTTTCTGAGGTTAACTTTTTGAGAGGATAATAATTGTTAAAAAAAAATTTATACTTCGAGTTTCGGGTGAGAACACAAATCTCCTTGTATTGTTCAAGATCATGACAAACTCTCTTTCCCTATGGTTACCGTACTGGTCACGCAAATTCTTGTAGCTAAGTTGAAACATGCAATCAAAATTAAAACTTTTTTCATTGCATTAAAGCTGTCTGGTTGATATAAAGAAACAATCAACGTTTCTTAAGTTTTCTAGAGCACTGGTCGTCAGTGTTGTCTGTTGAGAATGTTAGTTCATGCGTTTCTCTGTGTGCAGCACCACTGCACATCCTCTCAGGCGTGGCTTAGAGTGGACTTAGACTGCAAGGAGAAGAGGGGGTGCGTGGCAATTGGGATGGAAAAAGCTGGACAGATGGGAGCTGTGGAACATAAAGATTAGAGAATCAGAGGAAGGTGCGACAGCAACAGCAGCTATTGCTCTGCTCTCGGCAGTGAAACAATGAGCAAAGAGACCAACCGAGAAATTGAGTGAGACTAAACAGAGGCTGCAAAGGTTATCTTTCTCGTGGAGATGATAATTGTGTCGAGAGTTTTTTACTTGTGAAGTTTTGAGTGAGAAGAACTCAATCACCTCGTAACCAATACTTAAGCAAATTATAAATCTCATTCTTACTTGTATCACTTTACTGTTCTTACTCGGTATTAACCTAAAAAAACATTCTATCTGAACAAAACATGAACCATTCCTTCTCCTTGTTTCCATCTCAAAGATACAAAAATACATTCCCCAAGAAGTGTGGTCTTCGAGATAACTAAGACAACTTTCACATGTAACATTGTCAATAAAAACTAAAGAGGAGAAAACAGAACTCAACTCTAGGGCCTACAATATTATATATAATGAACTCATATACCTCGAGTTCTCTGATGAGATTTGAAGATGTAAAAAAGAAGAAAACTCCTCTCTATGCTCAACACAATGAGGTTCCAGATAATCCCCAGAACCAATCAAAGTGACCCAACTCCCACCTACAAAAGACACAACTAACAGCGATACATAAACTTAGAAACTACAGTCATATCTAAACATGTCCATATGCTTCTCTATATATATACCTTTGGGTCAAGGCGGTCATTTTGTTTCCGAACTGTGATTCTGCAGAGGAGTTCCTGATGTATTTCTAGTCTTCTTATACCAAAAGAACATGGACCAAAGTGCTCTAAACAACACTCCATTCGCAAAATGAGGAACAAACAAGCGCCCCCAATATGGATAGTACGGTCCAGGAAGCTTGATCAGAGTGAATAGCATCATCATAGCTATCAAATGCCACGGTACTTCCGCTTCCTGCAATAAAAAGAAACAAAAAAACTCTTTATCTCTTAAGACCAGAAGGGTTTTGAGACTGTCACAACAAGTCACGGACCTTAAGACGAGGAGAGATGTTCAAAGCGGTTCCTTGTAGAATGCCTCCAACAACAACACCGATGAGTAACGGGAACGGGACTAAAGCAAGCTTCCTCTCATGTGCACAATAAGACATCTCGCTGACGGAGGAAACCGCCAACACGGGAACAAACAGAAGCTTAACGACTGATATGGCGAGATCGAGAACGAGCTGCACGAAGTTCTCGAACGCTCTGTTCCAAGGGAAGTCCTTGACCGGCTGTGGAGAATCATTCCAAACATGTTTTGCTTTCCTCAAAAGGGTGTCGAAAGTAAGCCTCTTTGAGTCCCCTGAATGATCAGATTCCATATGAATTGAGCGGCAGAGGAATAATCTATTTGATGCTTTAGCTTCATTTGCACCCTTGAGACTTTTACTCTTGTTAGAGTACAACTGCAAACAAGATAAAACTCATGAAGGTAAAACCTCATTCACATAAGAACAGATGTTCTGTTTTGAAACAGAGCTTATGTACCTAAACGACATATTCACCATTTATATGTTTAATAGACCCCAACAAGAGATGAAATTGATCGACTTTGATCTCAGAAACGCTATTACCTAACTACAAATATGGCTTAGATAGTGAAAAAGGAGCAACCTTTTTATATGGGTCGCAAGGAGGAATTGAAGATTCGATAGAAGAGAGGTTTTGGTTACCTGGGTCGGTGAGTGGAGTCGCGGAGCCAATGAAGGTCGAGGCGAAGAAAGGAAGAGATGAGACATGGCCATTTTTATATTTTTAAGGCTGTTGCTTTGGTTTGCGTCTTTTTCTCACAGAGAGACCATTGAAGGAAGGAAGGAAGGAAGGAAGGAAGGAAGGAAGGAAGGAAGGTTCTGTGAATAGAGAGGATAAGAAGGAACGTGACCTAGAGAATTCAACCCTAGTCAGTGGACGAAGCTGGATCACCTGCGACTAGGACCAGCGTAAGATCACGTGAGGATCCACATGCCACCTACGTTGTCAACCCAATTGAAACATGAATTTTTTATTTATTTATTTTTAACAGTTTTAGTTATAATAAGTTGCACCAAAAAAAGTTTGTAATAATTATTATTATTATAATATACCATATCTAAAATAAAAATAACAACCAAAATTTTATATCCGCAAAAGTACTAGAATATAAGATAAAAGTGAGAGTTAATATTTTTTTAGAAAAGGAAAAAGTTATTGTGAGTGTATGATATTGAATTACATTCTTGTTAAAAAAATAGTGAATTATATTCAGTTATTTTCACAGGAAAAATGACAAGATTATTGGTACAGTTTTGTTTGATGTTATTGTATTTTTATAGTATTCTTAAAAACGGACCGAAAACTAAACCGAATTTTTTTTTGAGTCACAGTTCAATATGATTAGATCGGGTTAAATATGGTTCAATAATTTGATTTAATATATTTTTAGTATATAAATTTAAAAGTAACATTAGTAAATATGATACATAATTAAAATATAAAAATAATTTTTGAATATAGAACATCATAAATATAAACTAATTTTATGTTTATATGGATAGTTTATAGATTTTTGATATTTTTATTGATTTTTACCAGTTTAATAATTTTGAGATCTAATTTGAGTAATTACTGGTAGAACCAATTATTGGATTCAGTCCGACTATCAGTTTATAGTCGAACTTGGTCTAACCATCGTGTCAGTTAAAAACCATTGCATTTTTCTTTAACGTTTGTAACCCTTCTTTTGGAAACCATTGTATCTGTTGCTTCTTATATTGAGTCTTGGTTGCAACGTTAAAACCCGTTTTGAAAAAAATCATTGGAAAAACTATAGTAAATGTAAAATGAGTATAATCACGCAAGCTTTGCTTCAAATGAACATTATGTCATCTCATAGATATCAAAGAAGCATTCTAATATTATGAATATGTTTCATTGGGAAGTAATTTTGTGAATGCATTGTCACATGATCAGATATATTTTTTCTTTCTGTTCTTTTCGAGTTCTTGAGTGTAAAAGAGGACATTGGATGTATATGTTAGTTATGTTACTTTTGATATATCGTTACTTGATTTAATTTGGGCAACATATATCTTCCTATCAGATAGTTGGCTCCATTTTCTAGGTAATCCCATTATTTGAATGGATGTCTCGTTTTATTGTTTTTTTTTTCCAAATCTCGATACTATTTCTAAATAAATTTCAAAAAGGAGGTTTTCTATAACAAGGGGTGGGCGCAAGGCGAATACTTGCATTTTTACATATATTTGATACTCGCCTTATCTTGAACGAGTAATGAATTTTTAGATTTGGTACTTGCCTTGTCGGAAACGAGTACTTGTTATATCGAATATTTGTCGCAAAACATGTAACTTGCAAGTTACTTGCCTTACTCGATTACTTACTAGTAGAGCTGAGCACATGACAAGTATCCGGGATTTTTGCCATACTTATAAACCGACTTGCTTTCTTCGGATAGTAAAAAAATTGCGTTATAATTGTATTTGCTAATACCAAGTCCTTAATTAAGCGAGTATTCGTCTATATATGAGATACTTGCGAGTAACTTTCTGTACTTATACTTGCTCACTTAACTTAAAATTTTTGTATTCGAGCCTTTAAAATATAAATTATGTTTCAATGATTTTATGGTTAGGTGATTGTCTATATTTATACTAAATTTTTTTGATTCTTATGCTACACCAATGTAAGATAATATAGCATAAAATTTGAAAAAAAGAGAAAATTATTTAATCCCACATGTTTGATATTAAATAAATATTAAAGTAGATGAAATAATAATGTAAATGTTACAATATATTTTGAAAATCAAGTAGCGGATCGAAACGAGTCAAATACCTAAAATAATTTTAAGCCTTGTTACTTGATTTGCATTTGCAAGTATTTAAAATTCTTAACTTGTTACTTGCCTTGATTAAAACGAGTACTTGTATTTACGGGGCAAGTATGGGGCGGGTAATGAATTTAAGGCGGGTAACGGGTATTTGTGCCCAGCCCTAACCAAAACCCAGTGAAGCAGAACTGTTTGAAGAGACACATCTCAAGACTAGAATCTGTCGAACCATGTGGAAAGATAAGACTCCTGAGAGCGACGATGAGCTGAACCGTTTGAAGTTTTCTCTCTGTCGATATTCAGTAGCTTTGCCTGGACTTGAAGGTGTATTTCCTTCACAATCACGACTGTTGGCTTCTGCGGACCAGAGTGAAGACGAGAATTCCTTACTAAACAATTGTTTTATTGATTTTAGTCATACACATTATCTACTTACTACATGGATGATAATTTCAACGTGATTGGAAGAGGTAGCCACAAGTGTATGTTTCTACAAACTAACTTTCAATCACTTCTGTCAAATAAAAAATATACCCCACATAATGTTAAAATATTATCTCTTATATTTCTGTTGGATGTTACCCAATAATCAGCCTGAGATATTTTTCAACGAATTTATAGTGAGCCAAAATGAAGTGGGCCCAACCTAGTATCTTATTTCAATTTTTTTTCGGTGCTTCAGAATATCTCTAAAACTAAAAGAAATTTTATAATTTCAAATGTAGATTTTTTTCTTCTCAAAAAATAAACTTCAAATTTTTAAGTTTAGAGTTTTAAATAATGAAATTTCCAGTTTGAAGTTTCACTACTCAAAATTTCAAATTGAAGTTTCATATTTCTATTTACATTTTGATCCTTATAAATAATTACACATCACATTTATGATTCTTAAGTATTTTTTCATTTATCGTCTTAATCCTTAAAAATTTTATATATCATAAATATTTCAAATTTATTTTTATAAATTCAAATTTTACACATAAAATTAAATAAACAAATTTAAAATAATATTTATAATATTTTAAGACTATAATTAGAAAACAAGAACATTACAAAAACTTAATAAAAACTCTTAAATAAGATACATGAAAACATAAATATTAGAAAATTTTAAATATTACAACAACACTAATACTCTAGTAAATTACTCCGGAACCTCCAAAATTTCTAAAATATTTTCCAATTTTTTTGTAGCCGAAGATGGAGCATTACGAAAATAATTTTATGAAATATTGTGGTTTTGCTTGTAGTTTAATATTTAATTATGTATTTCTATTTATAATTTTATTTATTTAATGTAATATTTTATTAATTAATATTTCTGTAATATTTTTATATATGTGCTAGTTATTTATAAAAGGCAATGGATTTCTATTAATTATAACAAATATAAGGATCATAATGAAAAATACAAATAATTTTAAAATTAAGTTTAAAATTTTACTTTTGGAGAAAAATAATTTGAAACTTCAAGTTTAGAGAATAGAAAATGTTTTCGGAAATGCTCTAAGTCTTATGTAGCCAACTGACACATAATGGTTGGAAAGATATAAAGATTTTATATGCAGCAGTCAGCCATAGTTCCATTAGACTTGGAGACGTGAAGATTTGATTCGCGAAGACTGAAGAACCGATTCTTGACTTGATGGTCAATTTGCAAGAGGAAATACTGTCATACGAAAGATGTTTTCTATGCAATATTGATCTTTTGTCCAAATCCCATATATTATAGGTTGGTAACTTCACAATTAAACGTTTTTGATGTTCACCATGAGTGTTTGGATTTGGTTCAATGTTCATTCTTAGTTACAACGAGTTTGAAGCGAGCATCATAAACCAATAGGATCCTAGATTGAGTAACTGAGATACACTCAAACATGAGATAGGTTCTTTCTTCAGCGGTTTAGTGGCATAATAAGCATAGGGATTTAGGAATCTGTCTTTGCTCAAGCACATGTTTAACACAAGCTTCCCTTTCTAAAATGATCATTTCTAAATTTACAGATGTTGTTTCGTGAATCATATTAATCTTGATATATGCACATGTCTTTCTTTGTTCTTATAGAGGTTGCACTTAAGTGGTATATGAAGTTTTTCCATCATTGTTTAGCGCCATCTCCAGAACTAGCTTAACCTCAAACGAAAGAAGCTACTCCTTTATGTTAACGATATTAGCGAGACCACATACATTGGCATTGCAAAAATTATAAAATATTTATGCACATTGGTTATATTTTTTCAACGTCTCCACTTTTTTTTTTCATTTTCAACATTACACACCGTCTTCTATTTCTTCACATAATAATTACATATACATTTACCTTTATACAACAGAGAGTTTTGTTTCCAAAAATTTAACACCTACTATTTTATTTCATTAAAAAGTTTTGATTTGTAATTAATTAATAATGGTTAAATATATAAAAAATAAAGTAATAATTATCAATTTAAATAAAAACATTTAGAGTTAAAATTTATGATATATTTATGAAAGTATTCACAGATATAAACAAAAGTTTCTTGAACAATATTTTAAAAATTACAATAAAAAAAAAGTTTTTTTGTAGGTGTCAGTGTCACATGAAATTAGTCTCTATCCATAGAAACAACACATCCCCAAGCACTTAATAATGATTCTTTTTTCAAAAAGAGGATGATTGTTGGAGATCTTCTGATGCTAAATGGTGGAAAACTGAAGATCTTCGAAATGATTTCTCTGAAATGATTAACTCTTGCTTGAACCTGCTAGAGAGTTATCACCCAAACTATCGAATTAGCTGCAAGTTTTTCTATGTGGAAGCAAAAGATAAAGAGGGTTTTGATCGTTTTTAGACATGATGAACTGAGAGCCTGAATACGATTTCGCATTAATAATTTTTTATTATTTGTAACGTTGCATAGTTGGTCACTGACCAGAGGATTACATACCAACTGCTAAACGGAAAATATTTAGCGGACCGAGTTAACAGCGTAATCTAACTATTGCCTGTCGCAGGCCAGCCCCCATGGTCCAAATAAAAATCACTCTCACAAATGCGTTTAGCGGACCCGGTTATTCAGCACTCTACACCAAAACATTGTCTGCTAATGTAGCTTGCGATTCAGGATAAAATTGCCAATCTAATCGAGTGGCAAACTGGAATGTTGTATCAGTACATATTGTGTGCTATGTAATGCAGCAGAGGAAACAAATGATCTTTTTTCTTGCAGCTATACTCTAAAGAAATTTGTACTTGCATCTTAGTTTTGCTCAGTTTGGTCAGACATAATCAGCATCGTCTCAGATGATTCGTTGATAAAGTAGAAGAATTCATAGTATGATATGTGTTACATGCAACGATTGCAAGAGCATCTCCAAGAGTTCACTCTATTTTTTTCTCTAAAATAGAGTGACCATATAATAGAGATGTAATTTGCTATAATGGTACTCTATTTTAGAGTAAAAAATAGAGTGGTTAACAAAAAAAAAACAACTTACTCTATATTTGGAATAAACCTATTTTTCACTCTATTATAGAGTGAGAAATAGAGTCCTATTGGAGCATTTCTTACTCTAAACTCTATTTTAGAGTGAAAATAGAGTAGGGTTGGAGATGCTCTAAGTCGATCAAAGAAACGCCTGAAGACGTGGCGAACAACCAAACCTCGCTGGAAGGGATGCAACTTGATTGACAAATAAGTGAAAAAATTATCTGCACTCAATCCAATACCAAGGAGATTATCGATACGCAATAGGGCTGAGAGTATCTCTAACCCCACTCCATAATTTACTCCAAATTGAAAAATAAAGTTGAAAATAGAGTGGAAAATAGAGTGATGACCAAAAAATAAAAACATTACTCTATTTATGGATTAATGTTTTTATTTTTTGGCCATCACTCCATTTTCCACTCTATTTTCAACTTCATTTCTCAATTTGGAGTAAATTATGGAGCAGGGTTAGAGATGTCCTGAGTAGTTACTCAAAGTTATAAAAATACAGATCTTTTTTTACATTGACTGTTTTTTTAAAAAGCGTGTCACATACAATAATACGATATTATATCTATTTTCGTTAGTACAAGCATTATTTTTTCAATCATCTAAATAAATCACCACCAACGATGTCTCCGACAAAAACATAGTTCCCCCTCGGATTCGAATCTTATGAATTCTGGACTGTGTGATTCGATGTATATAAAGTGGCTATCTTATGAATTCTGGAGTACTAAAGCAGTATGATGCGCTAGTTAATTTTGTTGCTTTGCTCGAGGCTTTAATCATCAGACACGTGCAACGAACTGGCAACCAAACAAAGATTCCGACATATCGATATGGAGTATTTCCCTTCAAAGTCGAATCAGAATATCAGATGATGTAATCTTTTGATTTGATTCGATTGCACTGACTCTCTTATTAGTACGTTAATTTTGGTACTTTGCCTACGGCTTTAGTTAATGATTCTGTATGATATCAACAAAAATAATATAATCACGGATGCTTCTGAATAAAAGAAAAAACATTTTTGTAGTTAATTACTTTGTGGACCACTGGACCAATATCATAAAGTTGGGTGCTTTGTTTAAGGATTAACTAGATTTTGACCCGCGCTTTGAAAGCGCGGGTATTATTTTTCACTTTTATGAAATATATTATTTTTTATAATTGTTGAATGTATTTATCTTAATAAAACAATTTTTGATAATAAATTCGACACATAGAGTGTCTCTGATAAACTATGTATTTCTCTAGCTTTGTTTTATTCCTTCTCCAATCAATATATTTATTTAGCTTGTTGTTAAAATAAATGATTATAGACTTTGATCTAGGTGCCGGGATGCATATTTTGAAAAATATGATGATATTTGTTTTTTATGTAATTATTAGGATTTGGCAAGGAACATAACCGATACCGATCCGAAAATATAGTACCAAACCCGAACATAAATTGATTAAATATTCAAATTATTCAAAATTTTGTTATTTAAAGAACCGAATCTAATCCGAAACGAAGGATACGGGTACCTGAATTTATCTAAATAGATTTATATACTTATATATATTAATTATTTTTAGATTTAGCGTATATAAAACATCAAAACTGATACTTTTAAATTGGTTTAAAATACTTAAAAATATATATAGATAGTCAAAAATAAATATCTGAAATAGTTAAAGTATATTCAAATCACCAAAAATACTTAAAATAATTATTGATTCTGTATTCATAATTTTAAATCAAGCCAACTGTTATGTTAAGCTTAGGTATTCTGACATATGTTATTTAAATTTATAGGTACTATATTATTTTATTTAAAGATTTTGAGAAATTTAAAATATATAGTGATTTACAACTTTAAAAATAATTTAAATGGGTTATCCAAACCCGAACCAAACCCGCAAAGATCCGAATCAAACTCAAACAAAAATTTAGAAACATCCTAATAGGGCTGAAATCTTTGACCTCGAAAACTGATCAGAACCAAACCCGTATGAGTACCCGAAAACCCATCCTTAGTCATTATTATATATCGTATATTTTCATCATATAATTAATCTTATTTTATACGTACCATCATATAAGTAATCATATAATTAATAATATTTTATACGTACCATTATATATATAATTACATATATTATATTTTTAAAACTTAGTATGAAATATAAAAACTATAATTTGAGTTGGTATTTCAAATCGGGCTTTGTATTATATTTTTCTTATATATATTGACAACATTTTTTTATAATGGACTTAATAACTTAAGCCCATTACTTTTTTTTGCTTAATAATACTATCTTTGTTTCCAAACAAAATTAATTTTTTTTAAAAAGACTACAATCCATGTCTCCAAACACTTTAATTCTTTCTAATACTCATATCCTTGTATCCAAACATCTCCATTTTGTACTACAACTTTAATAATATAGATAGAGGTGTCTTTAATTTACAACTAGATTCTCACCCGCTCTTTAAAGGACGGATATATTTTTTATTTTAATTTAATTTACATATTTATGTTTTTTTGTGTATAAATCTTAATTAAAATATATTTTATTAAATAATAGCAACTTAAAAATTAATCATGTATACGCTTGGTTAGGGCTAGGTTGCCAGTCGAACCCGCTAACCCGCGGATTTCAGTTTTGTTTTGGTCAAAAAATATGACCCACACAACCTACAAACAAATAATTTGTGCCGAAACCGCATTAATTAATTTTACGGTTATCCGCGGGTTATAATTTTTTTAAAAAATAGTTATTTAATTTTAATTATTATAAAAATATAAAAAAGATATTTATAATAAAAATTGTACATTTTAAAAAGGCAAAAATATTTTTTGTTTAACATTTTTTAAAAAATTTAATCTTAATATTTATATTTTTAATTATATTTATATTTTTCTCTGTATGACATTTCCCTTAAATGATTAATAAGATGTTTTAATAATTTTATTAAAATAATTAAACCACACTTATATCAATACATAATATATAATATATTAGTAGATGATATATTGGATTGTTTAGTTCCATTTTCAAAAGCATCTTCCAACCATCCAATAATAAAAGTAGGTATATAATCCAATAATAAAAGTATATGAAAGAAGGTGGGTCCCGAGATTTTTGGTATTACAGTTGAGGTTAAGCAATATGTATATCAGCAATAGTATTACATTTGCTCGGTTAAGTTAAATCCCACTCCAAAATCTATCCATTAACTTTAAATCTTAAGTTTGGATTAGTTAACCTTAAAGATATCAATATATATTTATTCATTAAAAATTCTATTTTTGTTATTTTCTTTCTTGAGTATTATTTTTGTGAAAATAAAATAAAAAGCTATCCAATAGAATTTCACCATAAATTATGATAAATACTTTAAAATTTAGATATAGTACTAATTAATTTAGAACGTATAATTTAAAAATAAAATTTAGGCGTACATAAATAGAACTATTAATTTTTGAAACTATTTCATTAAAAGCTTAAGTTGTAACAATTGTTGCATATAGTGTAAACATATTTAAATATACACCGCTTTACACATTGTAATATTAATTCATAATACTATTATTTTTATGATGGTTTAAAACCTATCAACCAACTATTATCAAAAGAAAAAATCTGTCAAGCAACTCTTTCTTAAGAAAATAAATAATAACTAACGGTTATAAAGTTCGTAGAGGAAGAATACATTAAACATACACTACGTATCAAACAGTTATTAAAGTAACAGTTATTAAAGTAGATAGTTACGGTTTTAATTTTGTGGTTAGATGCATTGTTGAAATTTTAAATAGACACAATCTTTATCAATAGGTGAAACTTCAGAATTAATAGAATAGATAAGATGTGTCATTAACCCCTTTAATATTCTCCTTTCATTAGTTAAAAATTTTAAATGGATATTGATGGCGAGAAATCACTTTTTTTTTGTCATAGCGTGAAATTACTCAAGAAGAATCAATTACTTTTTATTCTTTTTTTTTGATAAAGGATATATCAATTACTTTCTTTTTAGGTTAAATAATACCCATTACTCAGAGTAATCACATAATTAAGTATCATGTCTCTATCAAAAATGAAATGATCTCCATAGAAAAGAGTTATTCTTGGGTTCACTCCCTAGGGTGAACCTTTAGGTTCACAAACTAATAGGATTCAAGTATTTCATATTTAATATATTTTAAAAAGGAAACAAAATATTGTTAAATTATATTATACTTTCAAATAAATAGCTAAAAATAAATAAAAACAGTTGTAGTTACAATTTTTTTTTTAAATAAAAACTCTAAACCCAAAATACTAAACCCTAAATACTAAACTCTAAACCCTAAATCCTTGGGAAATCCGGAACCCTTGGGTTCTAAACCGTTTGGATGAATCATAGTTTTAAAAATAAAAAAAAATCTTTTTTTTCAGTTACTACTTTTTTATTTATTTTTAGTTATTTATTTTAAAAACATAATATAATTTAACAAGATTTTGTTTCCTTTTTAAAAAGATATTAAATAAAAAATATTTAATTCCTATTGGTTGGTGAACCTTTAGGTTCACCATAAGGAGTGAACCCAAGAATAAGTCCATAGAAAATACGTAAAAACTCATGACAGCTTAAGTGGATCTTGTAGGAGGTGCTTTAGTCGGCTCCAACAATTTCTGCTCCGAATGATTTTTTGGTTTTCGGTCCGTTTCTTTTGTAGTGAACTAGATAATTTCATGTACCATTTGCAAAAATAAAAGTTTTAAAATTTAAACTATATTTAATATTTTTTGTTAGTTTTAGATTATATTATTATTATTTACAATGATTTTATTATTTGTTTATATTATTTATTTTTAAATTTCAATTTAATCATATGTAAAAATTAAGATAAATAAATAATTTATATTTAATAATATATGTATATTTAAAATTATGATTTTGGAAAGATTTTATCTATTTCTTTTGGTTGAAATAAATTAATCAAATAATATAAATTAAGAAAAAATTTTGTTAGGTATATAACTATCAAAAAGTAAAAAATAATATTTTATTTTTTGTAGATTTTAAGAAAAACCAATGGTATTGGGATTAAATTTTACAATTAAAAACTGCATATAATTTTTGAAGAATTACTTCTGTGACAAAAATTATATAATTTAAAAATCAAATTAAATAATATTTTGAAAATTATAAATATCATTATATCTCTCTTTCTACTATTATATATGTTATATATAATTTATGAGTTACTACCATTTTTAAAAAAAGTTATCAAAATTATAAATTAACATTAAATATAAATGTATATGTCACAATTAACTTCAACTTATGTTATTATTTCATGTCATCATTTTTTAAAAAATCATTGTAATGATTACACATGTCAAATCACTTCTCAAATAATATATAGAGATATAAAGATTTAAAGCTAAAAGAAATGATATTTAAATTAGTAGAATATATTTTGTTATGCCAAGAACTACTTCAAAAACTGTAAAACAAAATAAGTTAGAGAGTACTGTCTCTTTAAAATATCTGTTTTTACCATATGTGTTTTCATGTTCTGTTTCCGATGAATTTGCAACTACCATCACAGAAGATTTATAACAATGTAGCCTATAATAAAATTTATGTTCACTCTTGTTTACTAAATGGCATGTAAACTATGTAGAAAGATTAAAAACATTTATTTTATATTTTTTAAACAAAACATCAATAGTTATAATCTAATCTAGTGTATTCATATTCAATTATCAGTTCCACACGGATAGTACGCACAATATCTAGTATCTATTGTTTACTCATTTAACTGCGGGTCACTTAATAATAGATAAAATATAAAATATGATGGTTATATCAGATAAAATTAAATATTAATACATTAAATTTTAGAAATGTCATCTGATTTGAAATAAAAAAAACTTGCAAGTACATTATTTTGGACTAGAAGCTCAAGCTTCTAATATTTGGTGTCAAAATATGTTCTCTGCTCTTCGGATTTTCTATCTCAAACAAAGTTTTTTGGTACTTTAGTTTAACCAGTTTATGCTTTTTATTTTTATTTTCATTTTCATTTTCATTTGGGTTTCATTATAATAATTTAATTAATAAAAGCCTTGACAAAAAACTTCATAACATCACTATTATAAACACTCTTTCCATTATTAATGCTGATAAAGGGGAACCAGTATACTTTTCATTAGAGCTATATATATATGGGCATGTGTCAGCCTTCAAGTGCTATGGAGAACATATCACATTTTAATAATTAGTGCCACACATGGAACATATCTGTAATCAAAATATTATTTTAAAAATGGATGGAAATAATCAAATATCAAATCTATGTCCCACTGTCCTTGTGTCGTGACGCATGGTGTAATCTTTTAGTTATGATCCATCCAGGTAAAGCAGCAGATTCACGCCAATGCGTATCAATCAGATCTTTTCCCTTGCATAATATGATCAATAACGACAATATTCACGAGGGTTACAAGAAAAAGATAACAACATTCATCTATTAGGTGATATCTAGGTTAAAATAATCAAGCGAGGATTTAGGTAATATTTATATTTTATAGAACATTTGATTTACGATGTTCCGATATTATTCTCCATTCACCTAAAGTCAGACATTGCCCATGGACCAGGACTACAATGTAATTTAATGTCAATGATATCCTGTTTATTCAATGACTTCCAAAAATTAATACATGCCGTGCTTGAAAAAAGAAATTCCCGTTATAGAAAAAAAACAGACACATCTATTCTATTAATTTTTCAGCATGACCTATTGATATTAGTTATGTCCAAGTTAAAAAAAAAAACAGAAAACAATATATAACTGCATTTGTATATAAACTAAAGTGAATATGTACGTACACATATGTGAGTTTAGTGGTAAATGGTAACTGCATAGAAATATAACTGCCTTATATAACTACCACTTACTAATATATTTTGTAACCTCCTTTATGATTCCAAAATTCTTTTTGACCGAATATAGATTATAACTATCAATATTAATGTTGAAGTATGTTCTATTGACAAATTATAATGTGTAATATTTTTTGTTTGGTATAATATTACGTGTGTAATAATAATGTTTTATATCATAATATCTAAAATCATCTCATGAAACGTTAATGAAAAACATATAATTTTTTTATTTAATTACTAGCTATTTGCTTACTAAACAAAATTATAACTATAGTTTATTTTTTATATATAAAATTAATAACTATCAATACTATTAAAGTTGAAGTATGTTCTATTGATATTAGATGAGTCTAACTAAAATAAATATTATTACTATATGTAATTGCTTATGCGTGTGTATATATAACTGTTTCTACCCATGTTGTTGTGATCTTCAAAACCGTTTTTGTGTTCGAAAAAAGTACGGCCGGCTCTACGTGTGAGTTAGGTCTTCTGCATGTTCTTTAATACATTTTGCGCTCTAATTCACACGTCAACTACTTTCTTCATTTTTGTTTGTAAGTTTAATCAACTAAACACTACAAAAAAATGTGAACATTATGACTAAATTTTATGACAAAAAGTTTTGTCACAATATTGTGACTATTTACTTACGAAAGAGTGACCAATTATTTTTTGTCTCAAAATCGTAAATATTCTGTCACAATATTGTGATGAATGTATAAGTAACAAAAAAACGTTACAAAAAGTTACAAATATGTGACGAAGTGTTTAGTCACAAATAATGTTACGGAATCGAGACTAAAACTCGTCTCTAACAGATACAATTTTGTGACCTCCATAATGTCATCCACGGTGACTGAAGTTTGTAATCATTTCATCTCAATTTGTTACTGGGTGGTGACTTTTAATTTAGTCATAAATTAGGAAATAAAATACTACTATATTTCGTCATTATTATAAAATCATATTCTTTAAAATTCACATAAAATTTAATATTTTCAAACATTAATCTTAAATCTATAATGAGAACTCCAAACACCATACCCTAAACTCCGATACCCTAAATTCTTGGCTATAAATTTATAAAGATTAAACCTTATGCTTTAAGTAATAAATTATAATTACTATAATATACTTAATCTAATATTTTACACTCATACAAACTTTTAATTTCCAATTATAACTTTAAAACCTTAACCTCGTACTTTATATCTAAACCTCAGATTGAAATCCCCAAACCCTAAATAATAAAAGTTAACCCTCGACACTTTAAATCATTGTAGTTAAAATCATAAATAATAACCAAAATATATTCACTAATTATATAAAAAATATTTTAAACATTTACATATAAGACTTAATACAATTTATTTTCTTAAAATATGTATAGAAATTAAAAATTTTACGTAATTACTTTTTAGAAACAAACATTTTAATATTTAATAAATCTTAACACCAAACCCTAAAACAATCTTAAAATCATATACCCTCACTCCAAATTCTAAATCCTAACTCTTCTCTTGAATTTAGACTTTTAGTCATAGAAATTAAATCATAATCCTAATAACAAACCTTCAACTTTAAACATATGCATAAAATCATATACCCTAAACTCTAAATTCTGTTTTATTTTTTTATTTTTAATTATCATAAAAATTAATTCATAAACCAATAGTTACACCAACACATTACCATTAAATATACTTACACAAAATTAATCTAGTTTTAACAAAAAAAAAACTATTTCATTTTGAGAATATACTTACAACTCGTTTTGGCTCCAATTTTTCTTTTTGTGTGTGTTGGTATTAAACTTTTTTAGTTATCCCACGTTTTGAGAATATTCTTTTTTTGTAACTGCGTTTTGAGAATATACGTTATCTCATAACCCTACTTTACTCTTTTGTCTCTTTCTTTTTATTTCGTGTAGCCTCCACTAACTCTTTCCTCTTCGTTCTTTTTCTTTTTTTTTTTCAGTTCTCCATTTGATTCTATCTCTCTCATTTTCTTCTCCCTTAGAACATCTCTTTCTTTCTCTTTCTCTCTTTATAATGTTTCAGATTCAGTCATGTTCTTCTCCCTCATTAAAGGTAGAAACTCATGAGCCTACTGCCTCTCAACGACTATATGGATCCGTACTTAATGCAAATGGTATTAACAAGAGTTTTATATCTCTCTCTCGGTTTCATTTCTTTTCCATTTTGATTTGTTACTTTTGCAGATTCCAGATTGGTTTATTTGATTTTATTTGATGTTAGATTTCGGATACCGATGGATGTAGATTGAGCCACTACTTCGTCGTAGATTTGGCGACTACACTGTTCGAGGTTTTCATCAGGAAGATATGAAAAAGCCAGTGCCAATGATAAAGGAGAATACAAGGACAGCGGGGTGTAGACAAGGGCGGAAGGAGAATTTACAAATGCCGTTTGGTTGCTGTAGTGTGATGGAGGCAAAGGAGGTGGTGTAGGAGACCAGTCTTACCCTAATTTTCTTTGATTTGGTTTGTATTATAATTGGTTATCTAATACCAGCTTAATTTTTTGTAACCAGTTAACCAATATGTGGTTCCAATAATCAATAAAATATATTTTAGTTACGATTTCTTTTTCTTTTTAAATTTAGTTTTTATAAAAGAATCATTTTTATTTAATTTTAAATTAAATTATCTTTTCTAATTAATTGTTAATAGAAATATTTTCAAAAAGAAAATACAAACCCCACGCAACAATAACCAAATTATTCGGTGAGTATTTGATAATTACCACGAATATTTACGTGACTATTTAGTTACAAATTGTAACGGATGTGTGACAAGAATGATGTTACAAATTGTGTCGTATTTACTAACGTAATTTTGGGTAACTCTTTGTGACGTTTTGTTACTACTATTATCACGTAACAAATTGTAACAAAACTGACACTGTTATAATCGTCTCTATACTTGTGACATTTTTGTGACTCAATTAAATTTGTGACGACTTTATTGTGACCTTTAAGAAACAGTCACATATTCGTCACAATAGAAAATTTGTGACGAAATGTTTAAACATTGTGACTAAAAATATTGTCACAATATCTACTTTTTCTTGTAGTGAAAAGTTATTTATTTTTAAAATATTCGAAGCCTAAAAATATATATGTTCTTTTAAGGACGGATCATAAATTTGGTCCAACTATTTAAAAAATCGATTTGCGGGTACGGATTATGAATATTTTATGCGCAGGGAGTGTAGGTTGGCGAGTTTTGGATCGCGACTGCCCGTCGACCCGCAAAATATTTAAAAAAATAAAAAGTAAAAAAGTAAATATCTTTTTTAGAAATACAGGAATTTGAAAATAATAATTTAAAAAAATTAATCATGTATAAATTTTTTATTATAAATATATTTTTATAATAACTAAATTAAATAATGATTTTTAAAATATATATATTACCCGCAGATAACCACAAAATTAAACGGAGCGGGTTCGGGTACAAAATTATCTGTTTGCAGGTTGTGCGGGTCAGATTTTTTGACCAAAAAAAATTGAAAATCCACGGGTTGGCGGATCAGTGGGGTGAATTCGACCCGCAACCCAGTTTTAACTGTGCGTATACCGGATCAATTTTTTAAATTGCTATTATTTAACAAATATATTTTGATTAAGATCTATACAGAAATATGATTACAAAAAATATAAATATACTCAAAAAAAAACAAAAATATCAAAAATTGAATTTAAAACAAAAAATATACCCGCTCTTTTAAGGGCGGGTCAAAATCTAGTATGCATTTAAATTTTATCAATATGAATTGCATACATCATACATGTGATATAAATGCTGAATTCTAAACTTTATAATTACATTGATTAAGAAAACATTTTTTTATTGACAGAGCCGGAATCAATTAATTGTTTAGGAGTGTTTACGTGATTTAGTTGTACGTTGGTTGGATTTATTTGGTATTCAAGAATCTTTGCTTCTCTCTATAACCATGTATATACAAATCTTGTATGTAAAGAAACGCCCCATTCGAGTTATTGGCTTTTCGTATAAACCAAAGGCCAGCGAAGCATCTTCCAAAAAAAAAAGAAAAAAAATCTTGCTAATAATGGCTTGCAAGTTTAGTGCCACGTAATATTTTAATCGTCCAATTGTCATAATCCATTCAAATCTATACTAATTATGGATATTTGTAGGGTGTATATATAACTCATGTTTTTGCATGTAAGACTTGGCAAAGACGAGCAAGATATCCGGAGACGCGGAAAATAGAGAGAAGAAATCAGCAAGTATATTAAAAGAAACAAAAGTTCTTGTGCTTAGTCTAGAATGGTGACTCTAAAGATTGAGATTTGCATCGAGTTTGTGAAACTAACCGTTGATCTTGTCGCCGCCATGGCAGAATCAATCGAAGTAGCTTTCCGTCACCGTCCTCCGCCGCTGATTCCATACTCAGCGGGGGTGAACCGTCCGCGGAGTAATTACTCCGCCGTTCCCATTCCTCTCATAGGATTTCTGTAATTAATGTATTCTCCTCTTATGTTTTCTTCTTTCTCTTTGTTCCTCTTGTTCTATCGTTAGTGTCTTGCCTTGGTCTACCAAGTGACAGAAGTTGTGATTCGTATGGAAGATCAAGAACGTAAAGATCATGGCGAGTTTACATTCTTCGTGAATATAAAAAGCTTAGACATTCCCGATCATATGATGTATTATTTTGTTTTTGTGCATATAATTTGTTCATTCATAAGATCTATAAAGAAAAATTGCCGTTATATTATTCATTTAGACAGAACTTGTGTTCACACTTTCAAGGTGTATCTGGTTTGGTGGAGGGACCTATATTTAGGGTGTCTTATCCATGTTTGAGTTCTAGGATTAGTTTTGTGTGTGGTCTCCACCAAGTAACGTGACGGATATTTATTTTTTGCAATAATTGTTTTATTTGTTCTTGACTAATCTTTTTTTTTTTCCGAACTGAGGCTTAGAAGAGACTAATCTTTGTCCATCTCCATCTTTGATCAATCGTGGATGCAAAAACGAACAGTTAAAGGGCTTCTGTGTTTCAGAATGATTAAATGAAAGACTATAGAATTCAGTCATCAACATTTCAAGGTATTGACAATGGCAATGGCGTGAAACAGAATATCGTTTAAAATCAAAATTAGCAACAACAATTTGCTATTTTATAAACGTTGGAGATAAATTACATTTGAACAAGGCCCATCAAATCGAGCTCAAGTAAAAAACCATCACGCTTGTCTTTCTAAAATGTAAAAAGGTTTCCTCTTCACTCTTCAGTCCATGGGAATGGATCCACGACCGAGTGAGTGGGTATGGTCATTAACCGTGAATGTTAGAAACATTATAAATTATTTGTAATCATTTCAACATAATTGATTTGCACAAACAATCAGTTCGCTGAAGAGACCAGTGATTTAAAGGAAAAACTCAAACAACCTAAATAAGAGTTGGAAAACATTATACTCTATTGACTTCATAATATAATGCGAACCAAGTGAACAATAGAGCATAATTACTAAGAGAGCTTTGATTAAGAAACCAAAGGATACATTAGCATGAAATTGAAAAATGAGGTAGTTAAGAGCGGTTTGGGTTAGGTAATCTCGCAGTAGCCATGTTATAGCAAATTTAGAAAGACTTTTCCTAGGTGGCGGTGAGTGACAATTACATCATAAATACACGTCTTTTTAGCAATATCACATTTCAAGACCAATGAAATTATAAAGTTTTCATTTGATCTGATTGATTATAAAGTATCATTTTCTAATTTATTTATATTTATGAATTTATTTTTTAGTTTTAAATTGATAGATAAAATCTGAAGTTTTATTTTGAGATGTCAATATGTTCATTGTTCAGGTCGATAAAGTTAATTTTAATACAAAATTGTGAAAATTTATCACAGGTCTGCTATGTTATAAAACATACTATAGTACGTGATATTATAAAATAATATCTTTTAATATTATAGTAGAGAATGATTATAAAATTCATGTGAACTTAATATGTATTTTATTGGTTTTAAATGTTTTTAAATATTTATGTATATTTTCTAAAACTTACATTTTGAATATTTAATTTTATAATTTTATATAAAAAATCTCTTATATATTATTTGAGAAACATTACGACATTTGAAGTAGTCTCGTTTCTTTTTATCACATTATTAGTACCATTAATCATGTTTATTTTTATTAAATGACATTTCCAAAAATACATTGTTTATTAAAGAAGTCAAAATACACTTATATTATTTTCTTTATAGATATATAAATATAAATAACTATATAAAATAAAATATTTTATAGTATTTGAATTATAACTTTTCAAATTCGAAATTTTAATAATTTTTTATTTGAAAATTCTTTTAGAAATTTGAATTTTTAATCTAGTTTTTTATTTTTAAAAAATATTAGATATTTATTTATATATTTATTAAAATCCTAAACCCCACATTTCAAAAACTTACACTTCATCTTTAAAATCATAGGTTCAAATAAGTGCCTATTTATTTCTTTTAAATAAAAGTAAATATGGTTAAGGTAAACATGAAAAATGAT
The DNA here is from genome assembly GCF_000801105.2 of Raphanus sativus. Lineage (NCBI taxonomy): Eukaryota > Viridiplantae > Streptophyta > Magnoliopsida > Brassicales > Brassicaceae > Raphanus > Raphanus sativus. Next base: position 29,130,963 of record NC_079515.1, on the reverse strand, counting down.
ATTAGAAATGTGGTAGTTTTTACAATTTATCTTTTATTAAACTAACGATAAAATAAATTATTTATGTTCTTTACATTCTCCTTAAATATAAACTAAAGAATTTGCTTAATATGATTACAGTGTATGTTACAAAACTAATGATTTTGAATAATAAAAATTTGTGTATCCACTATTATTTTAAAAAAGTTTTGTATTATTAAAATAAATTAAACAAGTACAATATCCATAAAATAAAAAATAGATTTTTCTGTCTATATTTTGAATTTTTGTAAATGACAGTAAATTAATAAAACTATTAAAAATTGTACAATGAAACTTTTTGGATCAATGGTTTAACATTTTTGTTATGACAAGATAAATATGACTATAAAATCATATAAATATAAATTATCATTTATATTATTATCCTTTAAATTAAACTATAAACCATATAACACATAATATTTTAATTTTAAAATTTGTTTTGACAAAATATCGAGAATTTAATATTTTAAATTTGAACTTTGCATTCAATTTTTAAAACTGATTGTAAATTACTAAAATATTAAACTTCCCACATTGAAAATTTTGTTATCATGTGTTTCAAATTTTTGCTATAAAAAGATATAATGATTATAAAATCATATGAGTAAATAGGTTTATTTAATAAATATCCATGTGAAATTTTACTATATATCTATGTTAATATCATTAAAATTTAATTATATATTATATAATATAAAATTGATTGTTTGAATTAATAAAATGGTTGTAAATAATTGTTTTGATTTATGTGTTCACACCAATTTAAAACTAAATATAATACTAGTTATTGTTAATTTCTTAATTATTTAATATGTATCTATTATTTTATTGTTTCATAATATGTGAAAATGTAAAATACGAAATAATTATTTTGCTTATCTTTTGACTAATAGTTTTTTTATAAAGGAAAAAAGTTACGTAAGAGAAAATATGACAAGAATTTAGTTAACTAAAAAACGAGTCAACTCAGCGAGTCGAGCTTTACCAAGAAGGTCAAGTTGGGGTTTTTGTATGTTGTTTTGATTTTTGTTTAGGTCACTCAGGTCAGGTTACTTTTTAAACTAGACAGTGAGAGAGATTGGGTTCAGATCTGAAAAGTGTTCTCTCTTCGGGCCATCGGGTTCTCCGGCGTCGTTTCGTTTATCTAATTCTGTTTACTTGATTTGATTATCTGAGAATATGTAACGACGCCTTTTCTTCCTCAACCTTATCCTCCTCGACTAAAGCCATTAGGTAAATTGCTCTCTTCTCTCAAGGGGTTTCTTCTTTTTGCGATTTGATTCGATTGAAGAATCTGGTGTTGGGTTGCTCGATTAAGCAGAAATTGAGTGAGAAAGTGTCTTCCTTTTTGGTCGAATGAGTTTAGGATGTGTAGTCTCTTTGTTTAGGCTCTCTGCATCTAGTCTTGGGTTTTATGAAATGAGAGGACTTTAAGTTGTTTGATATCTGGTACCTGCTCAGGTTGTGTTTTGTTGTCCGATTTATCGAGAATATTTGGTGAAAAAGCTGAAATAGTACGACTTTTATGTTGACTTGGTCTTAGAATAATGAGGAGAGAGAGACAATGAGTGGCTTTAGACTGTGACTAATAACTTGACTTACCAAGAAAAGCTCTGTTGTATCCAGTCATTGTGTGTGTGTATGTGTATGTGTATCTTTATCCAGGAGTCTAGGTCTTCCACAAGTTATAGTGTCACTATATACTCTGGTCTAGTTATGATGATGTTGCACTCAATCTAACCTGATGGTCATGTTTGGCATGCAGGGGCTAAGGAAAGCTGACCACATTACTCTAGTTAGTTAGATCCACTTCCTTTCCGTTTTCAGATAATTCACATTTCAATCTGAGATCATCCACCGTTCAAGTACTCTTGTGAACATGGATTCTGCACACGATGTGTTCAACAACAAACGCGCTCGATTGTTTGAAGACCGTCAAATAGAAGGCACTAGGGACACTCAGCCATTGATCCCTGAATCTAATGAAGGGTATGACGGTTCTAACCCCACCCAGAGCTTGTTCACTGATTCTAAACCTGAAGAGACACCGAAAGTACCTAAGAAGAGAGGAAGGAAGAAGAAGAATCCTAATCCCGGTTAGTATCAGAGACAAAACTCTTTACTTCTTGACCTTCTTTCTGTTCATAAAGGGACTCAGTATTTGCCCTTGGTATGTGCAGAGGATATGAGCTCGTCGACGACTCCGGAGAACAGCTCAAAGTTCTACAAGAGTGCTTCTGATAGAAAGAGAACTGTAACTGCAGAGGAAAGAGAGAGAGCCATCAGTGCAGCCAAAACCTACGAGCCAACCAATCCTTTCTTTAGAGTTGTTCTGCGACCATCTTATCTCTACCGAGGCTGCATCATGGTATCATCTGACCTGTTTCTTTTGTGACAAGGCCTAAACTTACAGCCGTATGTGACGCTGTTTCTTAAATTCTTTTACAGTACTTGCCTTCTGGGTTTGCTGAGAAGTACCTAACCGGGATAGCTGGTTTCATCAAGCTCCAGCTCGGGGAGAAACAATGGCCAGTGAGGTGCCTTTACAAAGCAGGGAGAGCTAAGTTTAGCCAAGGATGGTATGAGTTCACACTCGAGAACAATATAGGGGAAGGAGATGTTTGTGTGTTTGAGCTACTCAAAACTCGAGATTTCATTCTGAAAGTCACTGCCTTCCGCGTCAATCAGTACGTTTGACACACTACAAAAAAAGCTATCTGATGTCCTAAAGTTCAGCTTCATGTAGGGTCTTTTAACTAGTTTATCTATCTCTCTTGCATTTCTTGGAGAATCAGTCTGGTTCTCTGGGTTTTAGATGTGTTCTGGGTGAAAATTTCAGGTTCCTATGTTTCGTTGTTGATAAGTATTTGAGATTTGGTGCAAAAACTCTCTGTTTGAGTGGTAGTTTAGGGTCAATAGTAGCGTTACAATTAAGTGCATTGGACTGGTGAGTGAATCAGAAGAATGATGTTTATGTGAATGTTGATTATGATTGTGGTACAAGGGCTTTTGATTTGTTTCACCATTAGATATGTAGTTCGTGAAGCTAATGAGATGATTGCTTATCCTGATGTTGTAGGATTATGAAATTGCAAAATCTGAAGAATTGTCAAAATTCAGAATGGATTGAAACCTCATTTTCACCATTAGACATTAGTAAGCCTAGAGTTCTTTCCTTGGTAATGAAACACTACAAAAAATAAGTCTGCATCAGAGTTTAAGACATAATAGTGATGGAAACTGGCTAGTACCCCCTGCTCGTTCAGAGCAGCAAGTTTCAGTTCAGGCTTTCTTGTCAACTGTGATTCTTTCTGAAACAGAACTCAGAAGACTACTATGAATGGACAATAGAAGGCACGCAGATGGGCAAGTTCTCTACTAGCCTTAGGGCACGTTTTAGAGACAGAATCAATAAACTACGTTCTTCTCAGCTTTACTTTTATCTCAAGCAAATGGTGATAAATAATGTAAAGGGTATCATATGAATAATATTATGATAATAAGAGGATTCGAATACAATCTTGACATATCACAACTAAAAGAACATAGGAAAATGAATAGCCACTCGGTTCTATGCTCTGGACGCCTTTGCTTCAGTGTAAAGTTGATCAATTATGTCCTGAAATAAACACAGTTTAGTTGTGTTAGTAAGCAATTAATATGAAGAACATGTCTAGAGTCATTAGTACATTTGCATAGATCACAAATCGGATTCTGGTGATCCATATTTATGTACATTATGTCCCGATTTGTTTGTTTACATTTACGTATTTGTTTACGTTTACGTATGCATTTACACATTTCCATGTTAACATGTCGCAAACGTAAATTAATCGCAAAAAATCAATGAAGCAGAGAAAGGTTCACCTTGTAATGTTTGAGGAGCTGTGGCCTTTTCAACTTGAATGTTGGGGTTATAAGATCTCTTTCAATATCGAAAAGGTTTGGTTCCAAATGAACCGCTTTTAACATTTCAAACCCTTTAAGCTACAAACACATTAAAAGAAAAACATTATTAACAGTAGTTAAATCATTTAAAATTGTCTTAATTGGGTGAAAAGTATACGTACTTGGTATTGCTTTGCGGTAGAGTTAAGCTCATCCAAGAAGTATTTTTGAGCTTTGAGATTTTGACATAGAGATTCAAAATCATTGGGAGATGATTGGTTATTAAGTTTAGCCCAATCTTCAATAGCCTTTCTCTCGGGTACAACCACTGCTACCAGAAAAGACTCGAAGCTGTTTCCATAGATCCATATCTATCACATTATTTGTAGACACGATTATTAGATAATTATAGTATTGAAGAAATGTTGTTTTAACTTAGTTATATCACTAAATACATACCTGAGCAATGAGAGGGCATCTTGAGTAAGTGTTCTCGAGGTTTTCGACAGCAACATATTCACCTTGAGACAACTTGAAGATGTTCTTCTTCCTATCTATGATCTTCATCGATCCGTCTTCTTGCCATTCCCCAATATCTCCTACAAACATATACAAAGTAAAATGCTTATGAGTTTTAAAAAGTCAAAATATGTTAACTAACAATACCTGTGTGGAACCATCCATTGATCACGACTTGATCAGTTAGGTCTTGTCTTTTGTGGTAACCAGAGAACATTGAATTTCCTCTAAGACAAATCTCTCCTCTAGCCACATCCCCGGAAAAAGCTTCATAGCCCATCTCCGGCACAGAAACTAGCCTTGCCTCCACCGTAGGCATTGGCACACCCACTGTCCCCACCATAGAAAATACTCCTGCTAAAGTCGTGAAGCTCCCTCCACAGCTCTCAGTCAACCCTGTCACATTACCGTAATTGAAGTAGGTTTAGCGGAAACCAATAAAGACATTTAAGTATATACTAAAATATCCGTTTATATATGTAGTAGACTTACCATAACCTTGAGAGAGATTAGAGGCAGGGATGATTCTCAAGAACTCCTCTACATGACGAGGTAAAGGTGCTGCACCTGATAACAACATATGAGCTCTTCCTCCTAATGCATCTTTTATCTGACAATTTCAATTCCAAAATTTGTAAGTCTATTACATTTTTTTTATCCAAGAAATCCTCTAATATTCAGAACCATAAATATATAAAAACTGTAATATAAATCTTCAGTTTTTTTAGTAATCTTCTATTTTCCTGCATGTCACACTGACCTTATCGAACATAAGTTTGTCCAGACGAGGAGAAGCTTCTTCTTGAGACAATCCTTTTCTCATATTCCCCAATTTACTGTACTCACAAGTTTATGATACAGATTCAGATCCATATATTCCGAAAAAGTCCGATTGTTCTTATTTGAAGAAACAGAGAGAACTCACTAGTTATAAGCCAAATCGAACAGTTTCTTGCGTATCAAGCCACCAGCTGAGATTTTTTGCATTACACCTAAACTCACAAAATAATTTCTGTAAATTCTGATAAATAATCAAGAGAACACAAGATTTTTTTATTTGATCAAATGTATTACCAGCATAGAGTTTGTCGTAAACTCGTGGAACACCACAAAACACAGTTGGTTTCAGTGCATGAACATCATCCATCAAGTACCGAATGTCCTAGAAACAGAAATAAGAGAGCAATTTTGTGAAAAGTAACAAAGCAAAGGGGTTTAAACTTGTAAAGAATAAATTTGCTTACGCCACGCCAGTATCCAACAGAGGAGCCTCTGGATAAAAAGTAGATCTCCATGACTTGATCATAACAATGTGCTAATGGCAAGTACGAGAAAAACACATCACTTGTGTCACACTACAAAATTAAAAAAAATAATATAAATAATTGTAATCCCTTAAATATGGCTCTAATCTCTAATGATTATATAACGAACAACAAAACGTATTGTTCGTGTCTATGCTAGGGACAACGAAACGAACATCACAAATGTATGATATACATAAAAAGATAAGTTACCGATCGATCGGTGACTTGAAGCATTTTATCAATGGATAAAACTTCGACCATAATCGCTGCATTGCTTAAGATTACACCTTTGGGCTCTCCCGTCGTCCCGCTTGTGTACATTATTGTGCATATGTCTGTTTTTTGCTTACGAGGAAGTGTTGTCTCATCCGAGTTTCCCTGAAACATAATAATCTGATTACTAACAAAAGACCCACAAAAAGTTGAATCTTGAAATAAATAAAAACAGACTAACCAGTAGTAAGAACTCATGCCATGAAAATAAAGAAACACACTGGTTCTCAGCTTCTTCCTTTTGTGTACTCGAGACTTCCCCAAAGCTCACAATAGCTGAAAAGAGAGGGTAAAATCGTTGGTTCAAATAATATATTAGATTGAATTTAAGGATCACTGATTTTTTTTTCCATTAAAACCATCTTACTCTTCAAATTCGAAGAACATCCCTTGTGGCATGCTAAGATCTGCACAAAAGCTCCCAAGCATAAATTAGAAGAAGAAAAATAACCTTTTCTTGTAGGATAAGAAACGTAAAATGGAATTTATAGCAAGACTGATTCGATCGAAAATGGACTTACGGATGAAACTGCCTTCTCTTGAACAAATACTAGCGAAACCTCGGCATGGTTGATGATGAACTCTACAGCGTTTACACCTGTTTCATGCATATTAAGACTTGATTATGTTAACCCGGTTAATTTAAAGATAAATTCTTGTAATAGTATTTGATATTAAATATCTATGTCCACGTAACTTACCTAAACTGTCGTATAGAGGTACGTAAGTTATCCCTTGGCTCATGCAGGCCTGCAATATAACCGCTTAGAGAAACTCTATGATAGGAAAGAAAATTTGAACCCAAAATTTTATATATCTGAATAAAGCCTAAAGTTTTTGTGTTACCTCCATTGCGATAATCCATTCTGGACAATTAGATCCGTATATTCCACAACAGTTTCCCTAATCCACAAAACTAATTTAGAAAAACTAAAATTTGGCCTATAACTTCCAGTTGATTTATATACAAAACTGATTGGAACGAAACATTTGAGGAGATAGGAATGTACCGGATCAACGCCTCGGCTTCTGATTGCTGATCCAATCCGCAATGCAGCATCGTGAGCTTCCTTATATGTGATCCATGTGTATGGACCGACCTATATAAACGTTATTTGAAATGATATGAAATACATCAAAATGATATAAATTTGTTGACAGGAAAATTTGAAATGAAGTTATTTTAGTGGTCAACAGAAAAAAAGAGAGTAACACTAGAGACTATAATATAGAGTTTTTTTTATACCTTAGAATCAATCGTTACGCGCCGGCCTAACATTTGCTCATTAGGATATAGCTTCACAGCCTCGCTGAAATAACAGTACACAAGAAAAACAATTATATACATTTATATAATATATACATATTAATGACCTAAGAGTAAGGACCACCAATAATCTTACCCTTAGAAAGTATGTTACTTAGAAATATATATTTTTAAAATATAAGTTGGTCTCATATCTCTGTAACTTTTATATTTATTGAATACTGTCTAACCAAATATATATGCTAAAGTTTTTTCTATGATTAACTAAATAACAGTACTTAAGAAATATAATTCTTAGTATCTGTAGTTTTAGTTAAAACAACTTCTATTATCAAGAGTATTGTTACACCTGAATTGTTATTGATTAGCACAATGATTCAGCACTGGGCCAAAAATAGATTAGTTCTAATTGTAAAGGATGTCAAGATCCCTACCTAAATAACTGCCAAGGAGAATCAAGATCAGTAGGAAGAGCGAGGAGGCCATCTTTAGCGTATTTACATCGATAAACCGGTCCCGCAGATGGATGCTCTGCCGTGGCTGGCCTTCCTTCTTCCACTATCACCACATGATCAGCAGCTGCGGCCATATGTGTATTAAAATAACGAATATACTCTTATAGTAAAGAAGAACTGGGATGACGGATGAGGAAGATGAGGAATGTGAGTGTCTCTATTTGAAGATTGAAAAGATGTATTGAGGTTAATAAAAAAGTCTCTTTGTATCGGTGGTGAAGTTTGGAGATTGCAGTTATGAGTTAGAGGAAGTAGTTGAGCAATAACTTCAGTCTCACAATTGGTGTATTTCTGACCGGTTTTTAATTGCGCCTTTATTAGGAGTCTTATCTTTGAATTTCTGTTTGTTTGTTTTTTTTTTTGTTTTTTGTCAACTTCTGTTTGTTTGTTATCTGTAGAATTTAATATTTTAATACTATATGTTTGTGTATATATGTATTATGCAAGTAGATTTGGTGGGCTTGAATCTTGTTTTTCTTTTTTGACTTTTTGCTTAGGTGGGTTTGATTCACAGAAAAGGTCAGATTCTAAAGAGTAATTACACCAAATGTAGACTATGAACTTAACCGAATTTTAATGTAGTCTGGTAATTGATGGCAAACGGTTAGTGGTTATTGATAATTGTATTCCAAACAACAAGAACATAACCAAAAGAAAACAAGAACATAACAGCACTATAACAGAGACTGGTTGTATTGCACGGAAATCAATTAATAGATGAGACTAAAAGATGCAGACACGAGCCATAAAGTAATTATTCTATAAAAAAACTCAGATAATCTATAAAGACACTATTAAGTAATTTAATATAAATTTGTAATTTAATAAATTTACAAAATATAAAAAAGTTCATAAAAAGGTGAAATTACTGTATACTAAGGCACAAGAACAACATTATTATAAAGTTATACAATATAAAACATTAAATTTTAAATATATTTAATTATTTAATCATATAAACATAAATATATACAATTATGAAAATCAAAAAATTATATACATGGATTGGCGGATCAAACTCTAATTTGCATTATACCAAAAGTCCGATGTAAAATTATCTTGATATGCAAGATAATGATAATAAGTTGAACTTTGTGAAATTTAAAATCTAAATCTTTTTTATGTAAAAACAATAATAAACTTTTAATCAACCATTCGGCCAAAAAGATTCTACTAATACATTAAGCCATAACACATTATTTAGTAAAGAGAAACAGGTAATGAAAGTTGTAATTTAACCGAAAAAAAAACAGAAACGAACTGCAAACACAAGAAAATGACTTTTATATCCAAATTTGTACTCAAACCAGATATGTAATGTTTATGATATCAAAATATTTTTGAAGACAACAAATATGAAAACCGAACCTAAATGACGGACCTCAGATTGAACAAAAAGGCCTACTTCACGGCCCACATATAAAACTCTTCTTCCTATCTCGAGGAAAAGGAGACGCCAAAAATCAATAAATCGAGAGGTTGGTTACTAAATTAGGGTTTATAGAATCTTCCCAATCTTAGAGAAGAGAAGGAAGAAAGAAGAAGAAGCAGCCATGTTTCCTGGAATGTTCATGGAGAAGCCAGACAAAGGCTTGGCCCTGAAGCAGCTACGGACCCATGTTGCTTTGTTCGGAAGCTGGGTTGTCGTTATCCGTGCTGTTCCATACGTCCTCTCCTATTTCTCCGATTCCAAAGATGAGCTCAAGCTCGACTTCTAAGACGGAGACTCCTTCCCTCTTTTCCGTTTTCAGGTCAGCGAAGAAGTTCGATTCTCCAATTCCTTATTTTTTTTTATACTTCGTTGATACTCTGATTACGATTGTAACTTAATCGAATGAATTTTTGTTTGGATCGAGTTCAGGTCTTTGTTTGGTGTTTGCATCTTTTTATTTTTTGGGGCATACAGTATCTGTTGTCTGTTGTTCTTGGCTAGGTTTCACGAGAATGTGTTCGGACATAAAAGCATGATGTGTTGAGTGTTTGAATATAGATAATAATTTGGGAAGCTCGTTTACCACTTTTTTTGCACTGGCATGAGAGTCCTCGCACGTTTCAATATTCAGAACATGATAGAACGAACCATTTGTTAAGAATTTGAGAGGGTAGGGAATGTGTATTGAAAGGTTTCTCTCATATAAAATCAAATGTGTTAAAAATGGATTAAGCTTTGCTAACAAGCCGATATCTTCTTTCATCTCTATGCAGTGTTGAAGCGGTGGTGATATAACAACAGATGCACTATGAGGCTGTGGAAGACATTTTTTCCTACTTTTGTCTATTTCTTAGGACCTGAAATAACACCAAGTTGTGAGGCATGATGTTATATTATAGTGATGTTCTTTTGTTTGCTATTCGTTTTTTAAATGTACTCTTAAAGCCTTTCTACTCACGCCTCTCTATATTTGGCTCTTCTCTGTCTGAAGAATGAATACCACAACTCTCCCAACATTAACAGTGCTCTCTTTCCACGACCATTCGTAACTCACAAACAATGTGCGAACAAAAAACCCTTCGAACAGGACATACCCTAGAAAAAAATATCAATTCCATACAGTACAAATGTTTAAGATGGTTTGAGACTTTTAGTGGTCTAATAAAAAGACGCATATTGTCATACACGAAGTCTTATAGTGACCCACAAAATGTGTTAGAAGAGAAAATAAATACAAAACGGAGCGTGCATCCAAGTCAATTATCATCGTAGACACACAGTGGAATTATCACTGTAGACACACAGTGGTAAAGCTACAGCATCCACACTGAGATTTGCACAAGATGAGACTAAATGCATGTGGAACAACAACAAAGTCTTGGATGGAACTCTTACTTAATGAGAATATGTTCATATGAAGCCACTAACACAAAATGCGAAAATCTACTAGATTGTTAGAACAAGACTTTTAACTTTGAGAGTTACTAGCCTGTCAATGAGATACAAGTAACTGATTCGCGTTGTTAGTGTCTCAGTGACCATTAACGCTAAGTGTCTTTCCAAGGACGTCTTTCCCAGTTTGTTAACGTAGTATAAGTTCAGAGTAAAACAATGAGACCTTCAAATAAATAAACCAAAGAGTTGTAATTTAACTGTGTCTGGTCATAATACTGTATACATAATCAGAAAGTGAGAATGTTTGTCGGGTTCCTTTGTTCACGAGCTGTAATAGACGGGGCCGAGTGGAGGCCTGTTAGCTAAAAGTAAGCAAAGAAGTTGCCACTCGAGCTAGGCCTCATTTATCTTCAAAGAAGAGCAGAAGCCCATAAACCAGGACGACATAGTCCATTTAATGGAGTCAACTAACTCATAAGAAAGTGCAGAGCTTGTAACAGAATAGAGAGAGTAACCTCAGAAAATATCGAAAAAAATAAACACAAACGAATTGATATCCTAAGCTAAGATCAAGATAGAAAAACACTAACAGAAAGCAGAAAACAAAATAGCCGAATGACGAGAAAGATCGTTACTTGAAACAAGCAAAAGTGATGGTCCAATTGGAACCTGCTTGCGTGATCTAGTCTGACAGGAACATCACATCAGATCAAACACTCCTGCCGCTCTAGGAGAATAACGGACTGCTTAACACCCCGAACTCAAAGAGTCGCTAAACCGGGCAAGTCGGACAACGTCCCATCACCTTATTGTCTCCACTCGGATCACAAGCTTGCGTTACTAAGCTCGACATTAAGTTGTTGTCAACTAAACTTATATATACATGAAGTAAAAACTTGTTTCTTCCGATGTGAGACAGTTAATTGTGAAAAAAAAAAACTAAACTCAAATTAAAACTGTACCAGATTAGACCAAACTCAAGACCGGTTAAATTCTGGTTTTTCTTTTACATCCGTTTTCTAATATGACTATTTTGTAATTAAAACCTGTTGGTGCGCAGCAACCAGTTTGATGAGAGAAGAGATTGACTTCTCTTTACAAAATAGTCAGTAAAGGTTGAGACTGTGCGACCTTCATAATTTATCTGTGTTTAGTAATAAGCAGAGCAAAAACAAAACTCACCTCTCCATTATCAAAATAGAAGAAGAATGACTAGCTATGTCGTTAAGCAGCCAAGAAGCACTGCGATTCATTGTCTCCAACCTCCCTCACTCTGGAAATCCAACAGCTCAAATATCAAATTCTTGATGGATCCATAAACCATTCTTGTGAAACCCTTAACAAAGTATATTTGAAATTTTTATTTACTAGAAAAAGTTATGCAAAGGAGACGTTAACCTACAATTGGGTATATCACTGCAAGAAAACAGACAAATTCTCAGCGAATAACTAACGGAAAAGTAGCTGTCTTACTACAGATATCTACGATGAATGAAACCATGATGAATTATATTTCAAGATTATAAAACAAAATGTTTATTTTAAGATTCTTTTTCCAAATTAGATGAATTCAATTTTTAACACATGTCTATACAATTATTTACAAAGTGACTTTTTGCATTTAAGGTCTTAAATTAAAAGTTTGAGCAGCTATATCTTTAATGAATAGTATAGTTATATAATATATAATTTTAAATAAATTTTTTTATTAAAAACCTTAGATTTATTTATTAGATTAGATAATGATATTAGTTAGATAAGATAACGATTATAAATTAGTATAATAAAAGTTATAAAAATGCATTTAAAACAAATAAGATAATTCATATTACTGTGTTGCAATTCGAAATTAATTTTTTTAATCATAAAAGTTCAATAATAAGCCTTGCTAATTATTATATAACCAAACACAATAACTAGACTAACTACTAAGCAAGCAGATAACTCGTATCTTAAAGGTCACCGATTATCATAACCATAAACTCTTCAAAACTCAGATAACCATCACCATCTGCATCAACGGTTTTAACCATCTCTGCACATTCCTCTTCAGTGCACTCCTTCCCAAGCCAATCATGGCTGCATGGAACTCACTGGAAGTAATCTTTCCGTCACCATCAGCATCACATAAAGAAAAAGCTTCTTTCAACATATTTTCAACGGATGAAGTAAATTCGTCGGAGTTGAGCACGCCGTCACCATCCACATCAATTTCTTTGAACGTTTGTGTGACTTCTTCCTCAGAAATGTTTAGAGAGAAAGCAAGAACAGCTTCACGAAACTCGTCAAGCGAAAGTTTACCGGTTTTGTTCTTGTCGAACTTCTCGAAAATCTGTTTTGCAGACATGCTTTTATTGTATGCTCTGCTTTTCTTTTGTTTTATAATGATGTGTGAAATGCAATGTTCTTGTATTTATAGGATTTGACAACCATAAACCAAAAAAACTACAAAATCCAATAGTTTAAGTCATGATTAATAAGATATAAATATTATACAAAATAAGAAAATATTAAAAGGAAAAACTTAAAATAGAAAATATTAGAAAATATATGCAGATCTTATCCTACAAATTGGATTTGTTTCATTTACTTATTATTTAAAGTTCACAGTAATTAATAATGATTACTAGATTATGATCCGCCCTTTTAAATAGTTAGTATATATTTTTGTTTTAATTTTTTGTTTAAGAAACTTAATTTTTGTATTTGTGTTTTTCTTCATTATCATTTTTTTTCTTTGTAATCATATTTGTATATTATTCTCCGACTATTAACTCGTTACACCATATTGTATAATTACTTAAAGAAAATATATGGTTTTAGCTATTTACATTTTGGCTCAATGTAAGTGTCTGAAAAAGTGGAATTAAAGGGAAAAATAACAATATATTAATTGTTTTTTTAGATAAAAAAATGTGTTAGTGTTTAAATAAAATTAAAAAGAATAATAAATAGTCATTTAAATAAAAAGAATACATAGTTGAACATAATATTAATCAATAGGCCATGATTCTATTTTAATAGATTAGATTGTGTGCTGATAAATTGATCATAGGACCTAGATTATATAACAAAATGTTTATTTTAAGGTTTTCTCCCAACATTAGATTGATTTTTAAAATCACAATCTCCAAATATTAGAAAAGTACCAAGTACAAACTTAATATGTGTTCTAATATATTTTGGTTATGATAATTTTCGAGAAATAGATGAAAACATATCTATCATAACTTTGTTTTGAGTAGATATGAAAACGTGTCACGCTTATGTCTTGTAATGTACCAGAGGAAAGGAGGCAAGCTCGCTCGCTAACCAGGTTATAAGAAAATCAGAGTAACTGGGAAGAATCGTTTATTTGATTTCTTTTCCCTCTTACAAGCCAACACATGTTAATAAAATATCATATCCTTTTAAAACATCATTTTCGAGATCGTCTCATTAGTAAAATAACCAAATGGGTCTGCTATACAGGATGATGTGAATACGTAAAATGAGTTTTGTTATCAACAAGTCAAGATTGCACCTCAAGTTATCGAAAACTCCCACACCAACAACCTTTCTTTTGTGCATATCAAAACCCTAAAGAAACAAAAAAAAAACTTAAATGTTCACCTTAAAGTAACTTCCATTGGCAAGATTCGAGAGGAGAGAAACAAGAATTAGAAAACAAGTAAATGACAAGGAAATTCTAATGATCTTTACCTGCAAATTCTGCAACTCTGGTTACTTCTCGATGCCTTGTTGCAGATACTGAATCAAGTCGTATCCAGCAGTAGTCCACTTGTTATACGCATCGGTACAAACATGGATCATGAAATGTGCAGCTTCGCGTTCGCTCATCTCTGGGTGAAATCTTTTCCTCAGGTTTCCAATTGGATCTCCTCTGCTAAAGCAAGGCAATCCACTCTCTAGCATCATTTGCACCGTACTTATGATTCCGTCCATGTACCGGCGAGCTGCTAAGTATCCTTTCACGCACAAGCTTTTTATGCAGACAAGAACATACATTCATCTCTCAGAACAAACATTCAGAGAGAGAGAGAGAGAGAGAGAGAGAGAGAGAGAGAGAGAGAGTTACCTCACAAATTGATGCCATGTTTTGCTTTTCATAACACCCGAGGGATCTAGCAACTGAGTCATTTCGTGGCTCAGTTTGAAGTGAGCACTCTCGAACCGCATGTTTCCACCAGGTGAAGTTTCCAATATGAAACCAAAGTCGATGTGGACAAGTCTTCCCGCGCTGCATTGCCATAAACACACATTGTAATGTCCATATCGCCAACTGAAAAACAAAAACAAACGGTGAACGCAGAAGAGGAAACATACTCGTCAAAGAGGAGATTTCCGTTGTGTCTGTCTTTGGGTTGGAGTAAAAGACTAGCCACAGCATAACCGGCACTGCTGATGAGGAAGTTCTCTCGTGCTGTTTCAAAGGTGGCTGAGCCGACTGGTCCATAGTCTTGTTGAAAAATCTCATACAAACCCCCGTCTGTTGTTTCACCCATTTGACTTCTGCTTCGTGTATTAGGCACTACCTGTTATCAAACGAAAGAAGAAAAGTTATAAAATATTCTGATACCAACATATCTAGTTTAACCAGCAAGATAAATAAGTTCCGGACTAACACATTTTAGACTGAGTTTACCTCAATTATTCCCCTCTCGTCACCAGTTGGAAGTACTCCATATGGAAAAAGATAAAGATTAAGACCAACCGCTTGAAATATATCTCTAAGAAGAGATATCACTTGAAGTGCAAGAACATCTTGTCGGCAATCATCTCCGACCTGAATACAAGAGAGAATCAGATTGACAGCAAATACATTTATTCTTTTGGGTATTTGCAAATACTATAAGAATTACGAAACACATGACAGTATAATAGTTTTCATGTCGACCAGTAGAATTGTTTGAAAATCATACGAGGTCTTCTTACCTTGAAAATGCAAGCCTGCGGTTTTACATCACTATGGTCACCATCACGATCAATAACGTTAAAAGTAATCATGATAGGAACTTTGGCAGCTGATTGTAAGGGTATCCCACTGTCTACACGGATACCCCTTACAAGCTTGTTAGGAGCAGTTGGCAAATAAAGGTCATCTCCCTGCATTTCAATTTTCTCTAACTCCCTGCCATAGATAAGTATTAGATTAATCTTGCTTCTAACATATGCAGATAACATGATATGATTTATAAGATAAAAATTCTACCTCCTGATACCGGCTCTGCGTTCTTCTTTTGGAAGAGGAAATAGCACCCCGGAAATAGATGTAACCTTGTCAAAGAAGTCAAACTCTCTAGTGAACATGTCCAAAGCACTGGGAGTGAAACCATCAATGATATGCTGCCGAACCTCTGGCAAAATTTCTTGGAATGCTGCATTCTGTAATTATTCAGAAGAAAGTAACAGGTGAGCTCAGATTTTTACAGCATACCAGTCCACAGCTATAGAGCAAAGTTTCTACCACCATCTCTGTCCAAACAACCTACTCTCTGTCTCACTCCATCTTTTTCCAAAATATACTATCCAGGAACAATCTCATGCTAATACAGAGCTATGATCAGTCATGCAACCCATTTTCGAGATCTTGGAATTATGTCCTTATAGGTCATAGCTCTGTATAAGCTATGATCAGTCATGCAGCGGTCAAAGTGCCAAATCAAGAATACTTGCAGCTTTGTACAACACTTAAAGAATAACCTAACCAGAAGACTTTGCAGATGTTTTCTGCGGGACACCATATATTGCAACTCCCAGTCGGAATACTGTTTTCCAACAATTATGGCCAGTACATTGTACTAGATCTAGATGGCAACGCTTTCTAATATTGTGGACGAGCTTTAAGCTATGATCAGCAGTTATATGGATACTCTACTAGCCAACCAGTGTAAGGTGCTGACTCCCCACATACAAACTAAGACCAACGAAATATAAGTAGAAAATATAATAATGGGCAAAACCTTATCTATAGAACCCTCCTTTGGTGTTTCCTGAACAGCCTCACCCTGGCATTATAAGAAATATTTCAAAATTAACAAATCTCCGCAAACGTTTCAAGCAAAATTAAGATCTTGCAGTGTTTACTATGTTAAACTTACCTGCAAATGCCAAATGAGAATATGGGCAAATATGTCGCTTCTTTGGGTAGCTCGCAGAAGATACCCTTCAACCAACCTCTGCATTTAACAAGAATGAAAATGTTAAACATCTTAGAAACCGGGAAAATGGAAAGAACTCAAGCAAGGCATCACACAATATCCAGCCCCACTAGAGATGTAATTTCCGTAGAGTTTGAGGATACTGCGACAAGAAAAACCTCGAGCAATCAAAGGGCCCAATTAAATAAAAGACGAGACATGGTTTTTTAAAGGTGAGGTAGATAATCCAATACTAATCTAATAATAGGAAAATAGTTTGTTTAGATAAAGACCAACACAGAAAGGTTTAGTGGCCTGGTAGTTCCTTTTTAGCAGCATTGTTGGATAAATTATTCTAGGAAATGGTGCAGTGCCCCAAATAAGCACAAGCCTAATGATATAGTTTAAATATTTTAGTCCCCAAAATGCTTAGAGTGAGAGACGAAGGGGGAGAAATATATATTGTAGATAAGACTTACCCCTTCATCGTAGCGCAGAGACTGCACCAACTGCGGCATGAAGAAAGTAACTCGTTCAGGTGGGTAGGACTCCAGAACTCTTAGGACATATGCCATGACACGTGGATGCCCTTTATAAGCAGGAGTGAGGAATTCGAGAGCCTGTGTAATTGAACAAGCAGCCCAGTGTGGTAGCTGCTGCAACAGCACCGAGTCCTCTTCAACATTTTTGGGTGTAACAAAGTACGGCAATGCCTCAGGAATTGTACGGAGATCTACAATATGTGTCTACATGAAAGAGTTCCAGTGAGAAATATCATATAACATCAATAATAAAATAAAAAAGTTACATTCCCTTTAATAAATTATTCAACTGGAAGTACAATGGCCGACTTTTTCCAGTTGCACCATGCCTCACTGGTTTCGTGGGACGGTGCAACACCAGCTCTAGTAAGCTTAATACTAAAGGTACCGTATTATCCCTCAAACTATAAATAAGATCTGTCTTTCTACAGCCTTAGAGAAGTAGCATCTGTAAATTCATACCTGAACAAGCTGAGTGACTTCGGATTTCACAGCAGCATTTGCCGGAAATCTTGAAGCGACAGATATAGCAATGCGAGGGTCCACTGAAAAGGCGGTTTTAGCATGTTCGGTCCATTTCTCAGAACTTATTTTCAGCCGCGAATATGGACTGTCCCTGTAAATACGTTGCCAATTGGAAGAATATCAAAAATGTACGTCAAAGAAAACTAGTCAGAAGCGAAAGCGTCATGAAAGGAAACGAAGTGTTACTTTGAACTAATAGGTTGTGCCCATACGTCAAGCCTGTCAGCTTCATGCTGGCAGAGCATTAAAAGTAACTGCTTCCTTTTTTCTTTTCCCACTGCGTAGTTGTCCATCTCACCCCAGACAGGATGATAGTGATCGGTCTGTAGACATGCAGCCAAATAAACATCAGATCTTACAGAAAACTATGTTACCCGGTGAGAGTAGAAAAATCATAGATGGTTACTGCACCAGATCAATCAAGTTCCCACTTTCACGAGGTTTTCCTTTGGAATCAGATTGACTTGAATCTGATAGCTCGCTTGACAAAAAGTGAACAAAAACTGAAACAGATAGAGCCTCGCTTTGACAAAAATTCGGAATGTTTACATCATACCACTCTGGCTGATGAGCAAACCAGCCTAAAGAAGTCCTGGAACAAGTAGAAAAGACGTCAATTGTTATTGACGTGCACAAAAATAAAACAAAACTAAACAGAGATGATATAATCGACTTAAGCAACATTAAGAAATTTTAAAACTCAGCCTAGAGATAATAAAACTGCCGTGTTAAATGACCAAGACTAGCATAAAAACTAAAATATATCTACTTCCACTTTCTTCTCAGCTTATGTTATAGCTATGAACATAGCGCTCGGACAGTCCAATGCATTGTGCAAAGGCAGTTCATGTTAAATCCAAAGGTGGACAAACCACAAAGAGAGCCAGCGAACATTAGTCCATAATCAAGAAAAGAAAGTAAAAGAAAAGAAAAACAAATGTGTGCCGCTATATCAAAGATGTGTGGTGCAACACTTAACATTGGCTCATATGGAAAAAAAAGGAATTAGCAAAAGATAACCTGTATATTCGATCTTCCAATAGCTGAAGCCCAGATCTAAATTTCTGCATATTGCCTTGTGTTTGGCATGAGCAGAACTTCAGTCCAAGGAGCATTAAAGAGAAAAAAGTACCAGCAGCTGCAGGGTGGCGAGTAAAGCACCACTCAAGGTCTGTACTCCGTTGTAACATCCGACCTAGCAGCAATAGTTGCTCCGTACTATTATGTCGAACAACCTAAAGAGGCATTGGATAAGAAACTCACTCAAATATCCTTCTATGATTCCTTAATGCTCCTTGAATAGTTAGCAAATTATCAACTGAAACGAAATCACTCCAAGACTACAGTTTTGACACCTAAGGTCTTTCATAGAAAGTGATATTCGATTTAACTAGTATACTAAGACAAGTCAGCACTAGTAACACTCTAGACCGACTTAAGGAATGACTATAAGAATTGAGGTGAACCACCAACATGTTCCTTCTTTATAAGAAAAAGTATAGAGATAAATCCTAACCTCAAAACGGTCAATTAAAAACCCAAGCCATAGTCTGTGAGCGACTATTTGGTCAACAGGATCACTTTCAGGTGATTCTTCTGGTTCCCCAGGGGCAAGATGGGGCCTTAATTTTGCAGCTGGGCCAGAGTACCGCACATCAGACGCAAAGAGTCCTCTCTTTGTATCAATTGTCCATATCCATGCATCAACAAGCTCGGCAAGGACAAGAGATACCAGTTGAGGAGCAGCAGAAACCAACCAGGTCCAAATAAAAATTCCAGTTTCCATAGCATCTGGAGTAGATATATACGCTGGACACCAACAAAGGAGACGCAGTAATTGAGAAAAGCCTTCCACATTTGTTTTTGACTCGGTACCCTGATGCAACAATAAGAGAGATCAATGTAAAACACATAGTAGCTGGTTGATACCACATACATGTGCTCCTCCACCCATCTATATTTTTGATTAGAAAACCTTACCAGGTTTGACAGAAGTAGTGCGGTAGCTTGAGAACAAGTTTCACGGAATTGTGACTTGTCCACCTCTCCACCTTTTTCAGCAGTATTAACAAATTGCTGAAGGAGACGCACAAACCGCGCAATTAACATCTCATTAAATGAGTCATCCTCTGGTTGTGGTGCCTGGGAAAATGCCCCAGATATTAGTCTTTGAAGGCCACCACCAATACCACTAGGCGTCGAGCCAGATTGAAAGCCACCAATACTGTTGTACAACCTTCGCATGCCAGCAATTTCTCCAGCATGGTTGCACTTTACCGTTGCACTGACAACACCAGTACCAAGTACCTCCAAGTTAAAGGATTCAGAAACTTTTACGTTTGCCCCTGATGCTGCAGCTGCTGCAGCCATCACCGCTGGAATATTTGCGGTTCTTATCCCAGACCAAATTTCATTTTTCCCAGTTCCAATCATTATCTCAGATAATAGAGAAACGACGTCAGTTGTAGTTTGTGCTCGCTGCCATGTGTTTGCCTTACACAGCTTATCCTGAGGTGCATATTAAAAACCAGAGAAGTAAGGTGAAACACTATTGTAACTAAAACTGCAAGAACAATTCAACAAGAAGAAAATACTGAAAAGAGCCCTGCAAAGAGAATATATGCAAAATGAATCCATAGATGATAGAACAATAACTTAAGCCCCTAGGTGAAAGCAGTTAAGAGTTTGTATGTGGACCAAGAACAGACTCATGACAATCTCAGAAACTAAAGTAAGAAACTGTAAATCTGAAAGGGACCATGGTACAGAAAACTAATACAGCAATTACGGTAGTTTAAAAGAGAGAAAAATTGAAGCCGAGCTGCTTGAATCATTTCGAGAAAAATAGAGTCTAAAACAAGAAACAAGTTCGTTAAAAACGTCAAACTAACAGATTGAATTGGAGATTTAAAAAGCTGTCACAAAAAAGGAAATTTGAATGTGTAAATAGAAGACAATATGAGTTGGTAAAAGGAAGGGAAACCTGAAGCAAACCCTGACTGGTACATGGGGCATATGAAAGCGATATTATGATCCATTCTCGAACAACTTTCTGGTATAAGGATCGAACAGCAGCAGTCCAAGCGGGATCATTGACAACTGTTGAAGGTGTATTATTGTGAACAGAAAACAGTAAACTGTCCAGACACGACGAATGCCAGAGGACCTGCATTTGTCATTGTCAGTCAATCAACGTAGCAGAGGAATAAATTCCTAAAGAACAGTTGAGGAAGGCAAAAGGAAAACATACAGCACACATACAGAAGGCAAACACAGAAAGTCAGTAACAGTAGCAAAAAGCTGTAATATAGGATAGAAACCAGTAAACAGAGGGAGAAAAATAAACTACCGGCTGTACAACGGAGAGGGAATATGTAGAGGAAATTATACAGTTACAAAAATATATATGATAGACGTTGAAACAGAAATCACAAAATACTTGAAATCTACAAAAACAGACTACACCACTGGTGTCTAATGGAAGTATATATGAAAAAATTGATCGTTTGTTAAAGATCAAAAGAAAGAGAAAAACAATAAAATCTTGACCCAGAAATAGGAAAAAAAAAAAGAGAATGTACACCCATATACCTGAGGAAACTTGTCCCGTAGCTGAGTCAATAGGTTCACAGCGATATCTCGAACGTGTTCATCTCTCTGTGACATACTCTTTATGAGGAAACAAGCATGTGCATACGTTGTCAGTTCTCTATTACGAGCATCTTTCCCAGTATGAGATATTCGATCTTCCTGAAACCAGATGAAAATTTGGTAACATTATACTGTTAGAACTTTTTAAGTGAATAAACAGTAAGAAAACAGAAAGGCAGAGCTGGTGTTGGTTACAAAAAGACGAAAATGCATATAAAAAGGGTAGAAGGAATGAATGGAATAGAGTTGTAACCAAAAAAACCTTGGCCAAAGATGAGCTAGAATAGTACGACCAGATATTTACATACCAGCCATGAGACAGCTGTTTCAAAGGATCTATGCACGATTGCCGTCAAACACTGGGAAACAGCAGGAGTAAGATTTGGGGTTTTCAGATATTCGAAGACACAGCTGAAGGCACTTCGAGAAGCAGATACACTTGAGTCACCGTTAAGGATACCCCCGTTGCTAATAAAGCGTATGATTTCTAATAAAGCAACAGCAAGCAAATAGGTAGCCTTCACTCCTGAAAGAATTTTAAAAAGAGAGAAATTCTAAGTATCTAAGATATCCACACTAAAGTCCATCAAGCAGATATGGAACAATAACTCCTTGTTTGTTTTACCTGATATGGTGTTCATTGCTGCAACGTCAACTCGGCCACCTAAGGCAGTTGAAAGAGCAAGTCTTTGTGTTGAAGCTACTTTCTCATTTCCATTTCCTCGACGACTACCAGGATTATGTAGGGCGTTAAGTTCTAATTCGTCTTCAAGCCATTTTACAGAACTGACAACCTACAAAGAGCAATGCTCAAATATTTAAAATTTTATTAAAGAGCAAAAGGATCTCCTGGGAGATGTAGAGTATATTTAGAAGGCTTAAAGTAGGGTGAACAATAAATTAAACTCTAAAAATGACCTTCTAGACTGACTTACAAGGGGGGGAGTGCCTTGAGAAATCCGCTGGACAGCAAGAGCCCACTGAGTATTCCACATGTAAGGCCCTCCCACAGCTTGCAAGCCACTCGTGCTTCCCGAACCGTTCACTGAATTGGAGGTTGACTTTACAGCTGGTGATGGAGCTTTCACAATAGGAGGGGCTAGACCAAAAAGGGCTATATAGAACCAAAGATTACGGAACAGCTTCAAAAGTGAGGGTTCCACATCCAAAGTGGGATCAAAATCCGAACATATCTCCGCCACAGCAGGAAGAAGAGGCCCTAAAAAATCCACACCACTCCTGGAAGAAAAGGAAACACCCTCTAAATAATCCAGTCAAAAAAAAAACTTCTGAGGTGGAGAAACGTGAACTGGATATTGTCCAATTATTCTAAGCTTTTAGGAATTTGTTAAGTGAAAAATGATTACTTTATCTATAATGTTAAAAAGCATGACCACAACACTGATCATCCTTCATGCAATACTTAGCCCTTGCTAGGAGCATATAGTAGCCAACAAAAGCTGTTACCAGCAGATTTGTCGTAATTTGTACAAATTTTCTTATGTAAAAATACTTCATTAGACTAACCATAAACAGTCGAAAAACTCTATGTTTATACAAGCTAAGATGATATAATTACCCGCCACTTTTGGACTCAGCAGCCAGGCCTACATCTGAGCATAAGGAAAGCAAACGATGGCGGTAGTCCGAACGCAATTTTGTATCCGTTAGACCACTGGCAATTGTAAGAAACCCTGCAGGAAGAGTCTATAACACAACTGGATCTGTTAGGATCAGTGTAATAGTTAAAACCAAAAATATGCAGAGAGTAAATTACCTCTATACGCTCAGTAGTGGCTTCTGGTGCTGATGTTTTGCTTTCTACAGATCCTACATTAGACAGTTTGCTCAAGTAACTTCTGGTCATCAGAACTACTGTCTCACGGTAAGACTTCTCAAACCCTAATGTTGCTATGCGAGAAACAGCATCAAGAAGCTGCACAAAATTGGCAAAGGTGCATAAATAAATATGTCAAAAGAAATATAAAGATATGAAGTTCGGTAAAGTAACATATACAGTATACTATGGTACAAAATGGAACCATACTTGGAGTCGTAAAAAGCTAGGAGTCGAAGCATCACCCTCTTCCAGGCTTTCAATAAAAAGTGGCAAAATCATGTCTGCTACGTCGGGTTTCTTTACAGCAACATTGAGATCAGCAAGTAGCCTTATCACGTTTAGCTGTACAGCAGGCACATGCTTTTCTCTATCAACCTGGACACGAAATTATGAGACTTAGTGGAAAGGTAAAATAACAATGAAACATAACGAATGTAGATAAATCAGCTAAGAGGCAAGGTAAAATGATTTTCTCCACGTTAAGAGAAAGGACTAGAGTTACCTGTTCTTCATAATCATTTCTTTCACGAATACTTGACGCTAACCCCATAATGAAGGTATCCACTGGAGCTCGGTCCTTGTCCCAGCCAGATTCAATAATCTCACAACTAGTCTTGAATATGCTCTCAATCATAGCCCCTTGATCAGGCTGTTCAAACAACAATTAGAAATAGTACGAGGAAACGTATTTCAGTAATTTAAGTTAAAACGAACTATTGTATCTGTCCAAACTTGTGACAGGATGTGTTCGACTGTGCTTCTATAGGGCTAGAGGCGCAATATAGTAGAATATGCTGCTCGTTTGAATTTTTATTTTTTTTCAAATTACCTGTGCACAGACTGCCAGTACCAATGGTTTAAGTCGGATGAGCAACACACGAAGTGGCTGCCCTCCTCGTGCCACTGCAATCTTTGCAATCCCAGAAAGCAGAGAACCGAACAGCTCTTCACAGGCCTTCATTTTCCGCCAAACAGATGTCAAGCAGGCATCTGCAGCATCTAATAGCAGTGCAAGAGTCTCCAGGACCAACCTCTTAGAAGTTTTTCCATCTGTTTCGAGAGACACTAGGCTCTTGATTTTCATTTTCGCTGCAGCGTGATAAACAGACAGTTTGGCATTGACTCTAGTTTTCAGAACTGGGCCCTGTTCGTTCCAATCTCGCTTTCTTGACTGTAAAAACAGAAGGCAAAAACATAATCATCGTCTCTTCTAAGAAATCCATACTCCACTCAAGATTCACCGTCATACCAACCCTCATAAAAACATTCCAAATTTTTACAGGACGAAGGACTATCAACTAGCGATTACTTCACCTAGAAATCTTGTCTAATAAGGGGGCCTAAATAAAAGAGTTACCTTGAGAAATGCAGACATGGACTGGAGCTGCTTCTTGGCTATAAACCTCACTTGATCCTGAAGTTTAGAATCAATTTTGACTTTATCCAAAATATGAGTGATCAACCTAAAGGCAATCTCCTGCATCTCCAAGCTCTCGATGGATTCATCCTCAAAAGAAGCCACTTGTTGTCTAAACACAGGGTTAGAGCCACCACTCCCTTCGCTGAATCCGAAACTCAGCTGATCAACACCACTCTTCCACACGATACTACCCCCATTCACCACCACCGAGGAGCTCTTAGAGGACACGGTGGAGCCAGGACTAGACTCCTCAGTTTGGCCCGAGGGATAACGGTTCGCGCTCACCGGAGAGCCCTGCGCCGAAGAAGCCTCGTCCGAGTTCTGCTGCCGCTGGTTCTCCTTGGGGCTCACAACAAACTGATCGAGCAGCATTGTGATCAACTTATCACCATCAGACTGAAGAATCGACGGGAAATTCAGAGAAATCGCGACCAAGAACGCCTTGGAAATCGACGGATCCCCTCCTCCGTCGCCATCGCGGCAGCTCGTAGCGGCGGCTATCACGACCTCCCCCGTGAACCTAGCGACCTCGGTGCCGAACTCCGGCGATAGATCCGCCGCGCGCGAGAGGTAGCTGAGGAAATCGCAGTAGAACGCGGAGATGGACTGCGGAGGGAAGGAATGCGGCCAGAAGGAGCGGCGGAAGGACGCGGGAGCGGCGCTGAGGAAATCCGTGACGACGGATTTGGCGCGGTTGTCGGTGGAGTCCGGATTCTTGGAGATGATCCGAGCGACGGCCAACACGGCGTTGAGGTGGCTTCGAGAGACTCTGGGGGAATCGGCGAGGAGCCATTCGGTTTGGGGACAACGGCCGCATATCCAGGCTAGTTTCTCCGAGAATTGCTTTGGATTCTCCGCTATAATGTCGCAGAGCTCCGTCAATGCCTCCATCGATGATTCAGAGAACGACGAAACGAAACGAAAAGCAAAAGGAAATAAACGAAGAAAAAAAAAACTAGCTGGAAAAGGAAACTTTTCGCGATCCGATCTGCGTGTGGACGGAGTCAAAATCTCGATCCACGAACGACGGAGGAATCGTAAATGTGAGTGTACGAATTATAAACTGGAATGCGTGGCTGGGTGTAGGAGGAGGAGGAAGAAGGCATGGAAGGGGTTTGAAGGCTCATTGTGACGTCGCCTGAGTCGCCATTCGTGTTCTCTACCTTCTCTCTCTCTCTGGTTTAATCATTTTGTCTGTTGTGAAGGGTACTTATAAGGGGGTAAATAGGTAAAGATGCTAAAAGGTTGATAGAGAATATCGGTACAGCCAAAATATGAATCGACGATGCTTGTGAACCTTGGATGAAAGCTTTTATCAGAGAATAGCATTATGATATACTGTGTAATTTCTCCAATATGTCTGAGAATTGTACACATTTGTTGGAAAAAACAATGCAGCCATTTCCATAAGTTATGCTCAAGAAAGAGAATGAAAACACTCCCATTACAAAGATATGATATCAAAATTTTGTTTTATAGTTTTTGAACGTCTGGATCCATGTTCGATTGTACGCCCTGCACCAAGCTGAAGATCTCCTGTAATCTGTTTCTTCATAAGCTGCATAATTTGATATTTTCTGGGGTTTGAACCCAGACCTCCGGGTGTAGAAGCATTACATGAACCCTTAGTCAAACCATTGGATCAAGGGGACTTCTACATAAAAATATTGATTTGATATTTCAAATTTGGAAATTTAAGTCAAATAGTTCTTCAAATGAAAATTATTTTGCCTGTTTTTTTTTTTTTTTTTTTTTTTTGTCTCTGAGCCTGGTTTTTTCAAATTTAAAAATTCTATTACATTAGTTTTTTGAAAAAATTATCTTCGAACCTTGCAATGTGAATAATTACACTGAGCTCGAGCTGACTACTTTTCCTGTGGATTGAAAATTTAAATATCTACAGTTTATTCTTCTCTTCCTTTTTTGCTAGAAATTTAATCATATTATTATGAGATATGTTATGGAAAAAATTATAATAACTTATTGGAGATTAGAGATTGTTCACAAATTTCGTAGTAAAATATAATTTCGAGTGATATGAGAAAAACGTATAGACTATCTAAGATAATAATCGAATATGTGAATTGTTAAATTCTTTTTGGGGCAAACTTCGAACTGTTACTTAAACAAAATTGTTAGACAAATAAGATTGTGAATTCAAATCACAAATAGAAACGAAAATTTATTTTAACGCTATTAAGTTGAGATATTTGAACAAAAAAAATTCATAATCCATGCATTTTTAGACATCATAGCCTCATAGGACTATAATAATTATAAAATATGTATATTAACGAGATATTAAGTCTGAAATCCAAATAACACACAACGAAGAAACGACAAAAGGGATCAAATCCATGCAATACAACTGCACTTTTTTCACCCAATTATTCACATAAAAATGCACCAAATTAAGAAAAGCAACAAATCCAAGTAGAAGAAGAAGATAGAAATCAACCTTACCCACCTTACCAGTTACCTACCACCACGGTTAAAGAGCTCACTGTCAGGCTCAAGCATCTTGCAAAGACCCAGATACGTCAAGTAAAGCACACGATCCTTAGCTCCGGTCCGGTGACTCTTGGAGTGTTTGCAGAAATTCTTGAGCTGCTCCAACGTACAGTAACCCAGCATCTGCCCCAAAAGCAAAAACAGCCAGTTGATCTGACTCTTCCTCTGAGCAATCACCGGCTTCACCGCCTTGTCACGTCCGCAAAGCTCGCACCTCATCGGCTCCGGATTCGTCCAGAACGCCGGGGCTCGCTCCCTCATGAGCCTCTTGAGCGACGCAAAGACGCTAACCACCTCGGAGAACTTCTCCCTCAGATCGTAGCTCATCTGGTACACTTTCTCGCAGTGCTTGCACTGCACGTTGCCTGTGATGGTGGTGATCTGCTTCGATTCGAGATTCTCCAGGCTCTGTATCGCTCCGCGTTTGCTCGTCGCCCAGGGATACGGCGGCGGGATGGTGTCGTCGTCTTTTCGGTTGTTACGGTTTGATTGCGATCTGTAACTCCGACGCGATTCGACGACCAGGGCGGAGGAGGATACTGGTCTAACGGCTGGAGTGAGGAAATCGAACGGCGGAGCGTACGGTGGCGGCGGGGGATGAATCGGTGCTGACGGTCCTCGAGAGAGTGTCTGGTACGGAGAGTAGCTGAACGACGACGGGAGTAGATACGACGGCGGCGGTGATGTCGTCGCGAAATAAGGCTGATACGACGGAGGGAACCGCGCCATCAGGTAACGTGGCGACCACGTCTGCATCGGAGCGACAGGCGATGGCGGTGCTAGACGAAGCGGCGTCGGCGACGACGCGATCTGAGAGGAGGAGTACGGTGTTGGCTGGCGCAAGCTCAGTGAGAGAGGAAGGAGTCGTGCGGCGTCGTTATCATCATCATCACCAGTCTGTACGACGACGACGTCGTTTCGAGGAGGCTCGTTCATCGCCACCACTACCCGATCGTCTTCCCAAACTTGAGACTGGACGCCGTCGTTTTGAGGAGGCTCGTCCGTCACCATTAACGCTGGGTTTGTTCGACGGCGTTGATTGCTGGTGATCTGATCGTCTTCCCAGCTAGCTCTTCTCCTCTGGTTGCCACCGATACCGTCCATGTGGGAAAGGGGAAATGGTGAGAGAAATTAGGGTTTTGTGTACGGAGAGGAAAGAGACAAAGCGTCAGAGTGTGTGCTGGTCTCTGGGGAGTAAAAGAAAAAGGAAAGCGTCAGAGTGCGTGCTGGTCTATGGGGAGTAAAGAAAATGACGAGAAAGTACTGAGAGCAAAAAGAAATAAAGACAGAGAAGAGAGGAGAGAGAGAATCTTTTCTGTTATGCAATCAACTTGATTTTCTCTCCGTTTTTCCGAGTATTAACAGAAATATATTTTTCCTTTTTTTTCTTTTAGTTTTGGATATTCAAGTGATCAGTTATGAAAATTAAAAACTGTATTAGTAATCGTTTGGATAGGTTGTTTTCGGTGAAAAATATAGATATAAAAATTAAGATACATTGTGGTAGAAAAATAATCCTGTTTTGAGCCTGCTACTTTTTAGATATTTGTACTATTATTTCTCACTTCATTTACGCTCGCATTTGTTAATGACCCAGTTGTTGTAATCAAACTTATCGTGCGTTTCTTACAGATATATTTGGTTTACACTGACTTCGAGTCTTCCAAATCTCTATGAACTAGCATGATTTTCCATTATGATAATTTTATGATTTTTATAATTTACACACAAAAACTGTGAGAAATAGTTGCAAAAATATTTGATTAGTAAGCATGTATCGTTTTAAGGTGAAAAAATAGAAATTAGGGATTTTCCCTACCATTAACATTGGTAAATAAGATATTGTGGAAGAAACACTAAAGTTCATTTCAAATTTTGAAAAACTGTTATGACATATGAGACTGCTATTTTTTAGGTCTCGTGTGCGATTATTTCTTAGTTCATTTAAACACTCAATCATAGCCCAGCTGTTATAATTACATTAATCTGATACTTCTTCCAGAAATATTTGGTTTACGTTTACTTCGAAATCCTCAAAATTCTATGCTTTTTAGGTTTTCATTATGAGAAATTTATGATATTTTTATAACTTATCACAAAACATAGTTGAAAAAATACTTGAAAAGGAGTTGAGAAAAATTGTTACTAATTTATTTATACTACAATATTATTGAAAAGCTTTGAATACAAAATTCGTATTAAAATATATCCGTCATGCAAATTTTTAAAACCTGGTCAACCAAGGTGAAAAATAACGAGAAACAAGTTTACTGATATAGTCCAATAGTCATGAATCCAATATGAGAGTGGGCTAAGTGTGGCCTTAAGTTCATACCATTTGAACTGATGTAAAAATTATCTGAAGCTTTTGTTTCTCGTGGTAGATAGTTGCTAAGGATTTGAATGTTTGATGTAACCTTAGTTAATGATGACGATAGCTGTTTAAGTAAATTAGAAAGTAAAAGTATCAGTAATGGCGTATCTAGAAAAAAAACTTAAGTTAGAACTTAGAAATGTTTAGGGTAACATTAGTGGACTATGACTCTCTCTTGTGTGACAATCACCCTCACTTCGTCTTCTGTTGCTTTGCATGCAAGCCGTGGGTGTCTCGATTCCACCTTCTCTGATCTCTAATTAACTCTTCGTGACCTTTTCAGGGGTGACTTGGCTTCAATATGCTCTGGGTCATTTAGGAATTTCTTCTCCATTATTTGGATTCATGGCTTTAGTAATGGGATTCTGTCCGATTACTAATCACTGTACCAATGGGCTTCTGTCCATTTTTATTCACTGCACAAGTGGGCTTTTGTCGAACTCTCTCCTCTTTTCAGGAACGAGTCATTGATATGGTGTTTCATTTTAAGGCATTTTCTAAGGTGGATTTAGTGTATGCTACTTCTGTCAATTTTAAATATATATACAAGCAAAGTTTCAAAAGAATATTAGTTGAGATCTCTTTTTTTTTTTTGAGATCTCTTTTTTTTATTAAAAAAAGAAACATATGAAAAAAGAACATAGAAAAAAAGAGATGTGAGAGATGCTTCTCGTCTCAGAAACCCCAACTTCTTTTTTGAATCATCATAAATAATCACAACTAGATTTCGACCCGCGCTTAAAAAGCGCAGGGTTTTTGAATTATCATTAAAGTTTGATACCAATTAATATTTTGAGATTATTGTACATTATTGTGTTCTAAAACCGTATTATATAAAAGAAAATATTTTTTTTAATATATAGTTTATGAATTAGTTTATTTGAGATTTTGTATATATATTTTATATAACTTTTTCTTAGGTCTTGGTATTTTATCGTACCTGAAAAACCAAAAAAAAACCGACTCTGAAATACATGTGCAGTTCATGTCTGAATATATTATAAGTACCTATTTAATATATATTTTGACCCGCGGGGCTCTGTTTGAGCTCGGGTCCTCCCCTAAATCTGATTAGGTGCGCAAAGTATCTGAAATATTTTGTATCTTTGGTATGGGTATTTCAGACATGTCTTTGGTATTACATATAAGTTTTAAGTTTGGATTTTTGGGTAAAATTTAAATTTAAAAATATATTTCAGGTCGATAAAAATTTTGGGTACTTTTTAGTTTCATCGGGTTAGATTACGGGTAAATGTTTGGATATTTTGGGTATTTTTCGTGTTTCAAGTACATTGAGTCTTTTTCTGGGTCCTAAATAGCCTAACCAATCCAGAGCAGTAACATACCCAAAATTATATTTATTTTATAAATATTTGAATTATGAACCCGAACCAACTCAGACCTGAGAGGAACCAACATATACAATATGAATATGTTTGCATGTCACGTAATTGCAATAGGAGGTGGACCAAGAGGTTATAATATCTCATGTCTAACCTGTTACATAATTAAGAGCATTATAATATTTTATAGTTTTCGTGTGAATATTATATATTTTAAATGTCTCACCATTTTGTAATGCAATTGTATCGTGATATTAATTTCTTTTGCTTTATAAAATTTTATTTTTTCTGTTTTAAGTGGTCTATATTTTTTTATATATATTTACAATGCAGATGTATCATGTATTTGTCATAATCTATTTATTAGTAATTCTTTTATTGTTTCCATATTTAAAGGTAAGATATTTTCTCTGGAATTTATTACATGTATTCGAGTTATGGTAACTGAATATATTTGATGAGATATTGATTACAAATCGATTTTTCTTTTTATATTGCTAAAAAGCCATAATTTTTTTTTAATGCTATCCATGTTTCCATGCTATCTTATAGCCAAACACTCCAAATTTTTTTAATCCTTCTATTCAAGTTTCCAAACATTCTGATTTTGTACTTGAGTTTTAATAAGATAGATCTGCCCTCGTGATCCCAAGATCATTAAATCTTGTCAGTTGTCATTGAGAGAAATAAGAAGTCGTAATTGGAACTTTGATCATAGGATAAGTCTCATTTATGTACTACTTCTGGAGTAATATCTACAGAATGATACAATATTATATCAGGATGCATGATATATATGTTACATTAGTTGTAGTAGTGTATTCACGTAAGAAGCTGCAAGTCACACGAAAGATGGCAATCACCAAAGCCAACAAGCCTTTTTTTCTTTCAAACCATAGTTATTTATTATAATACACATACTCACATCAACATATGTAGAGAAGAGAGCCAAGCTTCGATTTCCTAGTTTGCTAACCACACGATGTTATCAAGAGGGAAGAAGTGGCAAACCGGTGCGGACCTTGGCTCTATCTTCAACACCTTGAAAGCTACATGATCAGCGTTCCACATAGACGTGTTCATATGACAGACAGCAGGTCCCACTACCCGTTGTCTCCCATCATCTGTGACCAGACTAATCTCAAAGACTCTGGCTCCACTTTTGTGACCATGGCAATAGTAAACTACATAAGGGTATGGCATTCTGTGACATCCCAACATTTTAATCCCAACAAGCTCCTTCGGAGTCTCGGCGAAGGTATAATTATGTAAAGCGTAGCTTATAGTGTTTTGAGCAATTACTTTAGTCGTCATGACCTTGATATCAGCATTAGACGCTATTGTTTTCTTTGCAAGATCAAGCATTGACTCCAACGAGGTCCCACAAAACTTATACTCTCCTTCAATAGCCTTGTAGTTACAACGTACCAACGTCTCCTTCATGGCTTTCCCTTGAGGAGACTCTTTGGAGACAGAGAAGTGATTGAGAAGGAAGTCAAGCTTTGACTTAGTGAAAGGAATGAGATCAGCTTCTTGTCGTGTGAGAAGTGGAGGAAGTGTTCGAAGTTCGTTTTTGTCGAAGTAAACGAGCAATTTGGCTCCTAGTCTAAGATCATTGAAGTTGAAAAACATGTACATTGAAGGATCCTCGAATTCACCATCTTTGAGCAAATGAGTAATATCTTGGCCTTCTTGTTCCTTATTTGATATCATCTTTCTTGAAGTATGTGCCTCCACGACCAGCTAAAACAAAACCGATTCGAGAAATTTAGAGACGAAAACTTCAAAATAATACCCAATTTTTTTTACTTCCAATTTACAAAAATTCTAATAAGATGTTTCCCAGAATAAAAAGAAGATTTTATTCTTAAAACTATATAACAGCCATGATGCTTATAGTAGCACTTATATACTGTATTCGGTTCAAGAAACAGCCCAGAAATAATGCTTTCAACCCAAGCCTTATATAAAACACACATACACATATAGAGAGATGTACATAAACATGTGTACATACCAGAGAGAAGAGGAAGAGGACGGTGGGGAAGGTAACAAAAAATCGCAAAGAAGCCATGGATTTTATTCTCTATGTGGAGAGAGATGGGTTTCTTCTTCCTCCTCTTCTTCTAGTTTTGACTTTTTCTTCTAGTTTTGACTTACTTTTAGAAAAATGAGCAACTTCTTATAAAAACAATTCAACTGATCTTAGATCTCAATGAAGTATGTACATTCATCTCTCTATATATAATCAATCTACTTATGCTGATGCTGAGTGCTGGCTTACTGGTTTTTTATTTTTATTTTTATTTTCAGTGATGTTTCATCTATTAGTTTACACATTAAAGTAGACTGATCATTTTTTATTTCATCTGTTTAGTATTGTTAACTATTGTGAAGCCTGCAGTTTCTCTCTCTCTTTTTACATTGTCATGTAATTTGAAACGGTAAAAGATACCAATATTAAATAACTTGATATTATCTCAAAGAGAATGATTCGATTGATTCTATAATACAAACTGTATATTTCACGGATCATTCTTTATGTCGTAATGGGAAAAATAATAATAAAAGAACCAAATCTTATTTTGTATATTAGTTAGAGTCGCAATCATTTTAGAGTTAGACAGAGAATTTTAGAGTAATATACAAATAGTACAATTTTAACAGAAATTAATATTCATAAATAATTTTTTATCATGTCTATTTCATATTGAATGCTATTTTTTTAAACATATTGAATGCTTCTATTTATCAAAAAAAAAACATATTGAATGCTTCTAGTTTTAAATTCTCTCTATATTATTTGAGAAGTGATTTTGACACATATATTCTCTATAATCAGTTTCACAAAAGAAATATAATATGGTACTAAAATTGATGACATGTATTCCGGAAAAATATGACATGAATTATTTCATTTAATATAGATTTATATTTTTGATAAAAAATTTAGAATATGGTAATAATTCACACATTATATTTAATAATATTTATTTTTGGTAATTTTTGTTAAATATGGTAATATCTCATACATCATCTATAAAATAAGTATATTCGTATATAACATTACAAATTTCGAAATTTTTTTATTTTTATTTTTTATAATTATATAATTTGTATTACTAAAGATTTTTAAAATAGCTACAATTTTTAAAATATTTAGATTTCTAATCGTAGAATCATTAGTTTTTTATCTACAAATTTATAAATATTTTTTAGTTTAAAAATTTGATAATTATACAATTTTATATCATTTTGTTAGTTTACTACAAATTTATTGAATATATTTAAACAATATAAATAGATAGAAAATACTATCTAAGATTATAATTTAAATATATACATATATATTCTTCCATACATTTCTAAATAAACAAAATCATTTTATATTAATTTAATATTTAACTAAATCAATCTGTTTTCAAATATTGCTAAAAACTAATAAAATCTATAATATTTAGTAAAATTTATTTTTAAATATAAATTAAATTTAAAAAAAATTATTTATACACATGATGTAAGAAAACACTTAGTTTTTATTGTTGAAAACGAAGTCATTCTCACGAAGTCTTGAGGTACTCTTAAAAAAAATTTGTTTTCTCAGAGCATCTCGAGTGGGCAGAAATTAAAGTTTTGAATGGTAAACAGCGTCCCGGTCCACACCGCAGTTAACAGTAACAAAAATCTCTATATATATATGTTTTTTGCTTGTCCTGTACCGCTCAATCCGCGGTAACCATTCGAAATCTAAATAAGTTTTTTACAAAAAAATATATAACTATTTTAATCATTTAATTAAATTTTACCTTTTTAAATTAACTCTACCAATACAAAATGCACACCTGTGGACGAATCCATCAAAGATTATGGAGGAGTACCTTCAGCAAGAGACCAATTCTTCCTCTCTCCTTTAATTATGTATTATCTTTCTTACTTTTTTACTTTTTATTAATTACTTAGTAGTGAGAAATTGTCTGAGAGACTCCGAATAGAAAAGGGTTAGCGCAATCGCAATATCTTTTTCACTAAAAGGACTGTTTCTAATATTCTTATAACTACAGGAAGGCCACTGAGCTTTCATTGAACTTAGTCGCATCATCATTGACATGTACTTTTTACATTAATACCAACCCACCAGTTACAATCTTTTGACTTATGAATGCATATCACACAATTAACACAATCAATGTTATCATGAATTTGTGCGAACCAAAAAAAAAAAAAATCAGAACGAATCTTTTCACGTACTTTTGATGGATAATTTCATTAAAAAAAACTGTAAACATTTGGTAGTCTAATTTTCTTACAAAAACTTAAAAGTCTCTCGAACTAGAAGTTGATTCTATGTGAGATATTGATTTTTGGGGACACAGTATTTAACACCCCAATTAAAGATCTAAAACTGTTTTATATTGTATTTTGTAATCTCATGTTCATATCAATCAGTGATTCCGTTTTCTTTATACGGCTTTTAGTTAAAACTGCAGAAATTAGGAAAACATAAAAATATTCGGACAAAAAACATAAAGCTATAAA
Organism: Raphanus sativus; assembly: GCF_000801105.2. Classification (NCBI taxonomy): domain Eukaryota; kingdom Viridiplantae; phylum Streptophyta; class Magnoliopsida; order Brassicales; family Brassicaceae; genus Raphanus; species Raphanus sativus. The sequence goes on along the minus strand of NC_079515.1, from coordinate 29,095,461 downwards.
AAATAATCTACATAAATTATTCTGTATAACAACTAAAATTATTTCAACCAATGAAGATAAATACTACATAACATTTTGACCAAAAAAAAAAAAGATAAATACTACATAATACAAATGGTCATACAACACTAAAGAAAGACTAATCATTCATAGTTATCGGTGAAAATGTAACAAAACAAAACATGCAAAAAATTCAAAACATAATATTCTCAAAGAAAAAAAATTCGAAACATAAAGTATTATGTATAATACTTTTCAGCAAACATAAATTATAAAATTGTAATACTTTTCAGAAAACAAAATTCACCTAATATAACTTCTCATCGATAGGTAAAATTATTCCGACAATAAACCTTATCTATACTCTTTATTAACTAGACCCCATAACATAAGAATATAATTCACGCAACTGTAGTCGAGTGTTACATCAAACTCGAAAAGGGTTAAATGTTTCAGGATTTAAAATATATTTTCATACTACTCATCTGTGTAACCAGATGATATGAATATCTAACTTTCATATAGAATAACTATGCTTCTTTATCGTCGGTGGATCAATCCCCTAAAAATTTGTCTAGGCCAGGCCTGGGACATCCCACGTTATCCACACAAAACATGAGAATATAAGAAAAATTCAGTGTCCACTTATGAGAAGCACTAATATCAGCTTTTTCTTTATGACTTTTTTTCTAAAGGTAAGCAGGTTGCTATGATTACCCATTTTTAATTGGAAAACTGTAGAAGCGGTTTCAAATCTTTAGACAAAATTCCAAAAGCTAGCAAAGTTTTCTAAAAAGTTGGGTAAAGTATGAGCTAGTGTACTTGGCCAAACAGGCAAAGACCATATTGTTGAGATCATAATAAGAGAAATTATATTTTATTTAAGGTCCGGTGTACCATAATCACAACACATCGTCGCCTAAAGTATTCAAAGAATTGAGAAGATCAACTTCAAATTAATGGTGGGGTCTTATTAACCTATTTATCTCCAAACAATTAAAGCAGTTAGGTTATTTGTGCATAATAGTTGCTGCCAAACCAGTTTTCTTAACTTCATAATTTATCATATTTTTAAGCCTTTTAAAAAATGCTGTCACAACGTATCTGTTTTGCAACACATGAATAAACTGTTTTGGAGAATCTGGGAGTATGTAGAGAATGATCATTTCATATGAATCTTCTGGTATACATGGAAGGGACGAAATGCGGAATTTTGAATAAATTTAATAAGGATCCACGAGATATGCCAGGTCTAGCAGAAGAAGAATCAACACTTGGCATGAGGCTCAGGTCCAACCGGTCCAAGATAAATCAGAGGGGATCAATTTTGCGGCGAGAAAAGGAGAGTTCTACTATGCCATAATATATAGGTAGATGGTGTTTTACATATATTTATTGGAAGGACAAAATTTTGTAATTGATAATTGATGGTACAATACTTTAGACGTTTCGATGGTTTGATTGGGGCTAGAAACACAAGGTGTAACTTATCTTCCCTAAATGTGGAGTTAGAGGCCTTTATTTAGGCGATGAAGAATTTGCGACATGAAACATTTACAACAAATTATTTTTAATTGGTGAACATGGTTTCGAAACCAGAAAAGTGGCCAATCTTTATAGTTTATTTGGAGGATATACAACGCCTCATGAAAAGCTTTACAACAACCCGTATAATACATGTTTCCTGGACTCAAAATATAAGGGCGTATATCTTTTTTTTTCTGATAATCGGGGGATATCTGAAGATCCAACCGACTAATCACTTGGAGATTTGATTACCGGCGCTAATCAGATCTGGTTGCTCACAAGAAAAAATAAATATTTCAGTCGCTTGACCACAAAAATAGATAAACCTGAGTTGATGTAAATTGAATCCAACTTCTTTAGGAACACTTGGAACGCCATGTGCCACCAAATTGTACATTTTCGTTAAAATAGTCCAATTAATTTTCTAATCAAAATCTGCAAAATCATATTTTCCCAGAAAACACAAAATAATTTAGGAAAAAATTGACTTCTACCATATTATTGATATCACAAATCATGTTTATTTTCATTAAAAAGACATTTTCTAAAATATATTCTTCATTTAAGAACCAAAGTAATCTTATAACCTTGTTTTATAGATATATAAATATAAATAATTACTTAAAAAGTTATACCTTTCAGTTTATAATTTCAAATTCAAACTTTTTATAAATTTTTCTATTTTCGTTTTTGAAAATTGTTTTTATAAATTCGAACTTTCTTTTTAATTTTTTAAATGAAAAAATTAGATATTTATTTTTATATTTATTAAAATCCTAACCATACATTACAAAACTGGACCCCAACACTAAACCCTAAGTATAAATTAGTTAACCCTATGAATATAAGTGTATATTTAATTTGAAAATGAAGATAAATGTGGTTAAAGTAAATATGAAAAGTGATATTAGAAATGTGATCGTTTTGGCAATTTCTTAATAATTTATTTGAAAATTATAATTAGTTCATTATTATAAATAAAATCATGTCTTTTTACTCGTTTTAAGTACTAGTATTCAAATGATATTATAAAATAAATAAAAAACAACGTAACGTATTGCATGTGTATGTAAATATTACCTATAAAAACGAACAACATTGGAATGCAATATCTAGGTATTTCACCCAAATGCTACATGTAGATACCTAAATTTGTATATACGTTATTGCTTTCAAATATATACTAGTATTGTCTTCAACTTCATCAGCATAAAAGTTGTAACCATTGTTTTTTTTTTAATTTTGAACTTATGAAAATGTATCATTTTGATATCTATGGATAGTCAGTATAATATTATCTTCTATTATATTGTGATATGTAATATTTATTATTATACTTTTTTATTTTTTTCTAGATTCATGTAAATATTTACTAATGTTTGTTACAAAATAATAGCTCAATAAATTAATTCAAATTTATCATATATAAAAACATTTTCTGAATAAATAAAAAATGAAAATAATATACAAATGATATTTAATTAAATGTTTGTATAATAAAAAAATATATATGTGTGTGTGTCCAATGTCCATTGTGCGGCTTCACTCTAGTAAATAACTATTAAATAATTAAAGGTAACAAAAGTAGGGGTTATCCCTATATACTAAATCACAAGTCACCTTACCAATCAAAATATGCCACATAATTTATCTTTAAAAATTATTTAAAAACAGTTAAAACAAGATAAAAAAAAACTTATCTACGATTTCGCAAAACAACCCACTACTGCATTACCATGATCCTCATTCTTCCTCCACGATCTTTTCGTTTTCCTATTCCTATATCTTTCAAACTCGACATTAGCAGTCTGTCACGAGCCAATAGTAAATTACTTATGAGTAAACGAATCTCAGCAATTCAAATTCTCCGGTTACGTTATCAAAATTATGTGTACAGTTTTTGCTTCATCAGAACCTGTTTAGGGTGAAGAGGGTTTGAGAAACAAGGGATATGGTGGATCCAAGTTGATGGAGATTATACCAGTGTAAAGAGATTTTACGGTAAAATCCGGCGGAAAATGAGAAAGACGGAGAAGGTAGATCGAGAACAGACGTAGACGTGGTACAATAGCAGTAATGAATTTTGATACATTTTTCTCTATAATTTTAATGTTTCAGATATTGAGTGAGAAAGTTGGTTTTGGTATGTTATAGGAACTTCAAGTGGTGAAAAGAAGCAAAGTCAGTGCTGCCATAGAAACATTCATCAAATTTCAAAAGAGAACCAACAGAGGTATATACTAGCTACATGTCTGTATTATCTTTTTAGTTTCTCAAAAAATTTGGTCCACCTTCACTGCACTGCAACTCTTCACGAGAATATTTTACTTACATAGTAGCATACACTAAGTAGTAACTATCCTCTATTCTCAAAATAAAAAGTTTGAGAACATATAATTCTCTTGATTTGCTTTCATAGAATAGTGTTTCTCTGTAATATTTTTTTTGGTGCAAATGTTAAGAGTTTCTCTGTAATATTGTTTCTGTTTGCAATTAAAATTCTAAATGTGATGAAAAAGTAACCATAAGTTGCAGTTTAAGAATTACTAAAAACAGGTTAACAACTAAGAAAACACACAAACAGAACAAGACATAAAAAAGAGATGAAAAGCTTCAAACAAAAAAAAATATTATTTTGTGAGCTAATTAAGATCAATGCAATTTTAAAAAAAAAAATCTAACAGATATATTTGTGGTTATTCAATGATATATTAATGGTTTGTTTATGTATACTCAACTCTTTCTAATAAATTAATATAATCTTAGTTATATATTATTAAAATTTCTTTGTAAGTAAATTATTTTCGTGCGTAGCACGAGGTCAAAACTAGTCTGTCATATAGCAAATGTGCAAAAACATTCAAAGTTGACCCGCTTCACTTGTCATTTTTATAATAATCAAACTTTTGACCTGTCTATTTCAACAATTAAATTAACTCTCACGGAGAAAAGCCAACATATGCTTTTAGATTTTTTAATTAAAAACTTATAGGGGTGGGGAATAATCTAAAGAGAAATAACGAACATTTATATATATTTATATATCCAAACTGAAATTGATCACTTAAGAAAACAACGATCTCAAGATCATCAACAATATATTATCAGAAAATGTAACGAAATATTAGGTTACTGTTTATAAATACACACAGAAGAAAATATATTTGTTTGTTGCGAAAGTAATTTTTGGAGTTCTAGTTACGATAGTTTGTATCTATTTACCCCTATTATTTCTTGTTTTATTTAATCACGGAATCTTTGTTATTTAATTAATAAACTACTGGAAAATTAGCATACTAAATCATAGAACTCTTCTATGTTCTATATATAAAAAATGTTGGTAGTGATCTCTGAGCTGTAATAGTTGAAAGCTCCAGAGAAGAATAGACAAAGATCCCCACTCAAGCAGCCCACAACTCCGAAATTTAGATAAAACATAAAATATTAGGTTACTGTTTATAAATACACACAGAACAAAGTTGACCATACATTGTAGTAATATTATACTGTATGATTTTAAAATAATAAATAAAAATGCAAGGATCCAGAGGGGAGTTATCACTATTATCAAGTAAAACAACTTAAGGGTCTATATATTAACCTAACACCCGAAAATTTAACATATATCCAGCAAAATCCTCGAACAACAAAACAAAAGTTAAAAAGACATGAAGCAACAACGTTACATGGTCGTCTTCTTCTTTGTCCTCTTCAGCTTTCTCCTGGTAAAGCTTCTTCTTTGTATTAAAACTCTAACTAATCAAGATCTTATTTATACATCTAATATATATATATATATATATAATATTTGTTATATTTTGTTGGTATATAGTTTGTGAATCTGAGTGAAGGAAGATCAGGAGGGGTTGCAGAAGAATATTGGAAGAACATGATGAAGGATGAGCCATTACCTGAACCAATTAAAGATCTTCTCGACAATCCATTTAGGACAGGACAAGAGAGGTTCGTCAAAGATTTCAACACCAAGTCTATTGTCATCATCTACCACAATCCTAATGTATAATCAATTAAAATCATATAATATGGCTCTGCGTTTATGTATGCATATCGGTTTATACATGCACCGTATAAGTGTGTATTAATTAAGCAAATAACACATGCTTGAGTTGTTGTAGACTTATACAGTTATACTTGCTATATTTTCATAGTGAAGAAATGTTAACCCTAGGCTTCACGTTGTTTGTTTGATATATAAAACCAATCTACTGTGTTTTTTTCTCTCTCTTTTTCCTTTATTTTGTGAAGTTTATTTAATTAACATTTTTCTTGAAGCTTATATATTTAGTTCTATAGTAAGAGTAATCTCAAAGGATTTTACTCCCTTTCTTGAAACTTAAAAGAATGTATTCAATTTAAGATTTGTAATGTTTTATATCAAAGTAACAAATCCTCTATTACTGATTTAAAAATATCATTTAAAGTATAGTGTTTTTTGCTTAAATTACAATAAGTCATCCTTTTTTTTACAACAGGATAAGTCATCCTTAAAGTTACAAAGTAAGGATAAAAAATTATGTATTTCAAAAATGTTAATAACGTGGACACCACCAACGGTAAATAAAGTTCAAAAGAAAAAAACGTTATATGTAGAAAAAGAGAGATCCACACAATATACAGCCACGAACACTGACCAGCCCAATTCAGTTTTCACTTTTTAGTTATTAGGGTTCTACTTTTTTTTTATAGTAATTTACCGCAGAATAGATTTAATATGATAAAGATCCTCAAGAGATATAAACTGGTGGTTAGAGAGTAGAGGTAAAGAATCCTTCTTAGCATTCACATCCTGTTGACCTCTGTGTATTGCTGGTTCCAACATCGATTGTATCCGGCAAGTACCTAAAATCAAGCATCAAAACAACAAGACCACAAGTTTTAAGACAGAATCTCTGGTCCATCAACCGCGAAAAGAAGCTGTCATAAGTCTTAAAACTTACATTTCTTCCTCATCGCCACTCTTCATTGCATCCTTGGTGTTACAAAGAAACGCGTCTTCTACATTGGTGCCTTCTTTGGCAGACGTTTCATAGTATGGAATGTTTCCTTTTGAAGAACACCAAGCTCGAGCTTTCTTCTTTGAAACCACCCGATTGTTTCCACGTCGATTTTATTACCGATGACAACAAAGGGAACGTTCTCTGGATCCGACAGACTTGCCTGCAAACCACAGTAACAAGAATTAAATAAAGACATCTGGTTGGGAAGATAGCATGAATACACACACATACCTGCAGGATCAGAAACTTTTCCCTCCAATTATAGAGATCCTCAAATGATTTAGCCGAATTGACATCATAGACAAGTACACAGCAATCAGCACCCCGATCAAAAGCTCCACCCAAGGCTCTGGAACCTTCCCTGACCAGCCGTGGGGGATCAATTCTTAATCTAGGAAAGACTATGTTAATATTTTTTTTTTGTCACGAAAAGACTATGTTAATAAGTATTAGAGAATAAGTTGTAAAAATATCTTATGGCAGAACCCTGTGTTTATTCATGCATGACAAAAGAAAGTCCCTTGTAATCACATTATAAAACGTTTATAATTGGAATAAATGCACAACTATGCTAAAAAGGAAGCCCCTTGTACTTGAGTTGCTAAAACACAAACCTGTAAAGTGAAAGGCCGGTCTTCAATACTGTACTCCCTTAGTCAAGAAATCGGCTCCAAGAGTGGCCTTTGTACTGGTTGCTAAACTTCTTGTTAACATATCTGAAGGCGTGATGTTAAAGCCAAACAAGAGCACAGACTAATAATTAACGGAGACCAAAAATGTAATCATTCCATATCTAGAAAACCATAATTAACAGAGTTTAGGATACTGATTCATCAAAGAGGTCTTCTCCACCCTGCAAAATTAAAAGTCGGATGAGTCTTAACTTGGATTCAATTGCTAATTACTGAGTGAAGAATTTTCATAGATATTTTTCACATTCTTGAATATGATACAAAGAGTCAAGTCAGTATTTCAAATTTTCTTATGCAAGAACACAAACCACTTAGAGAAACCACCAAGTGAAAATAACTAGCAGCAGTATCATCACTTAAGAGAATAAGTCTCCTCTAAGAGCCTACAATAAGAAAATAAAACATATCTGATTCACAACTTACCAGTTACAAACGAATTCAATTTGCAAGAACAATTTTAAATCCAGAAGAAGCGACCACTAAACAGATCAGCTATCACCGAGAATGATGACCTTGAGGAGAGTTCTTCTACGGGTAGTCATCCTTCTCACCAAAACAGATTTTCAACGATCTCTCTGGTTTTTGTTTTTGGAAATTTGATAATTATGTGACGATTCTGGACACAGACATCCTAATGAATGTTTTCACTGCAAACAGTTATTAATTTTCCGATTATGACATCTAGTAATACTTTTAGTCTCTTTGAAAGATATTTGAATGTAAGCTCATGCTCTATACTTGTTGCTTATTTGATTAGGACAGCTTTTGTTTCAGCCTCCAAAACCATCGTTACATTTCCAATCGATGATGCTTTCCAAAATAAAATGTTATCGTTTTGATCTCTTGTAATCTAACATGTATTTTCTCAAATCTCATTCTGTTAAACATGCATCAAAGTTACATTTAACAAGTCTATTTTTGGTCGTGCTTATTTCTCTTTTTTTTTTGTCTACATTGTCATTTGGAGGGATCTTCGTCGCAATGTGATTCACTATCGTTGATCTATTCTTGTACCTTGGCTTATGCTTCCATAATATTTTTCACGATCTAAAAAGAAGTAGATTTTCATATTTAGAAAGTCCTGGTGTGTTTTGGAAATTAATAGTTGAAGTAGTATGATCGCCACAAAATGATTATGTGATGGTAATTACTGCCATGGACTTTGAGTCATTCTCCAGATCGGACATGAAAAAGGTAGTGGTATAGTTTATGGTGTTGAACAACATCTCTCACATATATCCATAAAAATACCATTTGTACATTATGTTGTCCCAAACTCTTGATAGGATCATCCATATGAAATATTTTATTTTTGGCATGATCCAGAACTTCCATTATAGTGTAGTAATGTTCGGTACCATAGGCCCGGAATAACCCAGGTTAATCAAAAAAAAAAAAAAATTGCAGTTTTTAATGCAATCCATGATATACCTTTGTTATGTTCCCCCTTATCCCACCAAAAATTCACTAACAAAAATGTTATTTCATTCGTTATTTGTTTTGGTAATTTAAAGCAAGACACTGGATAAACTAGTATTGAAACCTCCACTGATTTAGTAAGTATATATTTTCCTGTATGAGACATAAATCTTGTGCTCCATTTTGATGTTATTTGACAAACCTTATTTAAAAATGTTATCAAACATTTCCTTCTCTTACATACAAATTGTTCCAACAGCCCTAACTATTTATCACTTCATGATTTGGAATATTGTAGTTGCAGGTCACCGGGTATATTTGAGCTGATAGTGATTATAAATTTGAATGGATTAATTTCTTGACCCGATGCAAGTTCATATTTTTTGATAATTAATTGCTCTGCAATTCCTGGTATTACTTGACAAAAGAAAAGAAAATCGTCGAGATCGGAGGGACTCCACTACCAATTTTAGTTCCTCTTTTCAGACAAAATGTTAGCTGCAATTAGATTACTCAAGAAATTTACACTAAGTATGTGGAGGTATGGAGATAAGGTATCACCTTGTTAGAGACCTCTTTGTGGTTTTATACATTCCTGGACATTTCTATTGGTAAGACTTGTTATTCTGCACACTTCACAGTCGTCATAATCCACTTGTTCAAATGTCCATTGATACCAAAGGCTCTCAATGTGTATTCTAAGAAAAAACATTCTAGCTTATCATATGCTAGTGATGCATGTCTTTATTTTATTTTTTTGAATAACCCGGTGTATCCAAGGTGGATACAGACTAGCAGCGAGTGTCCGTATCAGCCTACATTATCGGCCGGAGTACGCCTTGGTCACCGGATGCTGGAGGTTATATTATATGTTGTCAGGAGTCTATCGTTATATAATATTTAGGGGCAACTTTTGCAGTAAATGTCCCTTGGTTTAGTGGCTTGAAGTAGGTTACGTGATATTGGGCCGGCACTGCCTTAATTTGTTTCTGAGAATATTAAGTTACTATGCGGACTTTGCTTCTCTTATTCATTGTAAAATTTCCCGTTCTAGTTCAGCTAAACTCGATACGTCCAGATGAATAGTTTCGGTTTACATGGGATTTTAGTACGTCGATTTTGATTGTTTTGGGCTTTAAAAGCTAAAGAATGACTCTACCATCGTTTTGTTATGGGCAGGTGGGCAATGCAAAAGCCTCTTAATCTCTCGAACATGGAATATACTGAAATTCGATGTAATCCCTTACATTCGTACAAATCTTCTACTATATAACTATTCTATATTTAAAAATGTTATTTATCTATATTTGGCAAACCGAAATGCTATTATTGTACATTAAAAGAAAGAGAAAATACATTCAACCATACTTTATACAGAAAGATATCATCAATTGTCAACCACATAACTTTAATTTAATTTTAGTAAAACTGTAAAATATAATATACGAGATTTCTTTCTTTTTTTTTGCTTCAATAGTCAGATAAAATTTAGGGGTTTTCCATAAAAGAAAGAAATATAAACAGGAAATTATTCAAAAAAAGTTGGAAAATAGGGTAGGGGGAGTCATGATGAATCATCCATAATGATCCAAGGGTCGTGATTTTCATCAGTAAACGATGCATCGATATTCTTTCTATCGAAGGTTATGACTTTGTATCTCATATTAATAATATAGATATGACCGAGGAAGAATATTATAGAAAAAAATATTGCACCTGTTGACCAATCGACTGGACAATCATCTATTTAAACTTAGCCTAGAACCAACATCACTGCACCACCGCCATAAACTAAAACATCGATCAAAGAAATTAATCTTCATGGCTTCTTTTCAATCTTTCACTGCTTCTCCTTTTTACCCAAACGATCCTTCATACAAAGTGGTGATAACTCGAGAAGAGTTCCAGTCTTTTCACGGAATCGACAGAGACTTGTTCTCTCGTTTCGTCTTTGTTCTAAACCGAGACGTGAACCAATCCTCTCAAGTGATGGCGTTTCTCCTCTTGATCGAGCAACTCGGCTTCAGACGCAACTTGACCGCGTCTCTTCTCGCATCAGAAGACGTGTTCATAGACGCGGTGGCCAACGAAGTCGTTCTGTGTCTAAGCATCTTGTACAACCAAGACTACTCAAGGCACGTCCACCTTAACCACAACAACAATGATGATATGGCTATACCTTTCCTCAAAGGTATCACTGAAAGTGCTCTCACTCTCGGATACATCAACCAGAACCGAGAATCTATTATCGTTGGAGTGGCAAAGAATTTGTCCGATGTTTGCAACCGAGCTTTCGATGATCTATACGAGAGGGCCTACAACGAGCAAATGTTGGCCTTAGAGAGGGCGAGAGTCATTGAGGAGATGAAGAAGGTCAGGTTGGGTGCCATACAACAAACCTCTACTAGGTCGAGTGTTCAACCCCAAATCGCTAGCCCTAGCTGGTGGAATGGTCAACAACAGAACCCTAATAGGTCTAGAGGAACCTCTTATAGGTGGAGTGTTCGGCAAGGAACCCCTGTAAGGGTGAGTGCTCCACAAGAAAGGGCTCCTGCTCCAGCTGTTGAAGAAGAGGCAGAGGCGGTCGTGACGGTGACGGAGGTGACGGAGAAGGAGGGGGCTGACAACAAGGAGGACGAGGAGGAGGTGACGGAAGCTGATGATAGGACGGTGTTTCTGACGTTCTCCAAAGGGTATCCGATTTCTGAATCGGAGGTTATGACTTACTTCACGAGGAAGTTTGGGGACGTGATAGAAGCCATAGTGATGAAAGAAGTGAAAGAGAATGAGCAGCCCTTGTTTGCGAGGATGGTGTTGAAGACGCAACATGCGTCGATGATTGAAGAGATCGTGACTCCAATGAACAAGAACAAGTTCACTATCGGTGGAAAACATGTTTGCGCTCGCAAGTACGTTCGCTCGAATCTCAGTTTATCTGCTGCACCCTACTCCTCGCATGTTTGACCGTCGTCTTGAGTTTTATTTGTTGTATTTTTGCTTCTGAATTAAAAAAAAATGTTGTTTGCTTATACATTGTAATTCATTAAAGTGGCTAGATGGATTACCTATCTTTTAATTAATATATCTTTTGTTTTGAATGTGTTGTTTTTCTACTTGATGTTACAATTTCAAAACCTGAAGTGCAGCAGAACCCAAGAGCAAAAGACCTAAAAAAAGACCTTTTTCCTCGGTTGTAAAAGTTAAGATTAAATATTTTAATTAAATGACTGATACAGAAAAAACTATAGTAATAATTAAATTAGAATTTTAACATTATGACATTTATAAATTTGATAAATAAATACCAGAATATCAGATTTTTGAAGTTTGCAAAATGAAACTTTTCATGGACCAAAGTAAAATTAACTACGATAAAATCACACAGACATATATATATATATATATCCCCTAGACTATATTTGAGAAGTGATTTTGCCACATGTCTTCTCTACAATCATTCTCACAAAAATAATATGACATGGCTATTAAAATTGATGACATGTCTTATAGATTAATATGACATGGACAATTTTTGCCACATGTCTTCTCTACAATCATTCTCACAAAAATAATATGACATGGCTAATAAAATTGATGACATATCTTATTGATTAATATGACATGGACAATTATACTTAATGTTAATTTATATTTTTGGTAAACTTTTTAAAATATGGTAATAACTCATATATTACATTTATTTTTGATTTATATTTTTGGACTTTTTAAAAATATGGTAATAACTCATAAATCATCATTAAAATAAATATATTCAATTATGACATTTCAAATTTCGAAATATCATTTAAATTAAAAATATTGCAAAAATATATACATATTTTTAGAAAATTACAAAAATTAAATCATAAAATCAAACTAAATCGTAAAATCATTAGTTTCTTATATATATCTACAAGTTTTATAATATATTTTTAATTTTAATTTTTGACAATTATGAAATTTTCATCCCCTAGATTATATTTGAGAAGTGATTTTACCACATGTCTTCTACAATCATTTTCACAAAAGTAATATGGCATTGCTACTAAAATTGATGACATGTCTTATATATTAATATGACATGGAAAATTATATTTAATGTTAGTTTATATTTTTGGTAAACTTTTTAAATATGGTAATAACTCATGTATTACATTTATTGTCGATTTATATTTTGGACTTTTTAAAATATGGTAATAACTCATAAATCATCATTAAAATAAATATATTCAATTATGACATTTCAAATTTTGAAATATCATTTAAATTAAAAATATTTCAAAAATTATACATATTTTTAGAAAATTATAAAAACTAAATCATAAAATCAAAATTAATTCGTAAAATCATTAGTTTCTTATATGTATATCTACAGATTTTATAAATTGTTTAATTTTAATTTTTGACAATTATGCAATTTTACATATTTATTTAATATTATTTAATTAAAATAATAGATAGAAAATCTACCTAAGATTATAATTTTAAATACATGCACATTCTAAATATATTTCAAAATAAACAAAATTGTTTTTATCTTAATTTTAATGTTCAGTTAAATCAAATTTATATTAAAATATTAATAAGAAAAAGAAAATTTATAATATTAATAAAAAATAAATATAATTTATGTTTACCTGTTAGAAAATATTTTAAAACTTTTTTACTGCACATAGGTGCAGGAAAACACCTAGTTAATTACATATAATAAGGTATTTTCCTCTTTTTTAGATGTCTAGCTCAACATATATGGGTCCTACAAAAAATTGTTTTTTAACAACTATTTTATTTATATAAAATGTCACATTACAAAGAAGATAACAAAGAAGTAGCCAACTGCAAATTCAAAATGAATACACACTATATAAAATAAAAATTTGAAGAAATTTTCTTCTGAACCATCTTCTTCATATGATTACCTTCAGCAATCAAACAATCGATGAAACAAACTTTCTTTTGTAACTTTCTTTATTGTATAACATTGGCCAGACTCCAATTTAGATCTATAGATATCCATTGACTATGAATCCAATATATTGATTTTTCGAAGGGAATATAAATTGGATCTGCCAATTTTCAACGATTCAAAAATATCGCCATACAACAAAAAAATTACATTTCTAGTGAAGAACCACCAATGATTGAATTATAATCTGCAAAACCGTTAAGTACCTTTGTGTTGAATCACTAAAATATCTCTGACGATCACATACCATGGTGGTTTCCATGGTCTTTTTTCCAAAGCAAAGCGATTAGGATGAGTTCCTTACCACTTAATCTTTGATTCAACACAATTAGATTCTCGATCATAGCCACAGAAACTATGTCGGAGATAGCAATGGCGGATCGAGGAAAATAAAGCTTACCCGAAAATCTACCATAGATCAAACTCCTCTCAACAAGAGAGAAGAACAAAAGATAAAAAAACATGTACATACTGATCATGTCTGATCAGATAAGAGTTTGAGTGATGGAAATCGAAACCATTTCAATCGCCATTAACGTCGCAAGACAGAACGGTTTCTTTTTACTTCCTACAGAAAAAAATGTGTTTGAATTTTTAATGACGAGTTTTGTGTTTTATGAATTCATTTCCGGGTCTTTTTTAATTTTCTTTGGTCCGTAAACTTCCTCTTAAATGGAGATCTGGAGTTTCCATCGTTTCAGAATCCTTTGAAACACAAAAATCCTTTTGGTTTCTATGTAGTAGTTTATCTTCCTCTAGCTCTGTTCACAGTTATAGTTAGATCAAAGACATCTACAAAATTTCATGTTAACTATTCAAGGATTTTTGTTTGTGTATGGGGCACATGCCACACCCAAGGTCTTCCTGTGAACCAACGATGGATCCCTCTGCCACATAGATCCTGACATGGTAACAATGGCTGGGTTTCTCCTCCTGCTTGATTTTTTTGTTGCAGTTAATGAACTAGATTTCAGTAATCAAAGCATTGTATCAAGTTAAGCCGAACATATGTCTTATTTGAAAGTTACGATTTTTGCAATTTGGTGTTTTATTAATACGTCTCTTATACTTTTTCTGTGTATGATGATCCTTAAACAAAAGCTACTAGACATAGTGATGGCTCACCTTGGCACTACATTTTTTCGTAACCTTCACATATATATGCCAGTTTTATTTATTTTTTTCATTAGGGAAATTTTGCATTTTCAAAATATTTTTGGCTCATCATGGACCAACGTAATTAGAAGGGGAACCATGAAAATCAGCATAATCCAAACCAAGAGAGAGAACCAAAAGATGGTAAAAGGTGTGCCAGTTGTTTTTTTGTCAATTAGTTGAAAGGAAATTGATTTGTTTTTCCAGTTTGGAACTAATCTATTTTCTGACTGGAACATATGTTCAGTGATGCTGAGGACCATATAACAAATGATGCTTAGTCAAGTTGTGTTCCTAATCGCGAGAGAGAAGTAAGTCCTATCTAAATGCTTGGAGTTCATCTATTTTCTTTCCTTTGTTTTTTTTTGGTCTGAATTGTAGTTTTATCCGTGGAATATTGTAACTGGTGCATTGAGATTTTGTAAGCTGAGGGTTGTGAATGTGGTGCCAAGGCTAGCGTGGATGCATTGGGTTGTTGGGATTGAAGAAGCTTCATTTTTGCACAAGAGCGCTTTCATTGTTGTTGTTACCATTTCAAAGATTTCGTTGTGGCATTTGGATCTTTATGATCATATTTTAGTCAATACTGTGAGACGCATATTTTAATTGATATTTTTGTTGCTAGCACTAACTGAACAAAAAGCAAAAGAACTCTGCGCTTGATGATCCCTTGTTATAAGGTAACAAACAGCTCTCATAAAATTTCATTTTGAAACAAAATTTAGGTTGCACTTATTCCGGTGGCATGATATTGTTTTCTTTTTTTATAAAAATAAGTCTCGGCATGGAGTAAAAGAGCTACGAACGAACATGAATGGACAACAAAATCAAACAAACAATTCAACAAATAGTAGCCGATGGAGTTATATATTTTGCAAGGCATTCATTCATTGATTATTAGTGGAAAGTGTCGGATTTTGAAATGAAAATGCATGATATTGTTCGGCGTATGTAGTTTGTAATGAAGAATAATAAATCAAAGCTTGATCAGACGGTTACCAAATCAAGTTATTCACTATAAAAGCTTGATCTTAACATTCATACAAAAAAAGAATAAACCAAAGCTATCAGATGATACTACGGAGTACGTAGGCAATATTTTTGCTGTAGGAAAACTACCCGTGGAACCCTAATTAAATCCCGTAGTGTTTTGTTGCCAAGAAAAAACATGAATTTCTGTTTCCTGTTTACCCAAGAATTTTGATGAATTATATCACCGCTCTTGTATTTCAACATGTACAAACCAATTAACCCTAATTAAACCCCTTACCAATAATTAAGCTTTAGTTTCAGATATGGCAATTCAAGGTTTGATACAATGGGCTACAGATGTTCGGTACAACTTGTGATAGTGTTTGAAGCATTGTTGTGAAGTGTGTCCGGAGTGCTCTTCTGCTGCAACAATCCGAGGAGCTGATGGAGACTAGAACAAATGCGATAATGCAAGAAAGAATTACAGCAACTGCTGGATATGTGGAAATAATGGAAAAAGGAGTCTTCGGATTGAAGAGTTGAGGTAAAGGGGGGTGGGGGGAGTCCAATGCTGAAACAAATGGCTATTATTTATGGAGAACATGCGGGTAAAAGGAAAGCTACAGAGACATATATGGAGGATAAACCTTCAATTCATCCTCTTAAAGACAAGAAGTAGGCTCGTCTTCGATAGACCATGCTCAATCGACCGGTGCTCATGGTATTGTGGTTACGCTCAAAACACCACATGTGTGATGAAGATAGTGCATAGAATTGTCAAAGGTTGAGAATCCCTCTGACAATTCCACCTCTAAACGACATAAGTAGAGTTTAGAAGCCTGATTTTGAGCTTCTCGATCGTATAAATCATAAATGTAGATAATTTTGTATAATTTTGAGGCTCTGTTGTAAGTATCTGCTAAGGGAGGTGGGGGGGAGGGATGGTGGATTAGCCATCTTTTGAAGTGATGAGGCCAAGATTCATTTTGGAAAACCCTTCACTCTATTGTTCAAACATGTATGTATAAAAATAATAAAAATATTTTGTAACTTTCCGAACGTCCACGTCTAATAGTCCATCTATACCCGTTCTTTCGATCCGTAGATTTCATTTCATATGATGGTCAGTCTGTTAGTTTTTCCAAAGGTTCAAAATCATTGTTTATTAACCCTGCAATCTCCACATGATCTTTTCGCATGTTTTGGCCTCACTCGTACGCTATCACTTCTGGTAAGTCATTCATCCTTTCACTATTCCATCTCAAGCACACTTAACTCTGGAGTTCTAAACGGATGTGTCACGAATGTCATGAAAAAGGTGTGTCAACTTTACTGACATAGGTAGTCAAATCAATTCTCTTAAGCCTTTTCACATATCACAACTCGGGATGTTACAATTCACCTCCTCTCAAAGAATGCAACGTCCTTGTTGCGCCCCACGACAGGTCTCAAGACGCATTTTAGGTTAGAACTGAGACGGCTAATCAGCTCTGATACCACTTGTAACGTCCCGACCGCCTACGGCTCCCACGCTCGCTCTCTCGGCTCATGGACCCCATCCCATCTGGCGGTCGGTCCGTTAATTTTTCCAAAGATTCGAAATCATTGTTTACTAATCCTACAATCACCACATGACATTTTCCAGTGTTTTGGCCTCACTCCCACGCTATCGCAAATCATTTTCCGATAGGTCACCCATCTTTTCACTACTCCAACTCAAACACACTTAACTCTGGAGTTCTAAACGGATGTGTGATGAAAAAGATAAGTCAAATTTAGTGACATAGGTAGTCAAATCAATTCTCTTAAACCTTTTCACATATCACAACTCGGGATGTTACAATTCATCCCTTCTCAAAGAATGCAACGTCCTCGTTGCACCTCACGTCTCAAGACGCCTCTCAGGTCAGAAATGAGACGGCTAACCAGCTCTGATACCACTTGTAACGCCCTGACCGCCCACGGCTAATGGGCCACCCACACCCGTTCTCTCGGCCCATGGGTCCCATCCCATCCGACGGTCGGTCTGTTAACTTTTCCAAAGGCTTGAAATCATCATTTACTGACCCTACAATTACCACATGACCTTTCTCCGTGTTTTGGCCTCACTCGTACGCTATCGGAAATCACTTCCCGATAAGTCACCCATCCTCTCAGTACTCGAGCTCAAGCACGCTTAACTCTTGAGTTCTAAACGGATGTGTGACGGAAAAAATAAGTCAACTTTGATGACATAGATAGTCAAATCAATTTTCTTAAGACTTTTTACATATCACAACTCGGGATGTTACAATGATGTTAAATATTTTTTGACATGTATGTTGAAGTATCGTCAGGCTCATTGGCAAATACTTATAAGTTTGCTGCTTTCGGAGTTTATCAGCACAAACTTCTACTAATTTTTTGGGACTTCAATGATATTGAAGGCAATCATGAGTAGGAGTTAGAAGTTATCAGGTCATAAGCCTCATTTTTCTTGTTTAATCTTATGCTATTGTAATTCGGGCTTCATGATTTAAAACAATAGATGGAAGATTTAGTTGTATTGGTAATAAATCTAAGTTCACATCTAAATTTCACAGTTATAGAAAAGTATCTAACTATAATCATCTGCTTTATATAAAATCTAAAATCTAAATAATATTGTTAGATTATGAATCATAGAGTTTAATATAATCTAACTTTTTTTGAAGAATTATAACAAATTATTTGTTTGAAAAATTGATTTTGAAAAAAGACGACATTTTTATGTATTCCAAACTGGACATCTAAATATGAAATATTATTTTAAGAGATCCTTGTGTTTTAAAAAAAAAATCTTAAAAGATCCTTAAAGGATTTTATATTAAAATGTTTATATATGTTTGATCTTAAAATACCATACTTAAAGTGTTATTAAGTAAGTTACTAAACTTTTTCATAACTAAATGATATGATTTTACATGACAAGAAATAAAATCACAGCAGTAATTTTTTTAGTAAGAGTATGAATAACTCGTATATATAAGAAAAATGATTAGACTAATATATGTAAATATATTTAAATTAAAGTTCAAATAGACCAAAAAATTATTGTCTATGTCAAAAGAGAATTATGGACCAAAAATCTAAAAACCTTGATATTATAACATAAATCAAACTAGATTATTCTGTTATACTCAATCTTAAAAAGAGATTTATTTGATCAGAATGTATATCATGAAAATATTGCTTTTAGCAGAAATGTGATAATACGTGTGATTGTACTCTTTTTCCTTATCATGATTTTTATTCCATTGAATTTTCTGTAACAAAATTTTAACAAGACAACAAAAAATATACAAATGATAAGCTCCTAATGAGAACATTACAATTTTATAGATAAAATTCTATCACTATTCTAAAGTTTTTAGGATAATGAAAATCCAAAAATGATCAAATCATACAAGATTCTGAGCATTAGCGAAGAATGGTGATATCACTACATATCCTACATGCTCATTTAAGTGACCGTTTGGCTAGCTAAAACGTTATTCAGTACTAGTTTCACGAAATTAATTTATTTTATCGGATTATGTCATTTCAAAAATCTCGATGTATGTGTATATAAGGGAAAATAACTGTGCACATTATTTTTTTCTCTTAACCATTATTTTCTCCATATAATTTATCTGGTAAAATTTTTGAAGATCTACGAATGTTTTGAAAACATTTGTATAATTAACATTAAAGAGAAGTGTTAAATAATATTGTATGATAGTATGCTATAGAGTGTTCTAGATTTATTTGATTTTGAAGTTTAGTTCTTCATCAAGTTTTACTTAGTTCTAAAACTGTTGTAATTATATATAAGAAAATCTATTATATATGAGTAAATATACACTGATTTCTCTTTTTTATTCTTTACTTGTAACAATTCTTTATAAAATTAAAAATACTTTTGACAGAGCTGCAATTTTCATTAAGAGTGTAAATTATGAATGATCATGTTTGTTTTAATAATATCGATCGTTATGTTATCTAATATCTAATACTACTTTCGTTTCATTTTAATTGTCGTTCTGGATTTATGCATATAGATTAAGAAAACATATAATTTCGTATATTTCTAAGATAAAAACACAATTACCTATATATCTAACCACATTTCAACCAATAAAAAAATAAAATAGAAAATCTTTTTAATAAATTTTGCATTGAAATTCTAAAACGACACTTATTTTAAAACGATAAATTTTCCATACAATGACAATTAAATCGAACGGAGGGAGTACTATATTTTACGCGTGGGAGAAATATAAAAAGAATTAATTAAAAACAAATATACAAAAAGACCAAAGATAAAAAGACAGAGAAGCAAAGAAAAAAAACGGAGATCAATCTGTCGGAAGAGGCTACTGAATACTCTTAGTCAGAGAATCTGAGGAAAGAAAGATGATGAAAACCGCAGAGGGAGAAGTGACAATGGAGCCAGTCATAATCGGTGCGCTAATTCTGGATGTTCACGCAAACCCTTCTACCTCACCCATCTCCGGAACCACCGTCCCAGGCCAGGTTTGGTTCTCACAACTCTGTCTCTCTCTCTCTCTCTCTCTCTCTCTCTCTCTCTCTCTTTTGGTATTGACGTGTGCAATCAAATCCGGCGTATAGTGAACCCAATCATGATTGAATCTGAAATGAGTTCACTTCAAAAACAAAAGAAGAATCGATTTTTTGAAGATATATTTATTGTTGTTTTATATGCTTATTATATTTTATGTTCTATCTGTATAAAGGTGTTGTTTGCACCTGGTGGTGTAGCAAGAAATGTAGCTGAATGCATCTTCAAGCTTGGAGTAAGACCTTTTATGATTGGTACTTTGGGCATCGATGGCCCAGGTCTGTCTGTTTTATCATTGTTTCCCTTTTATTTAACATTTGATCAGTCTCTCTTGGGAGCTTAATATGGTTCTTTTTGCATTCATCATAACACAGCCAATGTATTGTTGAAAGACTGGAAACTCTCCACTGAAGGTTAGACTTTTGCCTCACAACTTTTTTCTTGATCTAGTTGAAAATTCTTGACATTTTCTCAATGATGCCTAGGGATCTTGAGAAGTGAAGACATCAATACTCCCATTGTATCTCTTGTATATGACATTAACGGAGAAGTTGCTGCTGGCGTTGCTGGTGTGGATGCAGTTGTACGTATCATCTCTTCTCAATCTAACCGATCTCAGCGATTATCTCTTTACCATTTTATCTGTTTCCTCTGGCAGGAGAGGTTTCTGACACCTGAGTGGATCCAGCGGTTTGAACACAACATAAGCTCCGCTCCTGTCCTTGTCATAGATGCAAATCTCAGCACTCTTGCTTTGGAAGCATCTTGCAAATGTACTTTCTCTCAGTTTGATTGTCCTTTTTGTCTCTCTTTCCTAACTGATGATTTTTTCTTGAAAAGTGGCTGCAGAGTTCAATGTTCCTGTATGGTTTGAGCCCGTGTCTGTCACCAAGTCCCAGAGAATCGCCTCAATCGCCAAGTATGTGAGTGTTTATGTCTCCTCCATACTCGTCAATGTTTACTTTAAATCAGAAGGATTTAGTTTTTTTTTTTTGTTTTCTGAATAGGTAACGATAGTGTCACCAAACCAAGACGAGCTCATAGCAATGGCCAACACTCTCTGCGCAAGGAACATGTTCAACACACTTAAACCAGAAGTCAACAACAAGCTTTCACCTGAAGATGCATTCTGTGCGTTGAGGCCAGCCATTTTGGTTCTCCTTGAAAGTGGTATTAAAGTTGTTATTGTAACACTTGGCTCCAATGGAGCTCTCTTATGCTCAAAGGGTGACCCGAATAAGGCTTTGAACATAATAAACCGAAAGTTTCCAAAGAGTGGAGAAAAAATCTTCAGAAGGGTACAACAACTCACATGTTCACCGAACCGGTTTTCTGAACCGGGATTGAGTCGCCGCGGCTCGACTCTTTTTGCAATGCATTTCCCGACGGTCCCAGCCAAAGTCAAGAAGCTAACTGGGGCAGGGGATTGCCTAGTTGGAGGTACAGTGGCGTCGCTGAGCGATGGTTTAGATCTGTTCCAGAGTTTAGCGGTTGGCATTGCTTCTGCTAAAGCTGCGGTTGAGTCGGATGATAATGTGCCTCCTGAGTTCAAGCTTGATTTTGTTACTGGTATGGACTAACAATTTCTTGTCTGAACTATGTTTTGAAGTTTCGGTTTTAGCTCACCACGTATTTTGGGTTGTATTGGGTCTGAGCCGGTTTACACTTTTGGATACAGATGATGCGGAGTTGGTTTATAGTGGCGTGAGGATGTTGTTGGCTCATCAGTCAATGCTGTGAAGAATTGATCTTGTTTGTTCTTTTTCTTCTTTTGGCTTTGTTTTGTCTTGCAACCAGGTAATAACAGAGAAACCACACTGTTTCTATTTAGTGTTATTAGGTGCTGTTCGTTTGCTCATCTGGGTGATCCATCTGGGTGAAGATGCAAGTTGATGTTTGTTTTGTACATTAAAATGCTACATCCAGATGGATCACCCAACTGCATTTATGAAAACTCATCTCAAATTCTCACCCAAATGAGGGTGAGTCTTCACGGAGCATCTGGGTGAAGGTGAGTCTTCACCAAAAATTTGATAAATTTTTCGTTAAAACAAAATAAATTCTTGCCAAAACCGAAAAATGCAATTTTCCGTCAAAATTGGAAAACACAATTTCTCGTCAAAATTGGGAAAACATAATTTCGCCAAAACCAGAAAACGTAATTTCCCGTCAAAATCGAAAAAATGCAATATCCCGCCAAAATCGGAAAAAGGTAATTTCCCGCCAAAAATCGGAAAACCCAATTTCTCGCCAAGACCAAAAAACACACTTTCACGCCAAAACCGAGAAAATGCAATTTCCCGCCAAAACCGAAAAACACAATTTCCCACCAAAACCGAAAACATAATTTCTCACCAAAATCGAAAAACGCAATTTCCCGTCCAAACCGGAAAAACACAATTTCTCGTCAAAACCGGAAAACGTAATTTTCCCGCCAAAATCGGAAAAACGTAATTTTCCGCCAAAACCGGAAAAACGTAATTTCTCGTGAAAATCGGAAAACGCATTTTCCCGCCAAAACCGGAAAACGTAATTTCTCGTGAAAACCGGAAAACGCATTTTCCCGCCAAAACCGGAAAAATGTAATTTTCCGCCAAAACCGGAAAAACGTAATTTCTCGTGAAAACCGGAAAACGTAATTTTCCCGCCAAAACTGGAAAACGTAATTTTCCGCCAAAACCGGAAAAACGTAATTTCTCGTGAAAACCGGAAAACACATTTTCAGACCAAAACCGGGAAAACGCAACATCCCGCCAAAACCGGTAAAACGCAATTTCTCGCCAAAACCGGAAAACACAATTTCTCGTCAAAACTGGAAAACACAATTTCCCACCAAAACCGAGAAAACGCAATTTCCCGCCAAAACTGAGAAGACACAATTTCTCGTGAAAACCGGAAAAACGCAATTTCTGGCCAAAACTGGGAAAACGCAATGTCCCGCCAAAACCGGGAAATGTAATTTCTCGCCAAAACCGGAAAAACACACTTTCCCACCAAAACTGAGAAAACGCAATTTCTCGCCAAAAACGAAAATTTCCGGCAAAACCGAAAATGTAATTTCCCGTCAAAATTGGAAAAACACAATTTTTCGTCAAAACCGAAAAATGCAATATCCCGCCAAAAATTTAAAAACAAATCTATTTTAATTATTTTAGTAACAAGTTCATCTCGATGTAGATGCAAGTTGAAAAAAGCAAACAAACATAGTTGCATTTAGATGATTCATCTGGATGGATAAACGAAATGCAGAGACGAACAACATCCAGATGAAGCATTTGGATAAGGCATCCAGATGGACCATTTGGATGCATCTTTGAGATGTACAAACGAACAGGGCCTTACTAGAATCAGTTTATGAGAGATCATTTTTCATGTCTTTGTAGTAACACAGTTTCTGGCACGTAATGATCAACTTTAATCATCAGTGGGCTGCCTGTAATGATTTTGCTTATAAAGACAAGTTAATGTCTTCTCTCATCAAACACTCGATGGTTATAAAAAAATAGTCATATATTAGAAAACGGTTGTAAAAAAACCAGAATTTAACCGGTTTTGAATTTGGCATATAATCTGGTACAGTTTTAACATCAGAAGAACCAAAGAAACAAGTTTTTACGGAACTTAGTAACGGGAGCTTGTGATCCGTTGTCTAGATTTTGCCTGTGACTGGTTTGGTTTGAGGACGATCTCCTGGCCCAAAGTTATAGGAGTTCGGCCTGTCCTATCGCAGTCTGTTATTATAACAATAAAGAGGTTGTCCAACACTTCTGTCACGAAAAGATGCCATCAGAACTCAATTAGACAGAAAAGAAAATAATATTGTTGAGAATAAACAAAAAAAAAACAAAGAAGAAGAAAAGAAGAGCGTAAACCATCAGAACAACGTAAATAAAGAATAAGGAATACAAAGAGTTCATGCCTTAAAACCTGAAATCCAAGGAATAAAATGATTAGCAATGACTAAGCGATTCATATTCCAAGCAAGCAAATCTCTTGATTTACATCTAACTAATTCACCAGATTGTAGATCAATAAATTTCTTATGAAAAGTGTTTTATTTTTTGAACACCGTATGAAAAGTGTATATTTGAATATCCGTAACTTAACGAATCGAACCAAATACTAAAATCGAATATTCGTAAGGCACGGATCGGATCACGGATATCCTTAAAATTCCGGATATCCGCTTCGTGCCCACCCCTAACTCTAACCATAGAAATACTTTTCTTAGATTATTTTTATATACTTTTCTTAGATAATTTATGAATGGATTTTGAGATCCACTAATGATAATCAGTAGAAAACAAGCTGGTGGCTGAGCCTGACTCATTGAAAGGTCTTAATGCTAAGATTGAGACACTTCTTTTTAGTTGACCTATTGTTTTGGCCAGCTCCACTGAACTATTTGTTTAATTGATTTACCCTCTGGCCAACTGCACGTTTGGACTTCTATTTCTTTTTCTTTTTATATATATTCTTTTTCCAGTAGTCCAGTAAAGTTGGCTTTAATGTGAAACTTTGCATTTGCCTAGGAGGTCAAGATACCAAGAAAGTAACATTTTCCGTAATATTTACAATTTAACAGTGAAAACGCTACACTTGTTTCGAAATATAGACTGCTTGTGATCTTGGTATACATACTAGTAGTTTAATCGGCTTTTAAGCATACTACTACTATATCTAGGCGACTAGTTAAGGTCACCTAAAACAGCCTATCCATCTTTCTGGTTGTAGTGGTGCTATTTGTACGATGATGCTGTCTTGCGGTGGTTGACTAGGGTTTAACGAGCTTGTTTGGCTACAGTCAGCGATCTTTTCACAGGTCTCGATGAGGCAGTGCCTGCAGGTCGGACAGGAAGAGTGTGAACTGAGCCACTTGTCTATACACCGGACATGGAATCCGTGATGGCATGTCGGAAGCAGCTTCACACGCTCTTCGGATACAAACTCTGAGAGACATATGGCACACTCTGTATCTAGGCCAGGTAGATTCAGATCAGCAGAGTAACTTACTATCTGGAAACTCTTCAAGGCTTTTCGTTTGACTCCTGTGTTGCTCAAGCGAGCTGCTGCTCGGTTGTCACGTGCTTCGGATGGTGCTAAACTGGAGCACCTCAAGGCACATCTTACTAAAGAGTTGAGTCCAAGCGAGCAAACAAGCGCACACAAGAGGACTGATAGGACCATAACAACATTTGCATCAAAGTTGTCATCATCTGCATATAGGGAAGGTGCTGGACTTGGTGATTGATCAAGTAGTAATCTTCTTGAGTAAGAGTTTACAAGAATATCTTGGTAGATTTGAATTTTTTTCATGGTGGGAACAAAAATGACAGTTGACATGATAGCTTGGTTTTAAGAAAGATGTGTGGTAGGTTTCCGTTGGAGCTGGTTTATATAGAGGAAAGGTAAGGTTTCAGATTATTTTTTAGATATTTTAATGAGGAAAAGCTTTGTTTTTAATATAATTTAATTTGCTTAATTATGGTTTGTTGAGTAAGTTATAAAGATCAAGCCAACAATAGGTCCATGACTTTTAATGTCTTGTTTTTATTAAATAATTTGCAGCTTAATACGCTTTGTTATAGAAAATCGGGTCCATAATATATACCAGTTGGTGAAAATGGTAGTGTCATGCGGCTGTGGCTTTAGCAAATGAATTTTCTCTGAATTGCTTTCAGGGACCCATGAGCTTTTAACTGGAGCAACCATGAACTTTCTCTATCTTTGACATAACAAAACATATATTTCAGATAATATCTCACTGTGTTTTTGGTATTAACGCTTCTAGTAGATATGTTTTTCTATCCTTTGAAGAAATCATTAAGCTTGTATGTGTTAGAGATATGCGTTAAGTTTCCAAGTATGGTGTTGGAAAATCAACTTTGTGAGGCTTGTTCTTGATATCTGTGTGTCTCATATAGAAAGCTAAGCAAGGGTTGATTGTAATTAAACCTTTTCTTTTTTTTCCCCTTTTTGATATTTTTTAACAGTTGTGGAACTTAAAAAAGTTTTGTTGGTTTTGTGTTGTTCCTGAAGGTGTACGGATGATTTTTTATCCATTTAGTGAATTCCACCTATGTTTTGGGGGGAACAGGAATCCACCCCATCCGTAGTAACTTAAGTTGTCCATAGAGTAAGCTAAAAGGACAAAGCTTCTCCCAACCAATCTCGTTAAAGGCTACTTTTATCGATAAAGATCACTCTCATATAACATTAGTGTCCAGCTACTGCTTTCCTTCTCTATGCAATTTTCTTTTTTTTTTATATCTTGACATGCATATGTTTTGTTAAAATGAGTGCTAAAGTAATTGGTCCCACGAATGAACAAATAAAAGATGATTCTTTTTTGTTTGCTTTATGAGATAGCATTTTTTCATTGGTTGCAAATCTCAAGGGAAATCTACATGAATTTAGTGTCAACTGTCTTTCCTTGAAGCTCCAAACTAAAGCAAGATTCTTGGAAAGGTGAACATCTTTTTTCTTACTACTTGCTAATAGTTGGTTTAGTGAAGATTGTGTATCTTTGGGATAAAAAGTTAATGTTCCACAGCAAGATATGCTTCTTTTCTATCTTTTCTATCTTTTCTTATCAGTCTCACTCGGAAATGGATTCATCTTTTCTTGTCTGTGTCATTAGGTAACAAATAACATGGTACGAACAGATAGTGGCTATTTTTGTGGTTCCATCTCTAAAGCAAATAAACTTTCCTTTTTATTGTAAGTGCTATACTGATTATTTTGTTTGGAATATCTTAGTTTGATAGTCATTCATTTTTGGGTTAAAATTCTTGATAAGGAGTGCAAGCTGCAAGGTTACAGATAGGCCTGGGCGTTCGGGTACCCATTCGGGTACGGATCGGTTCTTTCGGGTATCGGTTCTTTCGGGTTTGAAAACTAAAACCCATTCGGGTACTATAAAATTTCGGATCGGGTTCGAGTCGGATCTTTCCGGGTTCGGGTGAGTTCGGTTCTGATATAAAAGAACCTGAAAATAACCGAATAACCAATGTATCTGTAACGGGTTCGGATAATAGTACCCAAAATAACCATATTATCCGATTCGGTTTGGATATTTTGTATCCAAACTACTCAGATTTACCAAAAAATAACCAAATATACTCATTTGACACAGTTTTGTTTAAGTACTTCTATCCAAACTACAATATTTTATCCGAAAATACACAAAATTATTGAAAATAACTAATATATTAAATTTATAATTAAAATAATTATACATATAATTATAAATAATATTTTGAAATATATATTTTATTTCGGATATCTTCGGATACCCATTCGGTTTTCGGTTCGGGTCGGGTTGGATACTGGTTCTTCGGATACAACAGTTTAAGACCCAAACGGTCATTTCTGAAGAACCGAATAAACCCGATACCCTAATTTTTCGGATCGGTTCCGGTTCGGGTCCTCGGGTCCAGTTTTTGTGCCCATGCCTAGTTACATAGATAAACATCATCCAAAGTAAAACTTGGTCATTAACTGTATTTCTTTGAGCGACTGAAGTGAAATGTTAACACTCATGTTACTTGATCTCAAGTAATTCAACTTGGTGAGAGTTGGAATATTTCAGGGAACACTCAAGTAAGAGTTTTGCATACATGATGTGGAAAGTGTTTGCATCCAATAGGTAGGTTTTGCTGGCCATGAAAAAAGTTTCAGGAACACTATAATCAAAGTTCTTTTTAGTCCCGCCTCTTATATGATGTTTTAGAATATGTTTTTGTTTTAATATATACCAGATGATAATCCGCGCCCTGCGCGGAGTGAGTAGATTTTTAGGGATGAACAAATTGAATTCATATAAATTATAAAGGTAAAGTTTACTAAAACAAATTAAACTGATCTTCGATTTTATTTTTAAATTTGTGTATTGTTTTGAAATTCACATTTTCGGACACGGGTTGTTCGAAGAAAGCCAATTTTATAAGGATGGCTGGTGGTCCGGTATGAACCGCAAGATGGTGTCAAAGAGAAGTTCCAAATCAGCTTAGAACATCCTTGGCTGAAGAAAATTTGAAACTGGGAAACCAATTCTTTCTTTATTAATGCATGTATTTTATCTTTCTGCGTAAAAAAAAGAATCAGAAACATTACGAAATAACATGTATAATAAGCACAAAAATATGAAATTTAAAACTTACCTTTTCATCAACAAAAACCATTTCAATGGTTTCTCCACCAGCAGATGAGTATTGCTTCCAAAACCTAATGACTTTCACCTTGATCTTCCATAACGATTTTTTTTTTGTTTTAAATCAGAGATGAAATTCAAGCCATGCATTTTAAATGTTATTTTAAAGAATCGTTAAGGTTGTGATGGAGGTTTAGGTATGCCGAATACAATATATATACAACGTCTACTTTGAAGTCGGTTTGATCAAGGTAATAATTACGATGTCCATGATTGATTATTTATTAGGAAATAATTTTTTTTAAAGAATAATTGAATGATACCTATCAAAAATGGCAACTCTCAATCTAATATACGAATAAATGCTTGATATGTTTTTGAAAAAGGAAATCAATTTGGACTATTAAACTCATCTTTTGCATTTCACGTGAAGCCATGGTCGACAATGATTATCCTCTTTATATGGTATGTAAAATATATTTGGCAATCAACTTAAGAGATGATTACGAAATCACTTCCAAATTTACAGTGATTTATGATGCAAATCTTAATATAAATGGTAAGTATCAAATATGCTTGCCAAGAATTCCATGATTTATTTTCAAAAATCAAATCAATTTTCCATATTACATTAAATTGTCTTTGACCTCAAGTTCTAAGGTTAATAATTGTGTGATTTGTATATGGGGAGTATTAATCAAATAGTTTTTTTTTGACGGCATTAATCAAATAGTTATCATATTAAATCAGCGGATTGTACGTTATATTCATATTACGAAAAAGTAAGCACAATTTGTCAAAGACGGCCCAGATGGATGAATGAATGTATTTTAATAAGTTTAACATTTTATACATATATTATAAAAACATTTTTATCAGTGTAATATGGAAAATTCGAGTATATATGTGGAAGCATATGTATTTTTTAACATTAAAAGTATATACTTCTTCCTAGAGATAGACTTCGGACTATGTATATATTTTTGTACGAAATATTTGTCGATTTTAGTTATATACTTATAATGTTCATAAAAATAATTATATACTTCAAAATAATTATATACTTCCTAGAGGCAGACTTTCTAGAATTATATTATTTAGGAAGAATTATATACTCTAGGAAGAATTATATACTTTTATTAATATTTTTGAGACAGATTTCATACTATGATATAAGCTTATTTCTAATAAGCATATATTTTATATTCGTCACATAATCTTAGTTCACATAAAATTATAGTTTATATAATTTGATACAGACTTCGTTACATGATCTTAGTGTAGGTTCAATTATTTATTGTCATGTATTTTATATTTTATTTTACGAAGTCTGTCCGTGCAAAGAATTATAAGCTTATACACTAAATTTATTTCATACAGACTTCGTCACATGATCTTATAGTATGTTGAATTATATATTGTTTTTTTTTAAACATTAGAAGTACACTAAAATATATTTAAAATGCAATTGTAAACCATATCTACATAACATATCTACGTAACGTAAAGTAAAAAAAAACATATCTACGTAACGTAACACTAAAATCCATTTACACTAAGACTCATACACTAAGATCTATATACAAAATGACGTGACATTACCTATAACAAATACATTTTTGTGACAATGGCATTGATTTGTAATTTGTCTAATGAAGAAAGGGTTATTTGAAAATGTATGTGAGAGTTATTGTGGAGATGCCACCTAGGAAATGGCAATTTTGAAAATCACACATCACTTGAAGGTTAATTATTAAAAGTGCTCCTCTTTTAATAATAAGAGGATGATGTTTTGAAACTTTCGAAATAAAACTATTAAAGTATTGATTAAACTATTAAAAATAACGTGTAATTTTTTGTCTTATTTGATTAGAATAGTAATGATTAGTTGTTTTTAGTTACTTTTTGTTGTAATCAATTGATTTCAACAAAAGTATATATTTTTTAATTTGTGTGTTAGTCCTAAAAGATCAAATAAAAAAAACTGAGGGAGCAGCATTATTAGTGGAACCTATTGATAATCATTACTCTTCAATGCCATTTCTCAGTGTTCGTTTTTTTTTGTGAACTATTTAAGTGAAATATCTCATACTAAATATCTATCTGCTCACCTTTCATACTAAAATCTTTTTGTTTCTCTTGATAATGTAGATAACTTCATTTGGTGCTAGGATGAATAGGCCAAGCCTATTGCGTATAGGTCTTTTGCTTTATAACGGTAAGTCTAAAACCTTTCTCCATTATTATTATTTATTTATATTATTAGCATTAGTTATAAATTATTTTAAAGCTTATTCGTTCCGTTTCATAATTATTCATGTTTTAGAAAAAAATTGTTTTTAAAAGATCTAAATTTTACATTTTCAATGTATGTAATATAACAAATTGTAGATTTCAAAAACATTAATTGTGTTTATTGAATTTTGATTGGTTAAAAATCATAAGAAATACCTTTTTAACATCATAGGAAATAGTTAAATACAAAAAATAAAGTATTTATTATTAAATTTTTTTATATATTCTTAAAAATTGTAAAAAATTTAGAAAATATATTTTTTTTTGAAATGGAAAGAGTGTTATATTACAAAGGTTCAAACATATATCTGTTCTTCGAGGTCTTTAGTCCTACAAGTGGTCCGAATTTTTTTATTTTTTTTTGGGCAACTAGTGGTCCGAAATTTCTTAAAGCAGTATGATAGTGTTTTTAAAACATTATCTTCCAAAGCTACCATTGTCCCCTAGTGGTTCTGTATTTACATTCTGTAATAACGCTGTTAACATAAGATAACTCTCCCCCACTATAACACGAAAATATTGTGTTACAGACTTACAGTAGACATATGCTTAGCTGTAAACCACAGTCTTTTGTTAATAACACCTTTTTACGCACATCCTCAATTACTTTATAATGAGGATATTAGTTGTTCGTTGAAATTTCAGTACTTTATTTACATCTTATCCAACCCGAAGTACCTAGGATCTTTTGCCATTATTTGTTTACGATATGATTCTTGTTTTGATAAGCTTGTTTATGACATGATACTTGTGGTATGTATCAGCTACTAGTGTATTTTTAACAATGGGTTGTGGATTCCAGCTTGTTTTTGGTAGTTGGAGTTCTTATAATTGAATGTTATTTTATGTTCTATCTGTTTCAAAATAATACATATGTTAAGATTTTCACACTTATTAACAAAACACATTAAAATTTAATTATTAATGCATAATTTTTTGTAATTTTATATTTTATATTTTTAAATAAATAATATTTCAAAAAATGTAATTAATTTTTTTGAAACACACAATTTTTCATTATTAATTGACAAAAACTATATTGAAAAATATAAAAATGCATCTTTTTGAAACAATTTTTTTTCTAAAACATAAGTCTTTCTAAAACGGAGAAAGTCTTTTATTTTAAGAGTAAATCTGAATCGTTAGCTTAACCTTTTCTCGGTTCACTTATCATCATAATATCTTGAGCTAGCTAGTGTACATAAGTGTTTCAAAAAAAAAAAAGCTAGTGTACATACCCGAGATGTGATCTTTCTGTGGAGAAAAGAATCATAATAGAGTATTTTTACTAAATCTAGACAGGGCATTTTCCACGATCTTGTAAATAACATCATCCCAGACCAAGTTTGGCATAGCATGATTGATAGCTTTTAGGTCTGAATTTTCTTAATCAACTTATATTGATTTGTTTACCAAATTATGGGAGAGTTGATTTCGTTATCACTGGGACGAGAATCATGTGGTATGTTTGCTATCCTGATCACTTATACTCATGCGTGTGGATTTCTTTTGAGGCATATAGGTAGTGTGCTACGTGGGTCAGGTCAAGTAAATATATGCATTTAATTCATGAATTGATCACTATCAAGCATATAGGCCATCAGGTCTAGACTGTAATTGCATCACATAGACTAAACACCGATTCTTGACACAATATCTTGGCATTTATTACCAGAAACCATTTGTTCTGTTTTGTGACACATAAAGTATATACGACTAGCACTTGTTATTCTTTGGTTATAGATGAATTTTAATGTCATTGGATAAGAATGCCATACTTTACATTCCGCCATACAAAAATAACTTTGCAAAGAGAAGTTTGATGAACTCAATGAGATGCTACCAAAAGTGAGATATATCATGCTTTCAGAGAAGTGGCGGTCCGAATCTTAATTATCTGAACTGGGAGAATAACTGACTAAGCTGTGCCATAAGGATCATTGTATCGTATACACTTTGTGCAACAGGCAAACAAACAAAGACATTAAAAATTGAAGTATCTTATCTAACTTAACCATAGTGAATTTATGATGTTTTTTTTTTCTGAACTTCTAGTTGCTTTCCCTAAAAGTGTTTACTCTTCCTTCAGGTTCTAGAGGAGAAATCCTGACAATTAGCTTTCTTTTGATGCTGGTGCTGTCACTTGATCAGCTTAACTGGAGTCACCTAAGTTCTTTTGCATGCGTCAACCGGACTACCAGACAGTGTCTGCATATAGGACAAGTCAAATGTTGTTCAAGCCACTTGTCAACGCAACGAACATGGAACCCGTGGTTGCATTTAGGGAGCAGCCTGAGATTTTCACCGGAAACAAAATCTGACAAACAGATGATGCATTCTTCGCCAATCCCAGACATGTTCATCTTATGTGAGTATCTCATGACCACTGGGAACATCCTAAGAGCTTTCTTCTTGATTCATTTGTTTGATGAACTGTGTGTCTGTGTGTTGTTGCAAGAACAGAGATAGGCTCAGAGATCATGAAACTTGAATATCGTCTGAATATCCAGCGAATGATGTTAACTTAATCCAAGGCATCAGATGATTCCACATATGAGGACTGAGAAGCATGAGCACATTTCCACTAAGGTTGTTCTCATGACTGATAGGAGGAAGTGCTCGTCGTCTGTTGTGGTCAAATATGTCGTGTAGAAGCAGCTTTCTAGAGACAAAACCGCCACTAACATGTTCTTGGAAGGCTTGAGCTGAAGAAGGTAATTCTCTCTGCTTTGATTAGCTTTGTTTGCTTTTTGTTTCTTTTTGTGTGTTTGGGGAATTCAAAGTGGTCTAATATAAGTTGAAATATTACTGATTAGTAATACTGAGTGGAGACTGAGAATTCTTTATAACAGTAGACTAATAAGATTTGGTTAAGAAAGTGGCATTTTCTTATTCTTTTCAAGTGACATTTGAGAGGATATGAGACCCAGAAAGAGGTAACCTAGTCTCATGAATCCTTGAGTGCTGATTGTTCCATTGGCCCATACCTCTACAACCAAAAGATGCATGTGGAGGGACTATCACTTGTCCAAAACTGTTTATTGATATAGTTTTGTTCTGTCTCACATGAATTAAAACATTATCAGTCTAACCTTACCACTTTCTTATTGTGCCTTTGTCCTTCCTAGATACGGTTTGTTAATGATAAGATAATTTATCCACAAGAAAAGAACATCACTATAATTGCAATAGCAATTTACCATTTCCTTATTTTTTGCAACTGAATGATTTCAGATATTTGAGCATCTTTAACATTTCTTTATTATTAGGAGTAAATATTTTGAAACTCCAAGGAAATAAATATTTTGAAACTCCAAGGAAATCTTCTTGAGAGCCTCGATAGTTTAAAGAATTGAACAATTATTTGTAAACTATCTTGTTTCACTCTGCATACACTCAAAGTATATTACTAGATAATTCAGTGGTGGAGCCAGAAATTTATTCAACCGGGTCAATTTATGGACGACTAAATGTCAATTTATTCAGATGGGAATGATTGTAAGTAGATGGACAACTAAATGTCTTCTGAACCCACAACAGAAACATTTCGTTCCACTATAATTTACACTATTAATAGTAAATTGTTTTTTTTTGTCATCAGTATAAACGTATTCGATTAAGACTCGCTAATCAAATATAGAACTCCGTATCAAGAAAGACTAAATATGACAGTTGTTTGTCAGCACCACATAGAAGATTATGTGCCCTTATGTTTTGAGACATTTTTTTTTTTTTGCCATCTATGGAAATTTTATTAACAAGGTCCAAAGGCCGCAAAAACTGATACAAGACCAAACCCGAAAACATAAACTAAAACAATAAAGCCCAAGGCCTAAATAAAACGGAAAATTTTTAGGCCCACGAAGCAAAGCCCATCCGAAATGGAGCGATCCCACGCGCGTCAAGCTCGTCATCCACGTGTTCGATTTTAACTCCACACAGGAGCACGTGTCACGAACGCTGCCGCTTGACCGACAACACGACGGAGCAGACGCCGGGAACACAATCGGACTCTCATGCCGGCGGAACAATCCAAATCCTACACCTGAGACTTGTCCTCCGGACCCCGCCGGAGACAGAAATCACACCCATCTACTTCACCTGAACTCGTTGACAGGAGAGCGTCGTCGACACCAATATCGAGATCTCTTCCAGAGCCAGGGAAGTCGTCATCTTCTACCCCTTCGCCTTCTTCACCGGAGAAAACCTTCGATTCATCAAGGTCTCCGCCTGAAGCAAAGCCGCAAACACCACCAAGTCACAGTCGGAAACCGGAATCCAACCAGAGCCGCTGTCGACACCGTAGAGGCCGTGCGACGCAGAAACAGAGAGCCGACCGCTCACCCTCATCGGAAAGGTGCAACGCCGGAGACAGAGCCGACCGTCCACCATAGGAAGATGCGACGCCGGAAAACAAGAAAGTAAAAGCCGATCAAGAGAAAAGAGAAAGAACATAGAGATGAAAGCAAAGCCGGACCGACGGTGGCTATGGGAGCCACGCCGTCGGCCGGAGTCGATTAAGCTTACGGTGGTTCTCTAGAGAGAGGGGAGAGGATTTACTCTAGAGAGAGAATATTCTATATGTTTATAAGATTCCCTTATGTTTTGAGACATAGGAACGTGCGTAATCACAAAATATTGAAATTTTCCTTCTCCCCTGAATTTCTTTTAAGTTGTAAATGCATGTTATTTTTCTGGTTCCAAAACTATTTTCGTTAATTGAAAATAATTTATAGCAAACGTCACATGTAATTATTGGTGATTCTTCATGCATTTCATGGTTCAAATAAATGCTTCAGATTTAGGGGATAAGCTACTCCTAGTATTTCTTACCTCCATTAATCTATTGAAATCCTCTATAGTACTCCATCTGTTTCATTTTAATTGTTGTTCTAGATTTATTCACATAGATTAAGAAAACATATGATTTTGTATATTTCCAAGATAAAAACACAATTACCTATAAATCTAACCATATTTCAACCAATAGAAAAATAAAATGAAGAATCTTTTTAATAAATTTTGCATTAAAACTCTAAAATGACATTTATTTTGAAACAAAATTTTTTTCCTGTAACGACAATTAAATCGAAACGGAGGGAATATTATATCAGTCATGCCAGAAAAAACTTTTTATCTTTATAAAATCTATCTGTAAAACATCATCTTTCTGTTGACCAAAAAAAACATCACCTTTCTTCGTCGAAGCAAATTATGAATTTCCACATCTCCATACTTAGTAGATTGTGTCTGAGTTTCATTTTGATGCAATAGTAGTTTAGCTTTCCTTCCACAATTTGATTCTGTCTTTGTCAGTTTTGGAGTTTCTCTAGGGTTTCTATTAATTCTATTGAAATTTTATCATTTTTCCTTTTGAAAATATAATATAAAATAAAAATAAATTGATTATTTTCTGTTTTATGCAATTTTCCAAAATAAATCATTCATATTCGCAAATACTGATTGTGTAGAAAATCTAGTTGGATAAATGAGAATTCTTGATAAAGTGCATATTAAAATTGACAGAGATTATTCAAATAAAACATGATTTATTGACTCCTTTTCTGCGCAACATCTTTTACATTGTATTTCACATTTTTACATTATTGACATTTTCCCCTATATCGATAAACATTCTAAAATACTACTTCTGTTTCATAATAAGTGTCACTCTGAGCTCATTTTCTTGTTACACAAAGAGTGTCACTTTACAATTCCAATGTAAATTATATTAACTTTCAGTTGAAAATTAATTGCAAACTGCATTGATTTTATAAATAATTTTATTTATCTAAAATATTATTAGTCAAAGATGTATAATTAATTACAACTTATATATATTTCAACAACTTTCTTAATTTGTGTGAAAAATGTCACAACGACACTCTTTAAGAAACGAATGGAGTAGTAAATTGTTATATCTGGTATATATCTAATTGTTTACACATTTTTGTGAAAACCTAAACTTTTTTCTGTAAAAAAGAAGCAAGTGGTTTCGAATATGTTACCTTAAGGGCAGGTGGGAAATATCACAACCCACTAGACTTACACAGATTTCAACCTAAACGAAGACGCTACAGCTAAAACGAGAGAGAAAGAAACTGAGGCTTGTTTCTCAAAAAAAGGAGAAAAAAACTGAGGCAAATATGCACCATTTTGTCTAAGCTTCAAAATCATCTGAATGATATATATGTAAGCTTCAAAATCAAATACAAATTTAACAAACAATAAGAAAATATCTGATCTATGGCATTCTATTTGTTCTTTAAATTTCCTAATTTTATGAATGGAATTAACTCACTCGCATCTAACTGATTATAAATTGGAATCAAGTAATTAATTAAAAACATAATTATCTATTAAATAACATAACAAAATTGTATAAGAAAATGAAATACATTGATACTGTTTTACTGATATGCATATTATCACTGACCAGTATTTGAAATGAGTTCCATAGAATAACAACAAACCTAATCTTCTTGCGACTCACAAAACAAGTCACATGCATGCTCTCGTTCTTCACTTCCTTTTCTTCATGTCACTGATGATTCTCTCACAATCATGAAACTTCCAAGAAACCGAATAATCTCCTACGCATGATTAAGTAATTAAAGAGACAGCCAAACTACTGATTGTAATTATACCCGTTGATAAAGAGCTCGTTTGGGTCATACGGTAAACTTGGATCAACCCCCTCGGGGCCCGTTACACCATTGCCGGAAGCTAGTTCCGGTTCATTGTTACTCATAACGTTATTCCATCGATGAGGAAGCTGATGTTCTTGTTGCTGCTGGAGATGGTTCCCATGGCTGAGATCATAGGGCAAACGAGGCACAGTATACGTCAGTCCCCGATCCTCTTCTATATCGCTGCTGGAAGCATTTTCAGGCTTCAATTGATTAGAAAGCATATGTTGTTGTTCAAGCTTCTGCTTCTGCAAATGGTGATCATGGTCAAGATCATATGGCAAACGAGGCATAGTATTGGTCATGACCTGGTTGTTGTTCACTCCCAAGTAGCCATTTTGATACTGATTGTCCTGGACCGGGTAAGTAGCTCGACCATTGGACGATGATGCCGCGAGGTTGTTGTTCACTTCCATGTAGCCATTTTGATACTGATTTTCATGGACTGGGTAAGTAGCTCGACCATTCATAAGGGACGGTGATGCAGCGTGGTTGTTGTTCACTTCCATGTAGCCATTTTGATACTGGTTGTCCTGGACCGGGTAAGTGGCTCGACCACTCATAAGGGACAATAATGCAGTGTTGTTGTTGTTCACTTCCATGTAGCCATTTTGATACTGATTGTCCTGGACCGGGTAAGTGGCTCGACCAGTCATAAGGGACGATGATGCAGTGTTGTTGTTGTTCACTGCCATGTAGCCATTTTGATATTGCTTCCGGGCCGGGGGATAAGAGGCTCCACCATTTATAAGGGACGATGTTGCACTGTGAACATTGTTCCAATCTAAGAGAGGTGAATTTGTACATGCACGGGACCAACGAAACTCTTGCATCGGTTGAGTGGTTTGTTTTCCCTGAAGACTAAGACGATATTTCTGCACGACAACAAAATTAATGTAGAATTTGCGTTACTAGTATGCGCAAAATCCTAGATTAATGGTCACACAAGAATCCATAAAGTTTTGGCTTTTAACCTGAAGATGACTACACACAATTCTTCTAGTGAGCCCTTTGACATTCATTTCTTCCAGCCTTTTGAGAAGTCGCTTGGGATTAGCTTCTGCGTTTTCATTTCAAAATATGGTTAGGAACAAATAAAAGAAGATAATAATAAGCAAATTGATAGAATAGAGATTAAGACTAGTTTTATTACTTTTTGCACCACCAAGATCATCGATGGCTTTGTGAAATTTCTCTTCAAGATCTCTAGTCCACTCCATCCGTTTCTTCAGTTGTCTTCTTTCTTCTCCATCAATGTTTTGTCCACCGTTGTATGGGCTTGTGGTCCGTGAATCGTTGTTGTCTTGGTCTAAACCGTCACTCTGAACCGAATCTGATTGGATTGGTAGATTTTCTCCTATCATATTGATATTTTGTTCACTATTACCTTGGTCCACGGGCATGGGGTCATCTTTGTCTTGCTTGAAACTGTCTTGATTATGAACCCCATCTAATTGAACCGGTGGAATTACACTTAATTTAGGCATCATCCTTTTACGTACAATGTGTTGCCATATATTGGCTAAGACCTCCTTTCTAACTGGTTTCGTAACATAGTAGCATGCACCATGAACCATTGCTTCCATCACCGATGTTGTTCGGTCATCATCAGACATAACTACACAAAGACGAAATAGATAATTATTATAAATCTAATTAATAGAAATTTGGTTTAATTAATACAATTTGAAAAAGAAAAATCTTCGATTAACATACTTAGGACAGGCAGATCCATCTCTGTACAAATGATTTTGAGAGCTTGGATTCCATTAGTTCCAGGCATATGAAAATCCCAGATCACGAGATTAATCTCATGTTCACGGTTTCTCAGAAACGCGAGAGCTGATTCTGCATCCGCATAAATCGTCACTGGATAACAAAAAAACATATCAGTAAACCCTAACCCTAGTAACACAATCTATCCTTCAAAATAAGAGAGGGAGAAAGAGAGACGACCTTGATAGCCATATTTGCTCATGAGTTTTTTCATCTTAAGTAAAGTTACAAAATTGGGTTCGACAACAAGAACATTAGTACTCGCCGGAAATTCGTTGAGAAAAGAGCTGATTTGAGAAGTTTCTTGCTGCTTAAAGAGAGTTCTGTCGCCATCATCGGTTCTATTTCCCTCCGACATTACAAATTTTACTTTGTAGAGATTTAGACTGAAATAGAGAGAGATTATATGTAATGTCAGAAGATATCTATATCTTATTAATTTCAAGAAGTTGTGTGCTACTTATACAACAAAAGATGTTTACATCATTATAAAATTCTGACATGTGTCCAATAAATCTTTGAAATATTGGGTTTCTATTTAATAGGTCTACATCTGATGGGATAACCATTGAATACAATGTAAGGAAATAGGTTTATGAAGAAAGAAAGAATGAAAATAGTTGTCACGTCAATATTTCCTTCTTTTTTTTGGTCAAAGTCATGTCAATATTTCTATTATTGCCTTTCATTCAAAGGAAAAAAAAAAAACTATTTATGTTTCCTCCTTTCTACAGTTTTGGTTGTTTTGACTGTATTTCTTTTCTTATATAATTTGTATAGAAATGTACTAAAATTGTAAGAAAATTCAATGAATTTAATTGATTTTTATTTTGAATACTTAATATGAATTATATATATACATTACTATATAATTTTTAATTACATGAAAATATTAATATTATTATATATATACATTACTTGAGTACTAATTTTGAATTTTGTTAATTATTTACAATAAGTATATATATTAGTAAAATTTGGAGCTTGTCCATGTTATGATTATATTAATAATAAAATTATAGAATCAACACAATAATAACACAAGTGATTCTCAAGGAGATGACACATCAGATTTGAAAAGCATTGTGAAGATGACATGTCAATAAATGAAAAAAGTTAATACTCCAATTAAAACATTTTGTATGTACACATATTTTTACACATAAGCTTAATCTTCTTTCTAAAAAAAAAAAACAATTCAAGCCCATCATATAATTACAATTTACAACGTACATTTTGTTCGTTTCATGCTAGGTGAAAATAAGAGAGAGAGAGAGAGAGAGAGAGAGAGAGAGAGAGAGAGAGAGAGAGAGAGAGAGAGAGAGAGAGAGAGAGAGAGAGAGAGAGAGAGAGAGATTACCGGGTCGGAATTTTTCGGATTCAGATATTCTAAAACTAGAAAAAATGGTACCGACCAGAAAATTTAAAATTCCGATTCGGATATGATTCGGTATCTGTCGGACCCGGTTCAGATTTGGTTACATCCAAGGTTTTGAAAACCGGACCGGACCGAAAAGTCGGTTTCGGTTTGGGTTCACGTGTATTTATCCTTACAGATCCAAAATAAGTGTTTTTACCCGACTTATCCGAATAAATGAATCAATTATAAGATAGTAATACCTATAAATACTAGAACTCTTAAACTAAATAAAATTAGACTTGAACTAACTCACAAAAAAATAAAAACAGTTTTAAACAAACTAAAACTACCTATATTAAACGAGTAGATGAACTAAGAATTGGATATTTTTGGATAGTTATTCGGATCTCGGATAATACCCGATCCGACTCGGTACCCGAAACATAAATGAAAGTATATCCAATCGGGTATTTCATCATATCCAGATCCTATCCAAAACCCAATTTTTGGATCGTTACCAGTTTGGATCTTCGGATCCCGGAAATATGCCCATGCGTAGCGAGAGATTCCCATCCCTTAATTCATAAGTTACCAATATAATACATTCCAGTTTTTAAAGTTACATAATAGTAACTTCATCATAAAAATTAGGTGAACGAGACTTTGATCTAAATATAGAAAAAGTCAAACCTTAGATATCTCCAGATGTTCATGCAATAACAAAAAGTGAAAATATTTTCAAATGACTAAAATTCAAATTAAATAGGTTTAGTTCATAAAAACACAATATGGATTCGTCACAAACATTATTTTAAGCTTATAGAAAATTACCAAATTTTAAGAAACTAAAAATAATAATAAAAAATCTAATCTTAATTTAAAATAGCAGACATGTTTTCCAAAAACCTCTTATTTTTTTTACATATAGGTTGAAAAATCGTATAGGTCTTTTATTCATCAGGTCAACATAATTTTCTTATTTATTCATAAACAATAGGTGCTTTCCGCATATGCAGACGTAAATGTTTTATAATTATTTATTAATATATGTATTACTAATTAAAATTATATAATGTTAAATTTTTATTTATGTTTTTATTTGTAATTTTTATGTATCATAATTTTTGAAAATTTATTTGTAAACTATATTAATTATTTATTAATAATAAATAAATCTCAAAATTATACAATTTTCTATTTTTCAAATATATTCAATTAAGAATATCATTTAATATTTAGCTATGCGTTTTTATGTTTTTTTTAACTTTTAACCTTTTTACTCTTAGATATATTTGGATAATAACACAACATATATATGAATTATATTTTTATTTTAAATATATTTTTTAGATTTTGGATTATCTTTTTATTATTAATTTTAATCACTTATCTAATCAAATATCTTTTAAATTCGTTTTTATTTTTTATCTAATTTATATATTTTATTCATTAAGTATGAACAATATTAACTACTCTAACTTTTAACGTTAGATCTCTATTGCAAAAATTGCTTCATAAATAGTAGTACAGGTAGATAGATATGATTTATTAAGTAATGTTTGTATTAATCTGACAAAGATAAAACAAACAAAAACTACAATTTTTAACCAAATTTTTAAAATTGGATATAAATTAAATCTTGTATAATCTTTCAACCATTGTCTCATG
The DNA here is from genome assembly GCF_000801105.2 of Raphanus sativus. Classification (NCBI taxonomy): domain Eukaryota; kingdom Viridiplantae; phylum Streptophyta; class Magnoliopsida; order Brassicales; family Brassicaceae; genus Raphanus; species Raphanus sativus. The sequence goes on along the minus strand of NC_079515.1, from coordinate 29,053,193 downwards.
ACAAATAAAATGCATGAATCCATATGTAAAACTAATTTGTATTATGATTTCCGCGGCGTAGCGCGGATATCTACCTAGTACTCCTTAAATTCTTGTAGTAATGATGAAACTAACCAATCACAAATAGTGCATGCAACTTTTTAGAGTAGCAATTTGATAAAATGTTCCAACAAAGCCAATATACAACTTTGTATCCAAAAGAGAAAGCAGATATAAACTATATGAATTTTAAGTAATCGAAAAATCTCTTTATAGACTGCGTTGAACTTTTTTTCTTTGTAAACATATTCATTAGTTATCATAATATTTAAACCAGTATAGTTAGTTATCATAATATTTTAACCATTGTGTGATACTATCCTAGATTATCCTAGATACATCAACATACAATTAACCATGTAAAAATACATATTGTAAAAAACGTATCTAATTTTTCACATCTATCTCTGACTTTTATTAATTCTTAATGTAGAAATTAGATTTTGATCTGCGCTTTGAAAGCGCGGTTTCTTTAAATTATAACAAAATTTGATATAAATTAGTTATGAGGTTTTATATATTATTATGTTACAAAATAGTATTATATCGAATAAGATAACTTTAAAAAGTTATATAATTATGAATTCATTTATTTTAGATTTTGTATGCACATTATTATGTAACACTCTCTTAAACATATGCAATTTATCCGGACCCAAAAAATAAACTGAAACCAACACAAAAATAGAGGTTCGAGTCTCGGGTTGAGCAAAGTTCCTATTGCAGATTTTTTGGGACCATGTCTCTATCCAAGTCCTCGTATCCAAAGTACCCAAAATATTTTGTGTTTATACATATATTATGAATATTTCAGTATTTCAGATATGTTTTCATTATTACATATATCAATTTTAAGTTTTAGATTTGGGTTTTTGGTTATAGTTTCTGGTTTCAATAAATCTAAAATTAAAATTCGTTTATTCGAATAAAGTTTTGGATATTATTGGTTCCTCAAGTAAAATTTGGGGTAAACTTTTGGGCATTTAAGATATTTGAATATTTTCAGATATTTATTTAGATTTTCAGGTATTTTTGTGCTTTGGCTTTTTCATGTTTTCGAGTAATTTGAGTTTTTTTTCCTGAATACTTGAATTTATTGGGATCTATTACATATCGAAATTATATGTATTTTACATGTACTTTAATTATGAACTCGAATTGAAATTCAAACTGATTTTTTTTCAAAACACTTAGTTGGATTCAAATGTCTAGAATTCGAAGAAATCATATTTGAAAGGAACCAATGGGTACCTGACGACCCGAAAATCTGAATGCCCAAATCTACTTTCCCATTATATTTGTGTACATTTCAAAAATACGGATTTTTGTGAATAAGTTATTACTTATAAAAAACTAAATAAGTTATTGTTTAAAAATTTGAAGTATAAAATTATTTAATATTTTTTTAACTGTGATGGGTTGAGTAAATATAAAACACAAACTTAGTTTTGAAGTATTATTAGTAGCCTGAGAAGTAAAGAATATAGGCCGATATTGGATTAATTAATGTCTAATGTATATAAGTGTTGCGATATGTGTTGCTTAATAACATATATAACAAAGGTGGAACGGATCATATATGAATGTGTAGTAGAACTAAAACTGAGCGACTGGTAAATTTTTAATTTTATTACGAATACAAAATTTAACTGTAGCTGTATTTGGTAACAAAAGAAAAAAGATGATAGAATATTCATATAAAAAACCATCGTATATAGTATGGGCCCTTCGCACGTTTCATTTTATTCGGTAGAAGCACATGATGAATGAATCGGTTTATTAGAATTATATGTAAGACCATTAACTAAATTATTATTATACCATTAAAAAGGGTGTAATAACATTTTATAAATAGATTTTTTCAGAATTATTTTCTTTTAATAATATAGATAAGGATAACATAAATTACGGTTACTTCATCCTAAATGAAAACCTTGTTTTAGAAGATAAAATTTCTTTGGACGAAATCTCAGATAGAAGTAGGTATGAGCATCTTATCCAAAGATAACCGAACATATGTATACATAACTCTATATTTGTAGTGTACGTATCTCATTTTATTCAAATAATTTATAATGATGTTACATCTAGTTAGTCAGATACTATACCTATAATTATGGATAAAATCATTTGCTACTCATTTAAAACACATATCAAGCTATTTGTTTCTTTCGTTAACAAAAAGTGACATCCAAAATTTTTAAAACAATAATTAAATTAGTGTCTTATATTTTTAAAGTTTTACCTCTAAACCTATTAATAGTTTAATCTATTAAAAATAGAAAACCAGTTAAGTCAAAAGTATATTTTAAAATACAAAAAAAAACTTAAACAATAAAAGAAATTAAAAAAAATCTAAATATCTGAAACCGACATAGAAATATTTGAACATCTATACCTATATACCGAAATACCCGTAAAATCTAAAATACCTGATCCGAGAAATTGGTTAATATGTAATGAATCAATGTTATATTCTTAAATATGTAATGAGAAATTGGTTAGTTCACAAATTCTCCCTTGTTTGTTCCTGTTTTCTTTTCAACATTGATCTGTAATTAATTTGATGCTTCAGATCAAAGATCAAGAAATAAACTTTAATAAAAAACAATGATTCCTTTGTCATGTCCATAAACCCAATGGACCTTCTGAGAAAGCCTACGAAACAAAAACACAGAAAATTCCACCGATTAAGAAAGGAAGCCTCCTTCGCCGGAATAAAGAAAGAAAAAAAAAACATGGCTCCGACGAAGAAAGGAAAGAAGAGCAATTCGGCCGCATCAACGACGGCAAAACCCACCGCCGATAACACATCGAGCTTTCCGTCATGTTTGCGCCTCCTTACGCCTTCCTCCGTCGCCATCACCATCCACGCGAAGCCTGGTTCCAAATCTGCCTCCATCACCGGTACACACTTTTATTTTTCTCTTTTTGTGAGACATTTACTGATTTGGGGGGGCATCTCGGTTTTGGTCTTGAGATGTGAGCGACGATGCGGTGGGCGTTCAGATCGATGCTCCGGCTAGGGATGGTGAGGCTAACGCTGCACTTCTCGAGTACATGAGCTCCGTAAATCTCTCTCTCTCTCTCTCTCTCATTTCGTCAAAGTTTTTAGCTTTCGTTATGTAGCTGAATCATGGATTAGTCACTACTCATATAGTTTAATTTTGTGATGTAATGTTTCGGGTTTCTCATATAGGTGTTGGGGGTGAAAAGGAGACAAGTTTCATTGGGTTCAGGATCCAAGTCTCGAGATAAAGTTGTGATTGTCGAGGATATGACCCAACAAAGAGTCTTCCAAGCTTTGTCTGAAGCATCAACAAAAAAACCTACCTAAAAATCTCCCCAAGGCTGTAACTTTATGGAGGAAACGAAGCACTAGAAGTTTTTAAGTGGTTGATTAAGATTTTTCAGATTTTTCAGATTTTTCAGGTATATTATGGTTATATGCGCTTTGTAAATCTTCAGACTATTGCTTGTTATAACCAAGTTGTGTTTAGTCTACTCCTGATTGATCTGAAGTCATGGTGTCCTTTTTAACTTGGGATTTAGGATGGCTTCTTTATATGTCTTTGTTGATCCTTATTTGTTTTTACTTCGTTGAAGTCAAAGTTGTGTACACTACTTGGCTATCTGCTATTTTGTTGAATACAAAGAAAGCTATTAGCTTCTCTTTTTTTCTTTCTTAAAGCTATTAGCTTTAAGAATACTAAAAACAACGTTTTTGGCAATTAACAAATACTGTATGATTACATTTGTTTCAACCAAAACTAAGAAAGTCGACTACGGAAGAAACCGTATGAACTTGGGAACCGTGAGCACTACACTAGCCCACTCAATGTTTCCCCAAACTTCATTACCATTGTTGTGTCTTTCAAGCGCAGTCAACGCACACCAAATTCAAACTCTTCAGATAAGACTTGAGAGTTTCCCACGTTACCAGCCATTTCAATCATATTCGTGTTCAGCATATACAAACCTGAAGAATCATTTCTCATCTTAACAATACCTTGTATTTCGCTATTACACATCACCAATCTTTTTTCATGTAACATCCTATTAACCTGCATTCGGATAATAACCAGTCATTACTCATCGCTTCTAACGTATATTTTTCCCTCTGTCACGTCTATTGCTTTGATTTTAGAGAAGGGGAACTTAGGGCCAGGCACTTCATAGTGAGGTGGGTCACAGAAAACAATATTTATTCTTTTTTATCAATATATTATAGTTTTAGAATCTTGTTCGATAAAATTCTTTGTCGAGTGAATGATGTATATAAGTCAAGATGGCCGAGTTGGTCTAAGGCGCCAGCTTCAGGTGCTGGTCCGAAAGGGCGTGGGTTCAAATCCCACTCTTGACAATACTTTTTGATTATTATGTTTACCACTTTTATTATAGTTGACAATACTTTTTGGTTAATATGTTTACCAGTTTTATTATAGACCCTTGACAATAGTTTTGTTTTTTTATCCACCTTTTATTATAAGCATGTGACAATTGAGGGGAATTCTTCTATAAACCAGGTCCCAAGCCAGAGGCTGTTGAAGCTGTTGTCAAAGTTATGGTTTGCATCGCTGTAAGCAGTTAATCAAATAGCTTCTTGATGTCAATCTGCTTGCCATCATATTATAGAGAGTCGAAGAGCTTAAACTTTAGTCTGAATTTTCATATTGGTGATTTAAGAGATGGGACATGTTTAGACATGAAGTGATAGATCTTGTACGTGACTCAGTTGTGGAACCTATTGGGGATATAAGGTTGATTTACAGATACCAATCTGCTTTGCAGTCGTGTCCTTCTCTAAGAGTTAAACCTAGTCACGGATTATCACTGATGAGGAGATGGGACATCTTTTGGACTGGATTGGGTATAAGCATTTAGGTTTTGATTAATGAGATAGAAAACAAAAATTTCACTATGGTTATGGGCCTTATGGCTTATACGTAGATTCTCTCAGTTCAATTTTTTTTTTTCTCAGTTCAATTTTGGATATTGATGATTTTTACTTGATCTTAAAAGGTTTCTTCTTGCTCCAGTGGAACGGGTGACTGAGATCTTTGCGGCTAACGGCTCCTAGAAGGTCATTAGATGAGTTGTTCTTTATTTTCATAAAACATCTTTACTAATCCGGATTAACTTCTTCGAAATACTTAAGTTATGCCTCATTATCAAATAAAGTTCATGCATTATTCTCTGTTGTACATTTGAGTCCTTGTGTTCTCCAAAATAATGATTCTCAAAGTACCTTTTAGTAAGCTGTTATCTTTTTTTTTTCTTACTTTGATTTATATGGCATGACAGCTACAAGTGTTTATGCTTGCAGTTTATGTCTAATCGACACCTGTACTTACTACACAAAAGAGTTAATTACTTTCACAAAGAGTAATTGTAATAACTAGTCCACAAAACATCTTTTGTATTTTCCTTCAATGGAAAAACTTTTAAACAAGTCACTAGAGTTTTTTCTTCTTATTCTTTTAGTTAAGCTTTAAAACAATTCATTAAAACTTGCTCAATATCTTAGTAGTACAAAAACTTTCATGATATATGTTATCATATGTTAAATTGTGATAAAGACCTGTATAGGACCACAGACAATGAGTCAGAAAACAAAAGATAAACAAACAAAAAGATAAAACTTAAAGAATGGGTAAGAATAAAGAACCCACAAACCACCCAAAAACATAATCCAAGTCTGACCAATAAGATCGCACATATGTGGATCACCTTCGGTATGTGAAGCCAAGTCATCAGTACAGTGTCTTTTCCCTTTGTACAACCCAACAAAAATGGGTATGGCCACACACTTCAATAATTCACCAAGTCATTTACCTCCTCAATCACACTAGCTTTAAACATAACCCCTCTATATTTTAATCACTTTTAAGATTAACCTACTCAGCATAAGTAGTTAGTAAAGATTCAAAAATATTAGGATGTATAGAACAAGACCTAAGAAAAGCATGTCTCTTTTACTGACACATAAGTAAGTACAAAGATGTACTTGAGCTAAAAGTTATGTCTCGTTACTGACTAAAGAAAGAACTGTCAGTAAAAAAAACTTCAAGATCTTAAAGGAAATGACGTTGTCTATTCCCAGCGGAAAATATTATTATATAACTTAAGAAGACTCCTTTGTCAGTGCCCATTATTCTCCATGCTTCTTAGCCTTTGTCTTCATCACTGTCCCCTTTTTCTTGCTTTTAAGATCTTTTTTGTTCTTCGGTCATGACAAGTCACACGAATACAAGTATGAAACAGCTACTGTGTGTGTTTTTACTCTATAAAGCGTAGCGCATTTTTTTTGTCAAGTCTATTTCTGATTTGATTTCTTCTCTTAACTGTTTGTCACGTCTTGCGCAGAAATTATGATTCCAGAGCATCAAGAAGATGTCAAGAGGCCACGAGACTGTGAACTGTGTCTGAACAAACACGCGGTTTGGTATTGTGCTTCCGACGATGCTTTCTTGTGCCATGTTTGTGACGAATCAGTGCATCGTGCAAACCAAGTGGCGACAAAACACGAGAGAGTTTGTCTTAAAACAAATGAGATATCTAATGGCGTGCTTCAAGGAACAACACGAAATCCGGTTTGGCACAGCTGGTTCAGAAGAAAAGCAAGAACACCTAGAGTCCGTTGCGAGAAAAAGCTACAAGAGAAGGTGGATGATGAGAAAAGAAGAGAAGACCCTCGTGTTCCCGAGATTGGAGGCGAAACCAATGAAGAAGATGAGGATCTAACTTCTCTAGTGCCAGAGTTTCAGGGATTCATGGAGATGGAATTCTTCTTGAGCAACCATGATGGTTCTGAAGAAACAATGAGACAATTCAACGTTGACCATGAAACTGATGCAATGGAAGATCTATGTTACATTGAAGAAGAGGGTAAGACAAATGGAGACGAAGCATATCATGAACAATCTTTGATGAGCTGCAAGAATGAGTACGACATTAATCCCACCCTGGTTATAACAAAGACAGAAGAAAATGCAAAGCAGAGGAACATGTTACTTAGACTTAATTACGAAAATGTTATAGCAGCATGGGATAAACAAGAATCTCCAAGAACAGCAACATGGAACCAAAATGAGCTTAACAACACTAGTAACTTCCAGCTAGTTCCTCCAGTAAGATTTTTCTAATGTCATTCTGCTTTGTTATGAGTTATTAGAAAATGTTATCATAGTTTCAAAATATCAAATCCACCCCCAAAACTACAAAATGAACTTGTAAATATTACGATGGCAGGGGATAGAGGAGAAGAAAGTAAGCAATAGAAGTGAGAGAGAAGCAAGAGTATGGAGGTACAGAGATAAACGCAAGAATCGTTTGTTTGAGAAGAGGATAAGGTACGAAGTTAGAAAGGTTAACGCAGACAAAAGGCCGAGGATGAAAGGTCGATTTGTCCGGAGATCTTTTACCAACGACTCCTAGGAATGGATTGTCAGATTCTTCTTTGTCCGAGTTCTTGTCACATAATATCAAACAAATTAGAATAAAGAAGAATTCAGATGCTAATATCTTCACGAATTGTTTGACAAGATTAATTAGCAAATTATTTGACAATAATTAACGAATTCTAGTCACGTATTATCAAACAAAGTAAAATAAATAAGTAGTTTATGTAATATTTTTCGTGAGTTATTTGACAAGAAAGGATTCAAAGGTAGATTTTAACTAGTAAAAGGTTTTGTTGTAGGCAAAGTAAACAAATTTTCAAGGGATATTTTCTTCTCATTTTTAGCCAAAAATGACTAATGCAACAATAAATCGATTCTATCGCTGCCATGACAGAAAAAGCCTCGAAATATATATTATCATTTTAATGTAATTTATTTGTACAAAGATAAAGACGATATATGTGTGTGTGTGTGATTTTGCTCATCAAAATTATCAGTTTGGTTATTTTGTGAAATATTATTTTGCCTTTATTTCTCTCAATTAGATCATACTTGTTTTTTAACTCCATGAGTGTAAGGAGCTGGGGTTCCAGAACATCCGATGTGAATCGGATTCAAAACTTCTGATAAACAGCATCAACCATGGTAACTCATTACCGGAGCTGTATGGAGTCGTGGCGGATATTCTCTGCACTGCGACGTTTTTTAACTCTGTCTCTTTTGTTTGGATTTCAAGAGATAAAAACATGGCGGCAGATTTGCTTGCTAAACAATGTCTATCTGTAGGTGTTGAGGTTCTAACTCCACCATAACTCTGTTTCTAGTTTAATGAAATTTGTGTTTCAAAAAAAAAAGATCATACTTGTTTATTCAATCACAAAGAGGTTCTTTAGATAAAATGTTGATGAAAATTTGAAATCTGATTGTGTGGATGATGTTCCTGAATCAAATGATAACTTTGGTGATACAATTAGTTATTTGAGTGAGCATCATAATGTGGTGCATCTAATGTTGAAAGTCAGAATTTTTGTGAATAACCAAGCTCTTGTGTAGATATTTATGATATGTATTGGGAAAATCTTGACAACAAAATGAGAGATATGTTAATTAGAAAAGGTTTTAAAATAGAAATGAATCTTGTTTTTCCCTTAGATAATTATTCTAGACATTTCTTATATAATTCTTATATGAGAAAGTTGAGTAATGGTGAAAAATGGTGATAGAAATTGGTTGGTTTACTTATAACACGTGGACGAATACTATTGTTTTTGTTGCAAATAGTTTAAATCTACAGACTGCTCAAATATTTTTGCAAAAGATTGATTTTAAATTGGAAGCATCATAGTGAAATGCTTAAAGATCATGAGAGAGGTAAAGAAAATATAATATTAAAACTTAGAATGAGCTGAAACTTAGAAAAATCGCTATTGTGATATTTATTTCTAAATTTCTAAACACCATACAGTATTAGGCGCATTCAAAATCATGAAAATTCATCATCATCACTTTGGTCATAATATTCTGAATGAGTTTATTTCTTTTCTTGCTCATAATGTTCAGCTTTTCCCTGTTGCAATAATCAGAGGCAAAATACTTTTCAGTGATTTTTAATTGTGCACCAGATGCGAGCCACGATTAGCAAATAACTCTAATAATACGATGTGTAAACATGTCTGATAAAAACGTGAAAGTAGAAGAGTATTTTTTGGAGTTTCTAAGATAGATGACACATATGGTCTAGAACTCTTTGAAAAATTATTAGATGTTCTAAAGTCTCTTCCTCTTGATGTTGATAATGTGAGGGGTCTAAGTTATGACAATGGTTCTAATATGAAAGGAACACATCAAGCTGTTCCATGACAATTGCTTGATATAAATTCAAAAGCTTTATATATGTTATGTGCTTGTCATAGTCCTAATCATGTGGTTAGTGATATGTCTCATTAGTGTTTGAAAACTATTTATTTCTTTACCATGTAGGATTTTGCTTGACCATGTTCTTTTTTTTACATTGAAATCATTATCTAATACACATTGTAAAATAGCCTAATTAATAGCGTGAAAGCTATCAGATTTCAAGTTTTGCAAGTAAGGCCAGCTTTATTAGAAGATAATTATGTGATGATGCTATAACAAAAAAATATGTTCTAGGCATGGGCATTTTACCCGGACCCGAGGACCCGACCCAGAACCGACCCGAAAATACCCGACCCGGAACCGATCCGAAAAATTATAAGTACTCATATGGGTCTTTTTATTTTGGATCCGTGGGTCTCGGGTAAGACCCGGACCCGAACCGAGACCCGATCGGATACCCGAAATACCCAAGATTTATTTTATATATTAGGTATATTTGGGTGATTGGGTATATTTTTGGTATTTTTAATCTTTTTTTTAAGTTTTAGGTTCGTATTTTCGGGTATAATTTCAAATTTCGAGTGTAATTTTAGATTTTCAGAAAATATAATTTGGGTATTCAGATATTTTTTGAGTTTTCAGGTCTGATTTTAGGTAAATATTCAGGTACTTTTACGGTTTTTCGGGTACTTTTCGAGTTTTCGGGTCCAGTTTGGGTATTTCGAGTTTTTTAGGGTTTTATATACCCGAACCGACCCGGATCCGAACAATACCCGAATATTATAGGTGTTTTACGGGTACTGAAATTCTAGACCCGAACCGACCCGGATCCGACAAGACCCGACCCGGAACCGACCCGAAAATTATAAATACCCATATAGGTCTAAATTCCGAGGACCCGAAAGATCCGGACCCGACAAAACCCGACCCGAACCCGACCCGAAGATCCGGATGCCCAGGCATGTTCAAAGGTATGAAATTTTGAACTTTTACTTCGCATGTAAATTTGGTATGAAATTTTGTTTGCTATTAACTCAGTCTAAATCTATATACATTGGCAATGCTTTAAAACAACTTGAAGCTGTAATCCTGCTTTTTGAGAAGTATAGAAGATGAAGGGTTTAATTCTAGTTTGAATATAGCTCATGAGGTGGATGTTGATTCAGTTTTTTTTCAAATAAGCGTCGTAACTTTTGGAAGAAAAAAAAAACAGTTTGATGAAACTGATTCAGGTGAGCAAGTACAATCAGCTGAAGATTATCAACTCAAAAGTACAACCTACACACTCTTCTCGCCCTCCAGACCACTTCGCGTAACCAGGGGTCCTTAAGTGGAGGCTTAAAAATTCTGTAATGGCATGGGCTTAGGCCCGGTGGGCTAGTCGATCACGCTTAGTGGTCGGATACTGGATTATCAAAAAAGTACAACCTACACAAGAATCGAAACGTATAAAATATCATCAAATTATACAAATTTAATTTAAAACAAAATATATATTATTGCACGCAACCGCGTGAATCAAAATTTAGTTTTTTTTTTGGTAAAAATGAATCAAAATTTAGTTGACATCTTAATATTATGGGTTTGGGTTGATGGTCAAAACATATAAAAAGCAAAGAGCATGCTTATTATCACACGATATGCTGCGTGTGACTGTGTGAGACACGTCCGAGTAAAGCTATAAAACACTGGTGAAGTTTTATAACTCATGTTTAGTGGCGCAAATATAAATTTAGCCAAAGTACATGACTTGAATTAGATACAGATCAAAACATGAGTAATCTTTTCTTTCTTATGTCAAACTATACCTACTACATACACTATATATCAAAAACACTCGCATAGTGTCGGGTTTTATACAACAGATATGACGTTAGAATTTGTGGATCTTCCTCAGACTTGAACGAAAGGTACACTGAAATCAGAATCACGAGGCCGAACGCAGTCTGATCTCATCCATCCGATTCTCCGCTTCACATTGTCGTACACGATCAGGTGTCCACGCATCGACACGTCTACAGAAAACAAAAACAAAAACAAAAGATGTTTCATGTTCGATTATTGGAGTCTCAGATTTTTTTTAAAAAAGTCTTTTTGATTTTACCTCCAAGAATAATGGTGGATCCATCATGAACACTGCTTCCATCTAGTATCCCAAGACATACATTTCCTTTGTTCTGCATCAAAAGTGTGTACGAAACTCAAATAAAGAAAAGCCAAATCACAATCGTGAGAGCAAGCACTAACTAAAGCGCTTACGCTTATGATCAAGTAATCCTCTGGCTGAAGCACAAGTTTTCTTGATATGATCCACCATTTGCTCCCTATTTGCAGAGTTATTGGTCTAAAGAACCGTCTAACATCCGACAAGGAACTGCATATCAAAACACCAGCAATATAATTAACCTTTAAAGATATCAAATTTGATACTTTTCTGTTCAAATTAGTTATGAAAACTACCTGATCCGGAAGTCAGTTTGCCAACAGATAGGCAGTGTTTTGTCTGATTCGTCAAGTGTTAATCCTATCCCAGAAACTTCTTGAAGCTTTTTCACCAGCAACAAAATATCATAACACAATCACTGACAAGTAGAAGAGTTTAATCTAAGAAAAAGTGCTTATTGGTTTCATAATGTGATAGCTTACTGATTTGACCAGCTGGGAGTAAGCCTTGTTAGGGAAGTATGTATAAGAGCTTCCAGTGTCAAATAAGACTTTCCCTACTCTTCCATCAAAGCTAAGCATACCATTCCCGTAGCTCATCTTTGAAACTTGCATCTGATAAAATTCCCTGAAAGATCCCCAGAAATGCAAACATTGTTTGACTATGTGAATGACAAAGGTTGAAACTTTTGGGAATATATACTTACAAGTGAGAATGGTGAAGCATAGGAACCCATGTGATTCCGTGTGAGGGAACCAAATCACTTCCCATTATGATATACCCTTCACCGTCTTGATCAGAGGGAAGGCAGTGGCCAACCACATTGCTGATGATGCCTCGGCTTGCAAGTTGAGAAGGCAAGCTAATTTTAGCTCTGCTTAGACCAAGGATCCCGTCTGTTTTTACCAGAGTGTTCAACAGTAGCCCTTGCTGATCATATCCACACCTTATAAAGTACCAATCACAAAACTCAACAAAATTATATTCCGTAAGAAACTCACACATAGTTAAAAAGGGAGTGATGGTTACCCGAAAACAATATCCAAGTCGACAACTGATCCGTTGTGGAGATTGATATGAAACTCATCTTTGGTGAGAACTCCAAGGGAAGAGCTAAGATCAGCATACTCGATCTCGTAGTCACATTGCTGCTCACAGTTCTTCTCACAATGTTGTGTCGCTTGATGCTTTTGAACTTCTACACATAAGGACTCCGCGGATCTCACTAACATACCTTTTCTTGGTGTATATAGCTGATTTGCTCCCTATATACCCACCAAAAAAAAACAGAATGTTCATCAGCACAGTCACATAGAAAAATCTAAAAAAAAGGATCTTTACTTAACCTTAGCGCAACTCCTACAAGGAGCGTCACACTGGACCCAAGTCAAGTCACTTCCAGTATCAATGTCAAGATAGAAGTAGTGGCTTCCAACTAGAATCCGTGTGAAATAGAGCCTGCAAACAACAACAACAAAAAAAAAACATTACTTGCGGTGTAAGTAACAAAACAACATTAACATTTCAATATACCCATTAGGAAAGACATCTCCAGCAACGGGAAGAATGGTGGTGGAGGAGTCAAAAGAAGCAGCAGCGACTGCGGAAAAAGCATCGTTGACTTTGACCAGCTCTCGATCGATCGACTCCACAAGGATTCCTCCACTTTTTACTACAACAACCTCCGCTAACTTCCGGTCAGGGATCGCTCGCGGCGCCGCCGCGCCCAGTTTGTGGTACACGGGGAAAACAAACGACGTCGTTTCGCGGCGATCAGCTTCTTCGTCGCGATCACGATCCCCCCTCTCGTCGTAAACCCTAAACATCTGAACGGTGTCGGGGAAAACAGAGGCGTAGAAAGCGACCGCGAGGAGGGAGATGGCGATGAGGCTGAGGACTAGTCTCGGGGAGCCCGCGGAGGAGAGATCCGGGAGCCAGAGTCCGGGATCCAGGTTTTGGCGAAGCGGGTGGTCGGGTTGAGAAGTCTCTGGGTTTGGGTGGTCGGTGAGGGTGAAAGCAGAGATGGTTTTGCCTTGGGAAGGGTCGTGGGAAGGTGGGAGAGTGATTATGACTACGGCATGGGCTTGTTGTGGCGGCGGCTCCATTGCGGGAATTCTCCGATCGAAATCAATCAAGCGCAGTTGATTTTTTTTTTTGGGAGATTTCGATCGGAAACAGAGTAGGACTAGGAGGAGGGATGTGGTCAAGAGTCAAGAGGAGGCGTTGTACACAAGACTACGCGAAGTTGCGAGGAAGGAGAGAGGGGCGTGTCTTTTTCTCTTTTTTTAATATTTGAAAATTTAAAAGGTACTTAAATCTTGTTTCATCTTTTTGTCAACGCTTAAACCCTATTTGATAACAAAATAAAACAGGTATCATTTAGGGAAAATTTGGAGAAATATAGTTGTATAAAATTTTAATTTGAAAACTACATCATTATTTTTTATTATACTTTTGTTTTTATAAATCTATACTATTATTTGTGAAATAACTTTTCATAACGTAGATCTCATTTGAAAAGTTATAGTAGCCAATATTATTATTATCCATAATAAATAATTTGTATTCAGTATATAATATATAAATTAATTAATTAATTATAAGAAAATTGTCAAAAAGAACATGCGTAGTAATTATTATGTATTTTAGATACTGTGTATATACACAATGTTTTGATATTTCCTAATGATAAATTCAAATCTTGTATATAAACACTGCATTAAAGATTTAAAGCTTTTTACATTTAGGTCTGTATTATCGGAATTATTTATGTAATCTGTTTCATAATTATAATATTATATATCATAATAAATTAGCGTTCAAATAAAATTCAAATCTCACGAAAAAATGAAAGATTAAACTAAATATGGAAAGAAGACTTGCATGAATATATGGAAAATAGCAAGACAGCCGACCGACTTTGTTCTAATCAATGAACGGAAGATACATGTAATATTTTGATACCCCCAGGTTAAACAAAAAAAAAAAAAAAAATGTAATATTTTGATGTTTTGTAAAATATGTATCTTCCCTTCGTTGATTAGAAGATAATGTATTTCGTTCACGTTTCACGACGCTGGGTCCGTTGTTTTTGGACGCCTACCCAGCTATAAAATACTTTTTTCCAAAAGAAAATATGCAAACTGCCAACCTTGCCGTTCTACAAAAACAAAACTAATGACAACTTCAATACCGTAGTTAGTTTTTAGGAACGTTTTGTGCCCTTTTAAATAGTTAACATAATACATAATTTGGCGCCTATAGCATAATTTTACCAGCTTGCATTTCACCTCTTACTTCTGCAACTGCGAATAAATTACTTCTCGTATTCAAAATCGCCATGTTTTATTGTAAGTGTGGTTACATACTTCCTATGGAAAAGAGAGAATCAATTCAGTCAAAAAAAAAAATTCAGTCACAGAATTGTATTTTTTTTAAAGCCATTGAATTTGTATTTGATATGGTTACTTTTTTTTGTAACACTGATGTGGTTACTTAAGGTCAAAGTATATGATAGAAGTACAAAAAATAATAGTTTGATTATTTCCAAAATATAAAAAGAAAACAAAATGGGTTTCTGTCTCAGTGAATCAGTGATATGTGTATTTTTCAGTAAAAAAAAAAGATGTGTATTTTCAGCAATTATAGCAAAAATGTTCGCATCACAGCGTATATCAGTTCATGCCCACCACGAAAAATCGAAAAACGAAGCCTAGCTAATACTGATTTTTTTTTTGTGAAATAAATAAATGAATAAATAAATAAATACAAAGAAAAAAACACAAATAAATAGCAACTATCTTATTAATCATATCATATTCTGTAATTTTTTTATGTATTTCAAATCATCCGTTGACCCATGGGAGGAGCCATCATCTCTTGTTGCTGCCTTTGCACATTCCCAATCCATCCTATATAAACCAGTATAGTTTACTACCAAGTCAGTTAAACATTGACAAACAAACAAAACGTATTCAAAATGTTGAAAGATAATTATTTGAGTGTGAAATTCAGAGACGGTTGACAATTTACCAATGGAAGGATCAAGGCCACGGTTCTTGAGCTCCCGATATTCTTGGCAAAGTGCACAAAACTCACAGAAACAATGGGTTATCCAATCTGGAGCTGGAGCATCCGGTAACCCGAATTTACTTCGGATCTTGGCCCGGAATGTGCATGAGTAAACACACGGCGTCATAAACAGACAACATATAAATAGGTACAACATTCCACTCATTCCACAACCTACAAATATGTAATATACATAAACAATAGTTATGTATTATCATAAGATCATTAACATGAACGCCGTTTCAAATATATGTGATTAGTAAGAAATTGTTTTTATTCTTTAGAGCATCTCCAATGTAAACATCTATATTTTTCTCTAAAATAGAAATTTATATAATAGAGGTCAATTTGCTCCAATGTACACTTTTATAATAGAGTTCCTCTATTTTAGAGGAAAATATAGAATATAGAGGAATCTCACTTTTTGCCTCTATATTTAGAGATGAAAATAACAAATCTCTATATTTTCTCCTATATATAGAGAAACTATATTATACAGGCATACATTAGATCAAATCCACATATATAATAGAATTTCTCTATTTTAGAAAAAAATATAGAAATATAAATAGAGGTAGATTGGAGATAGTCTTAATCTCGAGTATTAACAATCATAATCTACGTATATGTATGCTAAATCGATTTACATTTATTTATATATATATACTTACTTTTTTTTTTGAAAAATATATATACACTTGTTTTTTTTTTCTGAAAAAAAAATATATACACTTACTTGTTGTGCCTTCATCAGTAACTTCTGCGATTTGCCCGAATGTGACGAATGGGAAGCTGCATGTGATGATAGCTGATCCGAAAAAACACAACAATTAAAGAGATCAAAACCATTATGTAATAAATTGACAAACAAAATGAATAACTGAGAAAGATAGTTTCTAACCATTTTCGACATCGTTCATGCAATCACAAAGCCCTGAAGTCCAGTTTGATCTTGGTTGGTTACCCATTCCACCTGGATTGATATACATAGGTTGAGCCGGTATGCCCATAACGGGTACTCCGCCCATTCCACCATTATTGGGGTATTTCTGCTCGGTTTCAACCATTTGCTTTTCGTAAACCGGTGGTTCAGGTTGTGCATGAAACATTGGGTTGAAATTATTGTTCATTCTCGGACTCGGACTTTGATCTGGTCGGAGATCAGGCTTTGAGAATATAGGTTTTGCATCTTTTTTCTTTTTCCTTTTTTTGTATTTTTTTTTTTTTGAAAAAGGGTTTGCTATTTTTTTGTATTGTAAAAGAAACTTGGAATGTAAATTTGGTTTGTAGAAAAGGTGATCCTCCGATACAACTTGAGTTTGAACTTTTGTTCACATCTTGCACTTTTGTTTATAATACAACATGATCAATGCTGCGTATATAACTAAATTTGTTCTCTCGATTTTCGAAAATGGGCCTACGAATGTACACTTTTGTTTTTTCTTTTAACTATAGTTTGGAAACTATTATTGGGATGCACAAGTACTTACGAAGATAATGGGGATATCATGGCATCTCCATCGTTCAGACCTTAAAGACAATTTTTCAAAAGTAAAATATTATTATTATTTTACTATTTTAAGTTAACTAATTCAATTATAAGTTGAACTAAACCATTTGATCATTGACATCATGATAAGTGGAAAGATCGGTTATGAGTTTCTTAAGCATTATCATTGATGATTTTCACAAGAAACTCTAAAAATAAGAAAAAAATAGAAAGTATGAGAGACAAGGAGAGAAAGAAGTGAACAATTAATGTCTACATTTTTGGAATATTAATTTTAAACTAAAGCTATTCAGCGACAATGATTGACTAAAGTTGGCAATGACAGTCCTACAGCAGATTGCATGGATGCACTTTCAAGAGTAGAAGGTTCTGAGATTCTGCATATGGCAATGACAGTCCTACAGAAAATTCAGGACATTTATGCAGAGGATGTGGTGTTAAGTGAACTGATTGAAGTGTTGAAGGAGAAACCTACAGCTAAGAAACACTTTTCCTGGTGTCAAGGGATTCTCAGGAGAAAGAATAAGATTGTGGTTCCCAGTGTTACTCCTTTATACAACTTTATACTGGATTGGTTATATTGTTCCAGTAAAGGTGGTCACTCAAGGATTGGTCAAGGATTAATTCCTTCTTGCAAAGTTGTGTGGTTTGTCAATAGTGTAATTATGACAATGCAGCCTCTTCCGTGTTACTACTACAACCTCTTCCCATCCCTGAAGCCGTTTGGATTGATATATCCATGGATTTTATTAATATGGGTTGCCTACATCTTTTAGAAAAATCAGTGATCTTTGTTGTGGTAGATCGTTTGAGTAAGGCAGCACATTTCATGGCTTTAGAACATCTTTGCACGACGATTAATATAGCTCAGATGTTCTTTGATCAGATTTACAGACAACACGGCTTTCCATGTCCACTGTGAGTGACAGATTCGGTCTATCTCAGATTTTGGCAAGAACTGTTATTCTGCAAGGTTGTTCTCTGAATTTTTCACTACGTATCATCCACGGAGTAATAGTAAATAGAGATGGCGAACCGCTGTGTCGAAACATATCTGAGATGTATAACCAGTGACAAACCTCATTGCACCAGCTTTCATTATGCAACTCGTACAACTCCTTACGAGATTGTTTATGGTCAACCACCACCATTTCATCTTCCTTATCTTCCTAATGAATCTAAAGTTCATGTGGTTGGAAAATTTGTGGAATACATGGAAAAGATGATAATGATTCTGAAATTTTATTTTCTTCGAGCTCAGCATCAAATGAAACAAGAAGCTGACAAACACATGAGTGAAAGAAGTTTTGAGATTGGAGATTGGATCTTTATGAAGTTACAACAGTACAGACAGAAATCTTTGGTGACTCATGGTTCTCAGAAGATCTCTCCAAAGTTTTATGGACCTTACAAGATAAGGATGGGAAAGTAGAATATAAAATGGAGACAACTCCAACGACTCATTTAAAAGACTGGTGGGTGAGGCAACTTCAACGACTCAGTTACCTACTAGACACTTGAGTATTGCCTTCGAAGGAAAATGTTGAAACGACAAGGACAGGCAGCAAAAATGATTTTGGTGAAATGGCTTAATAATACGACGGCAAATGCAATTTGGGAGTTTATTTATGACTTGCAGAAGAGTTAAAGAGATTGGTGGCGATGAACGAACCAGAATGGAAAAAAACATTGTATGGTTGCTTAAGTGCTGTTTTATATGTAGAGGCATGCAACTAATTTACGCATATGATTCTGGATAAATGGTGGCAGTACATTGCCTAACGAGTCATGACGAACCAAGGAGAAAACAAGAATCTACGTGTTGTTATTTCAGTCTAGCTATGTTTCTTTCTTGATAAATATTATTTAATATTTATCATTCAACTTTATAGCTTTGCTTTCTTTTTTTTTTTGAACACACATTTTAGCTTTGCTTACATGTTAGATAAACCGACAAAATAAAACTTAAATTACGTACCTCATAACATACGATTAAATTGGGTGAAAAGAATTGCAAGATGTGAATACCACGAATGGAACTTGTCCATTGACACCTTAACAAAAATCAACCAAAATATTATTGTTGACTTTTTGTAAAAGAAGAAGATACACGTGGCAAGTTAATGTTGGCTCAGCATCTGCACAAAAGTCTAAAAGTACAACGTGAGAAGCTCTAACAAAACGTGAAGGCCACAACCATTATCAAACAAACACGCACAAAACACACTAGAACACAAATAAAGACAAATACAATGATAATTCAGACAAAACTATGCACCTATTTGATCCTCTACACTCCTCTCTCTCACCAAGCTGACAGGCACAACATCTCTCTCTCTCTATATATATATACACTTTCTCACATCACAATTCTGAACAGAGAACATTTTTGGGAGACCGAAGTTAACCTAAAGTAATATTGATCCAGAGAAATGACTAAGTTTGGTGGGTCTTCGTTCGGCGTAAGCCTATTACTCACCGTTCTTCTCGGGGCAGCCACGGCAGCAGCGGAATATTACAATTACGGAAATGCACTTGACAAGACATTCTTGTTCTTTGAGGCTCAGCGGTCAGGGAACTTGCCTTCTGCCCAACGTGTCAAATGGCGTAGCAATTCTGGTCTCAAAGATGGTCTTGCTCAAGGCGTAAGTCCATATATAATAACATACACTTAATTCGTATATTATATAGTTGGGCATACACCTAATATATATCAGAAATGATTATTTCCATGAGATGGTCATTGCAAACTAGTTACCGAAATTAGCATTTGTTGAAATGTAAGAATAGTGACTTGTATTTGTAATGATGATGCTAATATTATTTGTATATAATGATATTGAGGTTGGTGTTATATATGATTGAACAGGTGAGTTTGGAGGGAGGATATTATGATGCAGGAGACCATGTGAAATTCGGTTTACCAATGGCTTTCGCAGTGACAATGCTATCGTGGGCGGCGGTTGATAACCGGAAAGAGCTAACCGGTTTGAACCAAATGCAACAGACATTATGGTCAATCAGATGGGGTACCGATTATTTCATGAAGGCTCATCCTCAGCCTAATGTTCTATGGGGTCAAGTTGGAGATGGACAATCTGATCACTACTGTTGGGAGCGAGCGGAGGACATGACCACTTCAAGAACAGCTTATAAGCTTGACCAGTACCATCCTGGCTCAGACTTGGCTGGTGAAACCGCTGCTGCTTTAGCCGCTGCTTCTTTAGCTTTCAAGCCGTATAACTCCTCTTATTCTGCTACCCTCTTAACTCACGCCAAAGAGGTTCGCTTTTTCTTAATTTTGGTTTGGTTATCTGTTTTGTTCGGTTTGGTTTATATTGGTTGGTTAATGATCATGGTTTTGAGTAGGTTGGGTATTGGGTATTTAGTTTTTTTGGTTATTCTTAGTTTTCATATTTTGGTTTTCTAGTGTAGTTGATACGGTAAGAAATTATTTTACGTTTATTTGATTCAGTCGGACACACTAAATTTGATTTTTTGTCTTCGGTTTTGATTATAAATCCGGTTTAGTTTATATAGTGTTCAAAAAAGCGCTAATCGCTAAATAAATGGTGATCTGACGCCTAAAACTAAAAAGTATTAATTGAGCATTTTAAATTATTATTTAGACGGCTTATACATTTATAAATCATAGTTATATGTTAAATATATGCAATGTTTTATATTAAATATCACTATTATAAATATAAAATTTATAATTATTTTATTAACGTAACAGTATATATTAAAATTGTTTATGCGGTCTAAAAGATAATCACCATGATGTTTTAACGCAGTTTAAAAGATAATTGCAGCGGTTTTTTTAAGTCCTAGGGCTGCCAAAGTGGCAGCTTGGACCATTTTTCAGAACAGCGACCCCTACCCCTAGTCTTATGTTATGGATCCGTTTCTGCTTAGATTCTGAACATTTTGAAAACCTATTGTTGTGTTTCAGCTCTTCTCATTTGCTGACAAATACAGAGGATTATACACCGATTCAATCCCAAATGCAAAACCTTTCTACATGTCATCTGGTTACTCGGTATAAAATCCCTTTTTATCTGTTCTCTTACAATCTTTACTTCCAGTTCTCTCTTTCCATTGAATATTGTTTCAGTACAAATAAATAATGTCTCTATTGTGTTAAATGTTTTGAAGGATGAGCTTCTTTGGGCTGCGGCTTGGCTACACCGTGCCACCGGGGACGAGTATTACTTGAAGTATGCTGTAAACAATGCTGCTTACCTGGGAGGAACCGGCTGGGGAATGAAAGAATTCTCCTGGGATAACAAATACGCCGGTGTTCAAGTCCTTCTCTCCAAGGTAAACCAACTGGTTTCTTCAAGAATGTTTT
This sequence comes from Raphanus sativus, assembly GCF_000801105.2. Classification (NCBI taxonomy): domain Eukaryota; kingdom Viridiplantae; phylum Streptophyta; class Magnoliopsida; order Brassicales; family Brassicaceae; genus Raphanus; species Raphanus sativus. The sequence continues at coordinate 29,031,795 of NC_079515.1, read as the reverse complement.
TGTTTTTCTTGAAATTTTCAAGAAGACTAATCTTTATTTGTATATATGTTTGCATAGATCTTGTTAGAAGGTAAAGGTGGTGCGTATACTTCAACACTGAAGCAGTATCAGATGAAAGCTGATTACTTCGCTTGTGCTTGTCTCAAGAAGAATGGTGGCTACAATATTCAGACAACTCCTGGTAAGTTAACTAACTAGTATACCTTAAATAGTATTTAAACAAATCTAACTTCAAAGTCTTGAGTAATGAAAGTTTAATGGTGTGAATTCAGGTGGTTTGATGTATGTTCGAGAGTGGAACAATCTGCAATATGCATCTGCGGCTGCATTTCTTCTTGCGGTTTATTCGGATTATCTATCTGCAGCAAACGCTAAACTCAACTGTCCTGATGGTTCAGTTCCACCTCAAGCACTTCTAGACTTTTCAAGATCTCAGGTCAAAGAACACCAAAACCCATTGTCTTGAGTGAGATTTTTAAATGTATTAACCGAGTTTTTTTTCTCATGCAGGCTGATTATATTCTTGGAAAGAACAGTCAGGGAATGAGTTACTTAGTTGGATATGGACCAAAATATCCAATCCGAGTTCACCATAGAGGCGCTTCAATCCCTTCGATCTTTGTTCAACGGTCTTTTGTGAACTGTGTGCAAGGATTTGATTCTTGGTACAGAAGGAGTCAAGCTGATCCCAATGTTATTTATGGTGCTCTTGTTGGTGGACCAGACCAGAATGATTACTATTCTGATGACCGGTCAAACTACGAGCAATCAGAACCAACTCTGTCTGGAACAGCTCCACTCGTTGGTCTATTCGCTAAACTCTCTGAAAAATTAGGTAAAACCTTGTGCTCAAGTAACTCTTTGTTCCATGAATTGATCATCAAGTAATGTAATGGAACTTTGTAGGTTCTTATGGAGGAGGGTATTCTAAACCTTACCAAACACCAAAACCACCAGGTTGATCTCTCTTTTCTTTCTACTTTGTAAGTTCTCTACAGTATCTGATTCTTATTTTCTCTGACACTCTCCCACAGCTTACAAAGCAGCAACACCAACAACATACACTCCAAAGCAATCAGGTGCACCAATTGAGTTTCTTCATTCGATAACTGCAAACTGGATGGCCGGGAACACTAGGTACTACAGACACAAAGTGATCATCAAGAACAATTCTCAGAAACCGATATCAGGCCTCAAGCTTAAGATTGAAGATCTCACAGGACCTATATGGGGACTTAACCCAACAGGGCAAAAGAATATTTACCAGCTTCCTCAGTGGCAAAAGACTTTGAAAGCAGGGCTAGCTTACGATTTTGTCTATGTGCAAGGTGGTCCTCAAGCTAAGGTCTCTGTCCTAAGTTATTACTAATCCTTTTTCGTTAAGATTCCAATATACTTTTTTTTTGTTTATGCATTTGTGTGATATTTGAAAATAGCCAACCAAGTTGAGACTAAATGAGAGAGATGTAAATTTTGTGTCCCTTGAGAGAAATCGAAGAAAGAAAATGATATAACACCAAAAAAGAACTCAAGATTGAGCTTTTGATTTAACATTGAGACAAAAATTGAAGGTTCGGACAAAAACATAACTAGAACAGAAACAAAACTGAAACAATAGAAAGGAGATGTAAAGTATCATAAGTTAAAGGACATAAGAAGAGCATTTTCTTCTACATATAAAGCTTCTACTCGTCGTTAAAGGTAGTCTTCTTACCTGCCAAAATAAACCAAGAATTAGTGAGAAAATTAGTTACTTAAGTATCAAGAATCAAGAAACAAGAGATCAATATCAAGTTAATGAGTACCTGATGAGTGAGTGAAACTAGGTTTGTATCCACGACCTCCATCTCTTCCCCTGCCACCGCCCCTTCCACCACCAAAACGACCACGGCCACCATCTCTTCCTCTACCACCACCGCTCCTTCCACCAAAACGACCACCACTATCTCTTCCTCTACCACCGCTCCTTCCGCCACCACTGAATCCACCACTAGTCTTCTCCCTCGGTTGATCAACAACAAGACTCCAGCCTCCCATGTCACTACCATTAAGGTCCAACGCCTTGTCTGCGCCTTCTTGAAAATCAAGGAAAGCAATTCTGTAAAAAAACAACAATTCTGTTTAGTTTAAGCATCTGAGAGAACATTCATAAAGTGGAGTTAGTTATAGTCACAAACCCTTTGGAAGATCCGGTTTCACGGTCACAGGGAACAGAAACCCTTGTGATCTCTCCACATGAAGAAAAGTGTTTAGTCAATGCGCTCTTGATGTCTTCTTCAGGAAGAGAAGAGTCAAATCCCTTTACGAAAATAGATTGACCTCCACCACCGCTTTTGAAGTTTCCACCGGCACTGCAATAATTTGCCAAGGAGAATACCATCAACACAAGAACATAATACAACAAACAAGTATTCAGAAAATGAAAAAAAAAAATCAATATACCCGCTCTGTGGAGTGTATGCGGTTCTCTCTCCCCTCTCTTGAGCAACATCAAGACGGATATCACGACCAAGCATGGATGTACCGTGAAGCTCCAGTGCCTAAGTGTACAAACCGATTTAATCAGCAATCAAACCTTTAAAATGACTACTTCTAAATCTTTCATCATAAGCCAAAACTACCCTCACCTTCTGTGCTTGTTCAGCAGTTGCAAACTCAACATGGCCAAAACCTCTGAAACTGCCATCATCTCTTGACGTGGCAAATCTAACATCAACAACTTCGCCAACATCTTTGAAGAAATTCTCACTGTATGTGGAGGATGAAATTAAGAAAGGTCATGAACAAGGAACAACTAGACAAAAGAAAGAGGTAGTAAAACGATGCTACTTACACATCTGCTCTCTCAACGTTGAATGAGAGATTGGCAACAAAGAGTGTCTTTGATCCTCCTGTAGCAGGAGTCGATGGGGTCTTAGGCTGAAAGACAAAAGCATAATTACACAAATCAACTTCAGAGCATGACACAGCAGGACATTACTTAAAAGCAACTATAATGCTACCAGAAGGTATTCTTACCTGTTTCTGCTCAGCATCACCCATTTCAACATCAGAGTTCTGTTTTTATAAAAGCAGAATGGAGTAACTTTCAATCAGCAAACAGCAATATGGTTTATGTATCAAACAAATAGAAAGTAAACATTTATCTCTCACCTTTTTCTTCGGGGTTTCTTTCTCATCTTCACTTTCCTGCAAAATATAAAACACACGGTCAATGAATCAAATATAAGACATCGAAAGCTGCTTGGTGACCTCGTTAAAGTACAGAAGCTAACCTCATCAGAATCTTCCTCAGATGAATCTGAACCGCCAGCAGCCTTGGTAGTAGCAGGAGCTGCCTTCTTAGCAGCAGGTTTCTATATTAATAATTAAGTAAAATTAGTCACCATTCTGGAATATAAATATATGCAGAATAAACAAATAGAATAAATTTGTCACCTTCTCATCCTCAGATTCATCTTCTGATTCATCAGAAGAGTCTTCCTCAGAGGAGCTCTCTGCCTTAGCCTTCACTGAGCCATTTTTAGCAGCAGCAGGCTTCTTGGTAGCAGCAACATCTTCCTGAAAATAGATGGTGTGTGTCAGCCAAATATCCAAGGATAGCAGACTAAACTTGCATAGTAGTAATAGAAACTTGACCTCGTCTGAAGATTCTTCCTCAGAGGATGAGTCATCCTTTGCTTTCTTTGCGACAGTTCCGTTAGTAGAAGCAACGGCCTTCTTAGGTGCGGGTTCCTTAAAAAAAACAGAGTATAAATGTTATAGCCACATGCCTCACAGGGTACAAAACTGAAAACAACAGCCTAACAAGAACACAGGGCACAACTATACATATTACTATGAGATATTGTGTAGTAGTACACTCACTTCTTCCTCGATATCAGAAGAGTCAGATGAGTCAGAGCTCTCGACTTTTTTAGGCACCTTCTTCTCAGCTTTCTCCTTCTGAACAGCAGCAATCACGTCTTTCTTCTGCTTCTTTAGGTTCACTTTGGTATCCACATCAGCCTCAGGCTCTCTCTTACCTGATGAATAAGAGCATTCAAAAGTTAAGACCAACACAAAAAAAAACACAAAAGGATATATATATATATATATATATATATATATATATCGAGATTCAACAGTCAATATACTTCTAAATCAACAAAGCATACAATGTTAAAAACAAGCAACCCCTTCAATATAAAACGAACTATATCAATAAAGGAGCTCAAATGTCAAGATTATCAGTCTCATTGTACTTCAAAACGGTACATATGACAGACACATTCCAAAACTAATGAACAAAGGTATCTAATAAAGAGATGGGTCAACTAAATTAAAGAACTTTACCAATCAAATGTACAAGTAGGAGCAATATACAAACAAAGTTCATACCTTTCTTCAAAGTCTTGGTGGCCTTGATGGCAACAGGTGCTGCTTCAGCCTGAACATACGACCACACAAGCAAAGTTTCATTAACAATCTAAGAGAAGGAAGGAGAGCTAATTAGAAAAACCCAAATGGAGAAGGAGAAGAAGCTTACTTTGATGGCGGATTTTTTACCCATGGCGAATTTGAGGAAGAGAGACTGACTGCTAGGTTTAAGAGTGAAGAAGAGTGAGGCAAAAACCCTAGACAGCTGCGTTAAGACAGCTGCGTGAAGATATTTTCAGTTTAGGGTTTTAGATCTGTATTTATAATCATTTTTGATTTTGGTTGGGGGTAAAGTTGTCTTTTCGAGTTTTCCATCTAACGGCTGTCTTCTCGCGCGTGTTATTTGATCTTTGCAGTCCACTGAAATAGATATTTATGGAAATGTATTCATTTTTAAATAGTGGCAACGGTTGGAAAATAAGTAGGTCAAAACGGAGTACCACATCTTTCTCTAAGATGGGCTGTGTTAGTGGGCATAGGTAAGCTGGGTTTAAGGAATTTTGTTGTGTCTTATTCTCCCCGGCCTTGTAACAATAGTTTCTAACAAATCCATATTGATATGTTTTTTTTCTATTTGATAAAATCATTAGAAACGTTTTACAACCAAATGCAAAGTCAATCGGAAATAAACTTAGAACCTTTATAAATTAATCTATCTTATTAAAACAGAAACATTACAACTTCTTCTAGGTGGATTTTTAAAGGTGGACTTCATATATTTAAATTAAATATCTAATTCTTTATATATAATATGTACCATAGTCTAACTTTGCATTGATGTATTTCCTTAAATACAATTCTTCTTTTTGTCCATATTCCATATATGATTTTTACATTTATTACATGTCGATTTAAATAAGATATATACTAAGAATACTAAAAGTATTAATCGTTCTATAATTATCCTATACAATTCATTTTAAATTGATCAGTATTCTTTCATTGACCATATTAATTTTATTAGTACGAATAACATTAGGTAGATAAGTCATAGACACATATATAAAGATATGACTATTTTTATAATTACGTTGGACCTAATCTACTTTCTAAAACAAATAACACATAGCTTCATATATTGTATAGAATATAGTAACATTGTATAGTATTATACTTATACAATAATACTAAAAACAAACCAAACTGAAATATAATATATATCGAAAATACTTTGAACCATTATATACAAAATATATTAGACCTCAGAGACAAAATTCACTTTGAAATTACGTAATAATTATTTTAAAAAATTAAATTTCGTAATGTACAAAAAAACATAAGTTTTATATAAAATTTTGTGTTACAATAAAAGACACAACTCGCGCTTACAAAGTGTTATTTTTACATACGAAAGACAGTTTTGATATTGTTCTTTAAACACAAAATTGAATTATACAAACTCGATACTACATAAAACTAAACAATATAGAATACATTTTAAAAATAAAACCCGTGCGGATGTGCATATGTTTATATAATATATAAATATATTATGTTACACATATTTTCATATAAATAATACCCTAATGTAAGTTTTGTATGATAAATGTTGAAAATCAAAAATATATAGCACTATACATTTTAAATAATATAGAAAAATTCTACTTTACGTTATCATAAAATTTAAAAATCAAATTTAGTAATTAAACACATTGCTTATTTAAAAACATTAGTACACATTGTTATTTATCAAAATTTTATATTAATACACATTGCGATCATGTATAACATTTAGTGAAAAAAAAAATTGACTCCCGCTCGGTCGAGCGGGTTCATGATCTAGTACTCAGTAAATTAATAAATTATTTTGGTACCAAGTTGGACTGATTTAAAATATGACATAAATCGATAAAATAATAAAATAATATTTTTTTTAGAAAATCCTATATAAATATATGGTCCTATTAAAATCATAAATTAATAATATATCTATATATAAATTTCATATAAGTAAAAACTAAATATTATATTGTTGGTTTTATATTCACAATGAAAATACCTCTATTTTTCCTTAACATTTCAATATATCTTAATAATATTTAGTAAAATTATATCAAAAGTTACATATAAGTTATATGAAACACAAAAATATGAACCAACTAATATAATAAAATAGAATGAAAGTCAAAATTAAAAAAAAAATATTAATGTACATACATTAAAATCAATTATATTTTTATCTTATAAATACAAATATTCAATAATAGAAAAAATCTAAAATTAAAAACTTTTTGAAAATTAATATCTCTATAAATTAATAAATTTCAAAGTCTCAACATTATTAATTTATAGAAGTTCTACTGTACTAACCTACGGAAACTGAAATTTAAACGAAAAATTGAATATAATCAAGATTTCGGAAAGTAAGGCTAGCTAATAAATTAAGTATTTATATATATATTATTGACTTTTTTATGTGTTGTCTTTTATTTAGACTATTTCTTAGAAAATTTATCAAATTACACATAATTTAAGTACAATATTTATTAATATCTTAATATTTTATTTGAAATAGAAATAAACAACTTTCCTTTTAAAATATTTTAAAATCTTTTTGCAATTTATTTTTGTAATTAGTTAATCAATTTAAATTCAATTTTGATTTGAAAACAAAAATTAAAATCATATAAAATATTTTAATTATATTTTACTGATAATTAAAATTTAAATTAGTTACTTTTATATTTTGAAAATATTTTGTTAGAATTTAATTTAAAATATTTATTTGTTTTTTCAAACAAAAAAATATATTAATATATGTATAATCTATTAAATTAGAGTCTTATTTTGGATTTCATATGTTATATTTTAATTTTGAACTATCAAACACAGGTTCATCAAAATAAAATAAAAACACTATAAATTATAGTTAATCTTATATATTTGTATGAGTTGAATATTGTGCTTTGACAAACAAAAGTGTCGTAACAGGTGAATCGGATCTAAAATTTTACTATACTATCAAGAGATTATGGTTTACCCTTACGTATACAAGTTTCAAAATATTGCAACTTTCCATAATTATTATATATTTGGGGTGGATATATGGTCAATGTTCCACCTTCTTCATATTTCATTCTTTGTTAGACTTCTTTCCAGAATATTAAAAATTTAATATGTATATTATTCGACGTTTATCAGACTCGAGTTACTATACTAAGGTTTTGATTGGTAACCTTGCGGAATGGTAAAATAGCGTTTTTACGCGATTCCGCAAAAATTTTACCAATCCAGAAAAGTTGTGGAATGAAAAAAAAAACGAAAACGCAGGTTTGCGTTTTTGCTGATAGAAATGTAAAGAGAATTTTCATTAAGTGGAAAATGAATTTTAGTAGATTATGGTGGAAAAAAATTATTAATTCAACACTTTCGTATTACTAAATGGCACCCGAGACACCAATGCCTAGGAATGAAAGTTACAAATCATGTTGGTTGAAGACGAAAAGATCTGAGGATGGAGGAGATGGCGAGGATGACAATATAAACAACAGAGCTATCACTAAACTCTATCGGGTTTTGCTTCAAAAGGAAGAGTTGCAGGTATTGATTTATTGGAGAGTCGTGTTTACAATGTGTCAGGTATCCAAGCAAATTTAAGGTGGTGCACCAAAATCCAAGGCATCACCATTCATGATGAACTTAGTGGCATTCAAATTGGGAATTATCGATGTGATTTTAGGATACAAGTGGTTAGAGACACTGGTAAAAACAAGTATCAATTAAAAACCGCACATTTGACATGCTCTCGCATTTGCTAGGTAACATGTTTTTTTCTTTTTAAATGTTCCCTTTATATCTGTTTGTATCTAAAAAAAATTATTTACATGCTTTCATGTGAAGAGATAACTGCGGTATCGCAGGAGGAAGATTTTTAATGGATTCAAGTCTAAAATATCTGAAGAAGTTAAGTTGTTATTATGTTCAATGCAACTATCAAGAATGAAGGATAAAAAATAGTATTGAGCTCGGAACAGTCATTAACCGATGTCACAATCGCGACCACCTATGTGCTATGTTGTCCCAAAGCAGAGGAAAGGAGAGCTGGAACAAGCATAACTTCTGTCTATCCCAAAGAGTTAACGCCAAGTAAGTACGTCTCCAGTCTAACGGATAAATCTCAAGGAGTTGCAAGACAAAAAAACAAACACAATCTTCTTTGGTCCGATGCCAAATTGCACCAAAGACACTGGTGCCAAAGAATTATGTTACAAATTTTAATTGTTGGAAAAAAATCATGCCTGCACAAGTTGCAGGCCAACCACCTAGTTATACTAACATATGGAAACTCAAATCTAAATGAAAAATTGAAATATTATTAAGATTTCAGAAGTCTTTCTACCTGACAAATGAAAGTATTGCTCCTTCGCTTTCATGCATAGAATCTAGGGAATGCATAAAGTGAATAATGATTTTTTAAAAATGTTGTTCTTTATATGGTTTATGTTAACATGAATAACATTTTTTTTGTTGTTCTTGATGATGATTTTTTGTTAAGATGAATAATGATATGTTGATCTTATTATAATATATATGAATATATGCCATCATTGATATTTGATTCATCGACACACAAAACAGCTGAAACACATGGATTTATTTATTTATTTTGCTGAACTATAGATCGAAACAAACACAATGGTTTCCTATAATTTATCACTAAGTTTTCAGTATATGGTAGTTGCCAAGATAGATCTGATGTCTTCGGCTACGGATACTGCATCTTGGGCGGCTCCAGCGATTCCCTTCCTCGAAAATCCAGCACAATAAAGATTATTTTCTCCTTTCCAATGTTTCGGCATTGGGTTTTTGGGAAAACCATCTTTCTTCATCATGTATTCATAGTTCTGTGTTTTAATATTTCACAAAACACATAATCACAGTCATAATCATATTTAACTCAGTTGGTTAAGTGAAAAAGGTTTTAATTTGTTTGGAGTAGATGGCTTTTTCTTACCTTTAACCAATTGCAGACTGAGCTTTTGTAACCAGTCGCAAACACAATCACATCGAAATCTTGTTTCTTTCCATTTTCAAATGTTAAGGTCTTCTCTTGGATGCTTCTTATGCCACCATTGATAACCTAATTAAGAATGCAACGTTAGGTGGTTGAAAAAAATTCCACAATATATTACTACTTCTCAGATATATTAAGCTCTCTTAAACCTTGACCAGTGAAAATGAAGAAAAATACACAAATATTTCCATATTCTTATTATAATGGAATTTATAAAGATAAACTTGAATTTTGGTTTAATTTTGATGGACAATGGAAGATACCTGAATCTTGCCATCGCAAATCTTTTGAACAGTTCCAACATCAATAACAGGAGCTTTTCCACTAAAGAGTTTTGTTGCGAAAGGGCCTTGTTTTGGCCGGAAGAGCCCATACTTAGAGAGATCTCCGTACATAAATGATCTTGCCGTGGACACCGCCATCACCAATGTATCAACCATTTTCACCGGACAATACTTTAATAGTGACATCCCTAAGTATACTTCTTCTTTGGTCAATATGTGTCTCTGCACAGATTTATAGAATAAAATAAATAAGATATCATATGATAAAACATAATTAAACTGTACCAAAAATATACTAAAATTTTAATAAAAATTAAATCCATATTCTACTACGTAGCCAAAGGTCAAGCATAAGAGTTTTTAAAAATGAATGGGCAGTAACAATTATAGTTGAGAGGCGTATTAGCAAATTCTTTCACATTTACATGCAAGACAAGTGTGCATCTTTAACGTTAATGCATTCAGACAAAAATAATTAAAAGACAATTGCAATATTAATTAGTTTCGTACCGGAGTTCGAACAAGGACGGTGGTATTAGCATCAAAGTTACAGAGGTCAAAACTTATCTCCATACCAGAATTTCCACCTCCGACCACTAGAACATTTTGACCTTTAAAATCACGACCAGACTTATACATGCTTGAATGTACAATCTCTCCGGGGAAAGTATCAATCCCTTTCACAGTCGGAATATTTCCATCTCCATTCTCTCCGGTCGCAACCACCAGAAACTCCGACCAGTACACCTCGGTTTCTCCCGTTACAATGTTTTCTGCCTCTACCCTCCACTTGTTATTGGACACCTCGAACGTTGAGAACTTCACGGCGCAGTTGTATCTAGGTTTTATGTCAAAGCGGGTGACATAAGCGTCAAGGTATTCGATGAAAAGATCTTTGGACATAAAGGTTGGAACATCAGAACCGTGAGGCATGTAAGGTAGCTGGCAGAAGTTTTTGGCTAAGTGAAGCTTGAGACGTTCGTAGGCTCGTTTCTTCCAAAGTGATGCATGGATGTCTTCTTTCTCGAGGATTATGTTTGGGATTGAGTGTTGGTTTAGACAAACCGATGTTGCCAAGCCGGCTGGTCCAGCACCCACAATCAACACTACGGTCTCCATATGTGTATCTTGTTTAGTTTGATAGATTCTCTCTTGTGTGTTATGATTACGGTTCTTCATTATGTTGTAGTGTTATTTATATATAGTTGAGGGAAATGGATATGTAACATAAACTTTGAACCCGATTAATTATGGAACTTTTATATATTTTGCCATCTGTAAGCCAATGCATAATAGTATTTATGAGTGCTAGATTTTGTTAACTATATTTTGAACAAAAATAGAAATTAGCATAATGTTAAGAATACAAAAAGGTAAAGAGAAAAAGTAATAATACACCTATTATCTTTATCCAGAAAGAAAAACAAAAAATAATATCCACGTTGCTTCTAAATTGAATGGACAGAGAAGATGTATGATATATTGTTTCTCTATGAGTAGATTTTTTATACTGAGTCATCTTGAATATCTGACTATGCTATTAACTACTACTATACCCTCTTAGATACTAATTAGTTCTTGTTTGAATAATTGATAAGTCTATGACATGTGTCAAATACTCAAGTAGAGAACTGGAATTACTAGGTACAAAAAGTAAACTTAAAAGAATTTTTGACACCCATGTTTTAATTTTCAATCAACTAATTTAAAATATAGAGCATCTATAGTAAATTTATATTGTTACTGTCCAACTATGCAGTAAAAAGGTATGTCAATTTTTTATATAGTTACGGTAACTATGTGGGTGATTGATTGAACTTTAAATATACTAGATCGATTTCCGCGCTACGCGCGGATAATTTTTATTTAAAATTTACTAATAATTAAATATGAGTATAACTCACAAAAAATTATTTTAACCATCTAAAATATGTATATGATGGTGAGCAAATGTAAAAAAAAAAAAAACTGTTAACTCAATGTTTTAAAACCGGATCAGATATTGGTTAGGTTATTATATGCCTAGAGGATCCCATTAACTCGACATTGACTCCTAAAAAAGAAAAAAAAAATTTAAACATAGTGGATTATATTTATTCATTTGATTTTATTTTACTTTGATATAGTTGAAGAAAACTAAGGTACAAATAACTAATATTTTTTTTCTAAACGTTTCACATTTTTATAGTTTTAATTTTCATCTTCGTAATTTTCAGAAAAAATAAGATGTAGTTTAATTTTATTTATTATGAAAGCTGAAATTGAAAATCGAGGCCATTACATATTGTGCTAAAATTAATTTAAAAAGTAATTTGGTCATTTGCTTGTAATAAAAGTATGTGTCATACCGTTTGTCTAGGTTTTTACTGGTGGTTTGTTACTGTTGTTCTTATACTCTTAAAATATTATTATTTTGTAATATTTATTTTTGTTTTTTTCAGTTATATGGATCATAACAAATATCCGCTTTAAATTATAGTTTTTGTTATTTGAAAATCAAAGGGATGGTGGTGAATCAAAAACAGATTAAAAATTAATGATCTGGACGAAATAAATTGGATCATAAATACTTTTGAATATCGAGATATTTGATTCATGCCCATCCCTTGTTAGAAGTTTTACATTCTTGTTTTGCCTGAAATGCTCACATTCTTGTGCAGTTATTTAACACCCCCTCTGAAGTTTTACATTCATAGGGTTGTGTAAATTTGAAGAGGGATGATTGCGTTTCTTGTAACCCCGTGGTTTGATTTGCAGATGTTTTTAAATTTCTCCATATAACAGGTTGTAAGAGGGTTGATTGAACTTATATTGGCTACAATTTGGAGCTGCTGAAGTTTTTTTCTTTTCATAGTTGCTTAGATTTTTTTGCTAAATGGTTGCTAATTTTGATGCTAAGTTGAAAGTCGTGTGTTTTCTGGTTTTAAAAAGTCTTTTGTTTGGATATTGATTCAACTGTGGTTGTCGTTTTTATTTGAGATTTGTATACCTTCCCTTCCAAGTAACTTGTAATGAATATTAAGGAAGCTCAATTTCTCAAAAAAACAAAATATTAAGGAAGCCCAAAAAGAGTATTAAAGCCCACACGTTGGCTCACTCATCTATTGTTTGTCTATACCATTTAATGTAACGTAAGATTCTTTGTAGTTTATGAACTTTGTGGATGCTGGACAGTGGACACGACTAATGAGCCTGCCAAATGGGTCTTAGTATTTCCTGCAAAGTATATTTACTTCAATTAAACTAAGTAGCAGACAAAAAAAAGTGAGTAAAGAATATACGTACACCTCACACATCCATAAGCAAATTCAGGCTTATTTTCAATCATTTGAGCTTTATACAGTACAGCACTGGAAACCACCTTCGTGACACTTCGTTGATGTCACAGTTTCTGTATTTGGGGATCCATTAACGTTTGAATCAAGTTTAGGAAACACCGTATCAATTTTGACCTTATCATTACTCAATTGACGTGTACTTCGTTAGATAGTTTGAATATAGGCAATATTCTTGGACGTGAAGGTAGCCCATCCTCAACTCTACAATGATGTTATCATTATGTGTGTGAAACACCTGTTTAAATTGAAAGCGCAAGTGTCATTGGGGTGATCACTGTTGTATCCCGTGTTACTGTTGTATCTTGCGTTAAAAGGGTAGAATCAGTGAAGTCACTTGATTGACGACTATGGCCGTAAGAGAAAAGTTGAGTTCCTCTATCTCTTGCTCGTGTGCCCTTTATCTGTGTCATAGGCACAGTCCTAGACAAATGCATCCTCTTTACTTTTTCTTCTAGATTCATGCTCGATAAAGGGATGTAAGAAACAGAGGAAGCTGCATAAGGGAAGGTTGATTCTTCTGATAGTTTCCCATCACCATTGCTCTGCATTTACAACAACACATGTTTAATTTAATCCTAATTGCTTGAGTTTGAGAAGAGAGAGAATCCAAACTTGGCCTGACTATACTTCGCCAGCATTAAGTTCTTCCAGGAGAGCTCCAAGTACATGTTGGGGACAATACTTATCTGGAGTGAATTTGCTTGCCTATATTCATTAGTGGAAGGGTGATTGAGTGTAGAGCCGTACCTAAAGTGCAACTTGTTGTTTTAATAGTATCTTGAATATGCTATTCAGTTTTTCTTAAGTTGGATACAAGGCAATATACATCTTTGATATTTGATATGGGAAGAATAATACGAATTTATCTTCAGAGTTTGGTGTAACCAAACTTTTTTTTTTAGTGTGTAATTTAACTATTTTATTACCGTCTGAAGTAATCGTTCAATAGATTGGATCTAAAGAATTTGTCGTGTACATATAATGTCAGCAAAAATAAAATATAAACATGGGAAATAGACTATTAGATGTTGTTTTTCTGTTTGCCAAAAAAAAAAGATGTTGTTTTTCTTCTATCTTCAAAGTAACAATCGATGAGTTTAGTAAATTATTTCCATTAGAAGAAAACTCTGATCTAGGTCAGTGATCTCAGATGGCTTAGTTGGTCAAGTTGTCCTCCAGACCCTCCATTGGGGGCTTGAATATAGGCAGGCGAGTCTCCCCTGAACATGGAGTCAAGTAGCCCTACATACCATCACTGGAAGCAGTTCCAAGAACATCATGAAACAGATTGGGGAGATTTTAAGAGTTGCAAGTATAAAATCAAAATTACCAGCTGACTTAATACTCATCCACTATGACGTAAAAAAAAAGAGAAAGTTTTGTTTCATTTAAATTATGAACCTTAGCTCCTGTCTAACTTTGATATGAAGAGCATGTTGCAAAAACAGTTATACGCTTTTTTCATCCTGCCGAAATAAAGAAAAACACTTGACAGATAATCATTTAAGAATACAGAGCCTGATCTAAAGACAATTATTCAAACATTGGAGTGACGTGCTGGCACCTTTATATTTTTATTTTTTTCTTAGTATTTTCATTTCATCAACAGTTGCTATTAGCTCTCCATGTCTGAAACTGTATAAGAAGCTTCAACGGCATCTCTCCTCGATCATTATCCTGTAAAGCCAATCGTTCTCTCAGATATACACAAAACCAAGTAAGGCTCGGGAAGACAAATGTTAACAAACGGTACTACGGGAGGTAAATGCAGACCTTTTTATGACCCAAATTTGTGAAGGTTTGTTCTCAAATTAATTGCAATGCTTCCAAAAATATTGATGAAGCTCCGATGACACAATCTCCCATGGTTAAAGAACAGAACATCAATCATCTAAAGCTGTAAACCTGGTGCAATCACAACCTCAGGCTCTCATAGGAAATTAAAGCCTTCCAAATCTGCAAGAAAAGAACCCATCTAAGCATATAACCTAAGAGGGGCTATGTGAGGAAATTGCAAGAGATAGAAACAAAACACAATCTTGCAGCATCACAATCAACAAACGATTGGTAGTCTTGTAATTTATAATGCTGCAGCTGTTTTAAATAAGCGAGTGTGGACCATTATTGTAATTTTAGACGCCAGACTGTAGATAAAACATAAGGAAAAATGTCAAACCTAACTTGAAGAAAATATAAGCATGGAGATAGCATTGACAGCGCTTTTAGATGATCACGTGATGTAAAGTTATTCAAGTTAAACCAAACAGAATGCATCAAGAGACTACTTACGTACCATACCGTGTTCCTGATAAAAGCTTGTGCACCAGGTGGTTTCAGATAGAATTGATAAGCATGATGCCCTTCACTCTGTCAAACAATTAACTCAGAGTGAGATTCAAGTCCTAACATTGCTTTATTCTTAAAGTGACTATATTAGCCTTAGACAAAAACACATATATAACTGTGAAAGCACAACTTGTTTTTGTAAACAGAAAATATCAATAAAGCTGGAAACATATAAAAGTGCAAGAATAGATACGGACTTTGGTCGCTAAACTAACTTGCTAAGAGATGAAATTTTCACTTAATCAGTCGCTCCAAAGACTTCTCTACAGCAAGGTAATGCGCTCCTTTAGTGGGAACATGATTCTTGCTAAGAACAGATACTCCTAGAGACTCCCTTCATAACCTCATCACAACAGAAGAATCCTGACACAACAAAGTTCTCGTTAGTGTGAAGACCATACAATAACCTAAAGCAGAATATGTTCTATGTTTACCTGATGCATAGTCTCCTGAAGTGCTTCAATAGTATTCTCTAGCGTCCAAGACAGTTCACTGTCCCAAGCAAGAGTTGTAGCCATTAGCCAACATTGAGCTTCCACCTAATTCATTAAACTCAACTTGCGTCAACGGAAGTGTCGGAATGACTGGTATCTTATGAAAAAAAAGCTTGAAACTTTAGGCTACAGAGTCTTAATGACATGAAAAAGAGGAGATTATGAAGAACCTTGCCTCAAGGCCAGCGTACACATCAATGAAAAGTGCATACCCAGCAGGACCATAACCTGTTTTCATTCCGTCAAGACAAAACTCATGTCAGCTTCTGAAACTAATCTAAGAACTTGTCCTAAAATGCATCAATTGTCACTGATATCATTTTTCAATGTTAATTGAACTTACGATGAAAGTGGAGACCGCCGCTACGCCTTTTGACTTCATCGAGGTGACATCGCCGGAAGAGACACCGGTCTGGACGACTGGTTTGACGGGACCGGAGGAGACCGCCGCTACGTCTTTTGGTTTCATGGAGCTGACGTCGCCGGAAGAGACACCTGTTTGGACCACGGTTTAAACCGGAGTTGAGGGGACCGCCGCTTCCCCGTTCGGTTTTACTGAGTCGGGAACACCGGATAACTTCATCGGAAAGCGCAGTGGAGAGGATTTAAGAACTTCTGATGAAAACCAAAACACAGAGAATGAGATCTTATATAGAATCTCAGAGGGAGAAAGCAAAAAGAAACCATTAATGGGATTAAAGAGTGAAGAAGAGTGGGGAGAGAATTGATTGTTCCTACGAAAGATCTCTTAACGGAGGAAACGAAGAAGAGAAGAAAATAGAAAACCAATCGACAATCGTGAAAGGAGAAAGGGGATCTCAGCGTGAGATGGGCTTCACGGGCTCATCAAATTAGAACGATACGGACCGGTGATTTCGAAGCCCAAATGTTAGACTCGACGCATCTGACGTGGTTAAATGCTCTCTTCCTATTGGACGATTTAATTGGGTGACGTGGACAGCCTAACCTTTGAAGATATTTAGCTTTTAGTATTGTATTGATATTTATTTCTATATCATCAAATTTACCAATATAACTTTATCTTAAAAGTAAAAGCTTACATAAACATTTTACTAATTTTTATTAATTAATCATGAATTAGCTTAATTTCAAAATCTATAAAAAATAAGGATTTTTTAAAATATATTTTAGGTAAAATATATACATCTTTACCATTTAGGCTGTCGGTAAGTTGAAACATTCTTTTTTCTTACAGTTTCCATTTAACAGACAATATTTTATCATTTCACTGGGTTGTAGCTTGATAATAACATCTTGAACAACACCAAAAAGTTATGTGTTTTCTCCTTTTAATTGGGGATTTTTGATTTTCAAAAGTAAAATATCACTTTTAACATGTTTAAATTTAACTTTTATATTTTACAATAATAATGAGCTAATATATTCATCAAAATTGTCTTGAACTTGATAAATATTGTGTATGTTTGACGGAATAACAAGCAAAACTATAAAATCGTAAGAACATCAACAATAATTTTACCAACTATAGAACTATATAATATAAATTTTAGTTTTTTACATATATATATATATATATATATATATATATATATATAAGTATGTTATTATATTCTAATGTATAAAATTATTTTCTTAATCAAATTAGTTATAAATAATTTAAAAATTAAGATTAATTATATTTCTGTAAAATGAAGTATATTGTAAAATCTCTCTCTATATATGTGTGTGTGTTGTATATAATTAGTTAATTTTAATATTGTAATAAATAAATAAAAACATATATAATTTTAGTGATATCATTATTATTTGGTGTAGTATTTTAATTATGATTATAAAATGAATCCAAGAAAATTATGTAAATATAAATTTGTGATAAAGTTTCTAATAATTATTAGATATTTACTTAATTATTTAAATATCTATTAATTAAAAGTATCTGTATCATAAAAATACATTGAAAGTTTCATTGAATGCAATCATATAGAGAATTTTCAGTTATTTATTTTGAACATATTAAAATTTATTTTATTTTTTGTGACCTAGTTTAATATGATGAAAATATCTTTAATAAAATATTATGTTTGAACTAATATCTTAATGATATATTTAAACAACGCTTATGATAAATAGTACTTCTGTTTTAATAGAATTGAAAATATAAACATATTTTAGGTTAAGATTTTATTTTCAAAATTACACTCTTATTTTTTTTCTAGAGCTACACTCTTTTTTTTAACGCTGATTTATTATGATATTACAATTATTAGGAACATTATATAGACGATTCGATAACCGACAATACTACCTGTCTTATGAAGATCTATGCCTAACTGCATCATCTGAACCGTCCTATGAAGATCCACGCCTGACCAGATTTACTTGCACCATGTTGAAGATCTCTTGTAATCCTTCCTTCCATAATCGCATAGTTGCCTGTAATCATTCCTTCCATAATCTGCATAGTTGTCTAGTAAATCGCGTTCTCTCCGGGACTTGAAACCTGAATTTGAGAAAAACTGCAATAAATTGCATAGTCTGGGAGTCGAACCCCAGACCTGAATGTAGAAGTCTTTAGACCTTAACCATTAGGCTAAGGTGTTTCCACAGAGCTACACTCTTATCTTAGTTAAATTAACTAAACTTAGTTAAACTAACTAAATTATCCAAATATTTGTTTTCTAAATATTTTAATGTGTAAATTTAATATTTTAATAACAACATAAGAACTTAGAATTATGCATTAAATTTTTGGGGTGGCTATTATCGATTAGGTTTTCAATTACAGCAATCTAACATTCTAGGTTGATAGTTCCAAAAGAAAAATTGGTTATCGTATATACTAGGACTTCATTATTCTTGGGGTACCCTTATTCTTGCAATTTTTGACAGAACATACTGAACATGGCCCGCTTAAAGTGGTAAGAATCTCTTGTCAACATGTTATTAGGCTTAAAAGTACGAGGTGATTGATGATAATAACAACCTGAGGTGTGTTCTCAATGCTGCCTGGAGCTGCTGCTGAAATGATGCCGAAAGGTCACGAGAAAGAAAGCCAAGCGAAGATAAAGCGACACATGACAATTATGGATGGATCCTATGACAAATGAAGGTGAGAACAATATTATATCTTCAAATTTGGAGGAAGTTTCAAGAAGTAACAAGTGATGGTGTTTTGGTTGGTGCAGAACTGGATAGATCGAACACAAAGGTGTTTAACGAGTCAAGGATGATGCTGATAGCGAGAGGATCAGGGAGGCTTGTAAGAGAGGTAATGGAGATGTTGGAGATGATGGAGCAAGATAAAAGGGCTCAAGATCCCAAAGAATGGAGACATGAGTGCATTCTCGAGAAACATGAACGCTCAGCACATGAGCAAGGTCCTCCCTCCTCAGATGCCCAAGCAGATTGGTGGCATGGGTGGTCTGCAGAGTCTAATGAAACAGATGGTTTCGGGCAAGGACATGATGGGAATGTCGGCGGCAAAGACGAGTAGTTTCTTTCTTTCTTGCACACCTATAAACTAACACACCTTGGTCGTTTGTTATTATTAATTTTATTCTTTTTTTCCTATTTGTAAAATATCTACTCTTGATGTCCCCTATTTTACTCAAGAATGGTCTACTCTCTTTGATCATTTTGTTGCATCTAGAACTAGAAGCATTGTTTATGGCTAACCCTATCCAAATGAAATATATAAGTATCAAACAAATCTTTAAGTCGGATAATGTACTGATTTTTCTTTTACTCGATAGAGACAAACAGTTAGGTGATATATAGTTTAAGTGCAGTTACTTAATTTGCTTTATCTCACTTTTTAAAATAATTACAGATGATATAAGTAGATTGCATAGGCTGGAGCAAATAGTACGAAATTAAACATGGAATCTGGTAAAGAACAAAAGTGTTACAAGACCAAACAAAAAAATGCAGCATATCAAAAACAGAGATTTGATAAATTCATAAAACATGATCTTAACTACCTAATATCATGACAACACAGTTCGATAAAAAAACAGCTTTTTGGTCTGGTTTGGCTAATTTTCAGAAATTACTAAATCAACCAAAAAAAAAATATCTCCTTTTTCCTGATAAAATGTCTATTGTTGTATCTAATCTACACACAACTGAAGACGGGAAGCAAACATATACTTGTCTGATCCTTAATGCCTAACCTCAAAGATGAGGAGATGACGCAAGTTTTAACCTTTCTCAGCAGCTCCAGCTTACTGTGGCGGTTCTGTTTTAAGAAACACTAGAGTTGCATTTAAGTTAGCTCTTCTTGACTTTGCTGATATATGCCTACAAGTTTAAAACATCACACATGAAATCTAACAAATTGGTGTCTTAAGCTAGAGAAGTATGCATGTGTACGAACAAAAAGAACCTGAACAAGCTTGGTAAGCTTTGGTTTTGAAGCTGATAGATAATGGTCGATCTTCTCCTGTGTTTGAGGAATGCTTCCGGTTTGGATTGCACCGGTTACTTTGTCAACTACCTTCTTGACTATGTTTTTGTAAGCATCTTTGTTCATCCCACCTTCTTTCCAAGCAGGTTTTAGAAGCTCCTTAACAATCTCCACTAGAGAAAACTTGAACGCTCTCATTCCCTTTGGATCCTTTTCTTTCTTCTTGTTTTCGTCGCCTGCCCCATCATCTTCATCATCTTCTTCTTCCTCCACTACCTTCTCTGCATCAGTCTCTTCAGTCTTTCTCCCATCTGGTTCTTTGCCAGCTTCTTCTTCTCTCCTTTTGTCCCTCTTTTCCTCTGAAGAAGGCTTTGGATTCTCAGCTACCGAGACCAAACTGTTGCTGTTGTTTATCTGTAATGCAGTAACTGCTGGAACTACTCCGGTATGAATGGAGTTATTACTAAGGATGTCAGTTTGAGTATGTGAAGATTGTTCCTTTTGTCCATATACTTGAGGCAGCTGCATTGACTGTATGGGATTTAAAGTAGAATGAAGGTTTGTAATTGGCTGCCCGTTTCCAAAAAGTTGTGCTAGAGATGCTGAGATGTTACTAATATGATTGAGCTCTTCTCTGCTCACAGCATTTCCATTCTCAGGGAGATGTGTAGCAGCAGCAGGAGGAGGTGGCAGCACTTGACTTCCTCCCGCAGCTATTGGTGTGTTTTGGTAAGGCAATGCACTCTGAATCTGACTAAATGCTTGGACGGGAGGAGCCGAGTTATTGCTGAAACCATGATGCGAAGAAGCTACAGTCTTTTCACCTACACTTGGAAACATACCAATGCTTCTTCGATCTCCAACTTGCTGAGACATAACTTCTTCTGCAGAACCATGCTCATAAGAAGGTGCTAAACTATCTTTCTCTCCATTCAGAGGTTTCTTTAACGTTTTAACTCCATAGTTCCAATCCGGAGACATCTCCATATCGTCAATCCAGTTGCCATTATTACCCTTAGCTCCCTCGCTGGACTTCCCTGTATCTGATCTTTCGTTCCATCTATGATTATTGTCATGTCTACCAAACATCTCGTCTTGTGGCTTTCTCCCAGGACTTGTCCTCGCACCATGGTGAGAAAACCTGCAACTTGTGCCATTACGACAGTTCCCTAACGCAAAGTACCTGCACGGAACATTGGAGATCCTGTTGTATTCTCTCTCAGAAACATCCCTTCTCTGCGTTTCTCTTCTTGAGTTATTATTATTATTATTATCCTCAGAGCTATAGTCAGACCTCCCACCAACCCTTAAGGGATATTGTTCTCTGGAATCTTCTTCCTTATAGTAACTAGTATCTCTTGTCTTTCTATTTTTAGGTTCCCAATCATGGTCACCACCAGCTCTGTTGTATCTCCCATCAACTTCTCTCCCTGACCTTGTCTTGTGTCTGCTGTCATAGGATCCTCCTCCTCCTGCATCTCGCCTTACTCTCTGCACTGGGCTTCGGCTCCGGCTCCTGCTGTTACTTCTACTCCCACTCCTATGAAATCAATGAGACAGTAAATTTTTATATATAGGCAAAAGGGAACTAAGACAAATTGTAAGCGACACACTAACCTACGGGTTCTAGGCCTGTCCCAACTTTCATCTTGTTCAGAAGAAGACTTTCTAGAATCATAGTAACCCATCATGGCGGCGGCATCACCTCCTCTGCTGCTTCTGGGAGGCCAAGCTTCTCCTGGATGTTGTTGTTGTCTAGATTTCAGATGCTCGTCATCAACAACATCGGGAGCAGATCTCTTGCTGCTCCCATTTCTACCCTTACCCTCTGGATAGAAGCGTTCATGTTGCTGCTCAGAGTAATCGTTTCCACTAAGATCTTCTTCCTTGGAATCCCATTTGGAAACACGTTTTCTCCCAGAGACACTCATCCTCGCACGAACAGGCCTCACCAGAAGAGAAGTAAATATCTAGGAAGATTATCTGCAGAGAAGATTTAAGGTAAAAGCTCTAATTAGAAACAAACATACAGCCCCCAAAGATTCCAAAGGTAAAAACTTTTTTAAAAAGTTTTGATTTTTGATAGAGACTCAAGCGGAAGAAATGTCTCAATTTCTTAAAAGGACAAGTCCTCTAAGATTGTCCGAGAGAAATAATAGATCAAAAGTTCCTGTCTGAATCAATGTTGAAACAACAACAAGGAACATTACTTAGGACTAAACTGAGCGAGAATTCAAACTAAATCAGGAGAAGCAACCACGAACTAAATTCGAATCTAGAGTCTCGTGCCCTTCCTAAACTGGAGCTTCTTCAAATTTCTCGAAACCCTAAATTCAACCTAGGTGAAAATCAGAGAAAGAAGGGCATTTACCAGAGAGAGAGAGAGAGAGAGAGAGACCTTAGCAGCGTGCAATTGAAGTATTCATCAACGACGCGTCAAATCTAATCTAACCAGGCTTCATCGCTTCTAGGGTTTCCAGAGAATGACGGACGATGACTTTTTTAACTTTCTAATTAGTTTGAGCTTTCCTCTTCTTCTTCTTCTTTGAGTTTCAGGTTCGAGTTTTTGCTCTGCGCGTGGTGGGACCCACTCATTAGTTTTTTTACCTGCGATGCAATATTGGGGTGATCCCAGCCGTTGATTTGGTTTTATTGCCTTAACGAACCGAACTCAATTATGTTCCAGAGCGGCCACTCTTCTTTAACCCATAGAAGCTTTCTTATGATGGTTAAACTTTACTTAAAAAGATTTCACTGTTATTGATTTTGTTTTTTTTTTAGTTTTGTTAAAATCATGGGAAAATTTCACTTTTACTATTTTACTAGGTGTTTTCCTGCACCATGTGCAGTAAAATTGTTTTCAAAATTTAATTTATATTTAAAATAAGATTTATTAAATATTATAGATTTTATTATTTTTACCGATATTTAAATATAGATTTTATTTATTTAAATATTAAATTAAAATAAAATGATTTCTTATTTAAAAATATATTGTATAATTATCAAAAAATTTGAACTAACAATATTTATAGAATCTGTAGATATATAAGAATCTAATGATTTTACGATTAGAAATCAAATTTTTTAAAAAAATTGTAGCAATTTTTTAAAGATTTAGTAATACAAATTGTATAATTATAGAAAATACAATAAAATATAATTTCGAAATTTTAATGTTATATATGAATATATTTATTTTAGAGATGATTTATGCGATATTACCATATTTAAAGAAGTTTACCAAAAATAAATATCAATATTAAATGTAAGGTATGAGTTATTACCATATTAAAAAGTTTATCAAAAATATAAATCAACATTAAATGAAATAATCCATGTCATATTTTTCGGAAGCCATGTCATCAATTTAGTAGTCATGTCATATTTTTTTTGTGAAACTGATTGTAGAGAGGACATGTGGCAATACAAATTGTATAATTATAGAAAATAAAATAAAATATAATTTCAAAATTTTAATGTTATTTATGAATTATTTATTTTAGAGATGATGTATGCGATATTACCATATTTAAAGAAGTTTACCAAAAAATAAATATCAATATTAAATGTAAGGTATGAGTTATTACCATATTCTAAAAAGTTTACCAAAAATATAAATCAACATTAATCCATGTCATATTTTTCGGAAGCAATGTCATCAATTTTAGTAGCCATGTCATATTTTTTTTGTGAAACTGATTGTAGAAAGTACATGTGGCAAATATAATTGTATAATTATAGAAAATAAAATAAAATATAATTTCAAAATTTTAATGTTATATATGAATATATTTATTTTAGAGATGATGTATGCGATATTACCATATTTAAAGAACTTTACCAAAAATAAATATCAATATTAAATGTAAGGTATGAGTTATTACCATATTTTAAAAAGTTTACCAAAAATATAAATCAACATTAAATGAAATAATCCATGTCATATTTTTCGGAAGCCATGTCATCAATTATAGTAGCCATGTCATATTTTTTTTTGTGAAACTGATTGTAGAGATGACATGTGGCAAAATCACTTCTCAAATATAGTTTAAGGGATTGATATCATTAATTATTTTATTTTAATTAAAATAATATTTTCAAAAATCATTAGAGAGACAAAATAAAATATATTTTGTAGTTTTGAAATTATACATTTTCAAATTTGAATTTTTAATATATATATATATATATATATCTAAATTTTTGGGTCAAAATTTTAGATATCTAACTATTAATCATTTTCTTTAAATTTGACTTATTTGGATGTGACATTATCATTTGTTTTTTTAATATATATTTTCCCCAAAATTTCTCATATCTAAATACTAAATTTATCCAAATGCAATGTGTATAGTTCACTTGAAGGGAGGGGTAACTAAGGCCCTGTTCGTTTGTACATCTGAAAGATGCATTCAAATGGTCCATCTGGATGCTTTATCCAGATGCTCCACCTGGATGTTGTTCGTCTCTGCATTTCGTTTATCCTTTTAGATGAATCATCTTAATGCAACTATGTTCGTTTGCTTTTTTTTTTAACTTGCATCTACATCGAGATGTACTTGTTACTAAATTAATTAAAATAGACTTGTTTTAAATATTTTGGTGGGAAATTGCATTTTCGGTTTCGGCGGAAAATGTGTTTTTCGGTTTTGGCGAAAAATGTGTTTTTCGGTTTTGGCAGAAAATTATGTTTTCCCGGTTTTGGCGGAAAATTGTATTTTTCCGGTTTTGACAAGAAATTGTGTTTTCTGATGTTGACGAGAGATTGTATTTTCCCGGTTTTGGCGGGAAATTGATGTTTTTTTCGGTTTTGACGAGAAATTGATGTTTTTTCGGTTTTGACGAGAAATTGTGTTTTCCAGTTTTGACGGGAAATTGCAGTTTTCAGTTTTGGCGGGAAATTGCATTTCTCGGTTTTGGCGGGAAATTATGTTTTCCCGGTTTTGGCGGAAAATTGCATTTTCTCGGTTTTGTCGGGAAATTGCATTTTTCTGGTTTTGACGAGAAATGGCGGTTTTTGGTTTTGGCGGGAAATTTCATTTTCTCGGTTTTGGCGAGAAATTACAATTTCCCGGTTTTGGTGGAAAATGCATTTTCCGGTTTTGACGGGAAATTGCATTTTTCCGGGTTTTGACGAGAAATGATGGTTTTTGGTTTTGGCGGGAAATTTCGTTTTCTCGGTTTTGGTGGGAAATTATGTTTTTCCGGTTTTGGCAGAAAATGCGTTTTCCGGTTTTGACGGGAAATAACGGTTTTCGGTTTTGGCGGAAAATTGTGTTTTCGATTTTGGCGGGAAATTACATTTTTCGGTTTTAACGAGAAATTGTATTTTCCGATTTTGGCGGGAAATTGCGTTTTCTTGGTTTTGGCGGGATAATGTTTGTTTTCCGGTTTTGGCGGGATATTTCGTTTTCCCGGTTTTGGCGAAAAATTGTCTTTTTCTGATTTCGACGAAAAATTTTGGCGGGATATTGGGTTTTCCGATTTTGGCGGGAAATTACGTTTTTCCGGTTTTGACGAAAAATTGTGTTTTCCGATTTTGACAGAAAATTGCATTTTTCGGTTTTGACGGAAATTTTTTTTGTTTGAAAAAAAATTTATCAAATTTTTGGTAAAGACTCACCTTCAACCAGATGCTCCGTGAAGACTCACCCTCATTTGGATGAGAATTTGAGGTGAATTTTCACAAATGCAGTTGGGTGATCCATCTGGATGTAACATTTTTATGTACAAAACGAACATCAACTTGCATCTTCACCCAGATGGATCACCCAGATGAACAAACGAACATCACCTAAGATGATAATCCTAAAAACATAATTTGGAATGAAATTTATTAGCTGAGATTTTTTTTGATCAAGCTGAGATTTTTTTTTTTGATAAGTTGTAATTTTCTCTTGAGTTGGAAAATAAACCAGAACCGAACATAACCAAAACTTATCATGGTCTGATTCAGTTCGGTTTCAGATTTGATTCAATTTTGAGTTTTTAACAAAAAGAAAAAAAATTGTTTTTTTAATGGGGTTTGGTTCATGTCGTCTGGGTTAGTGTTGGTAGGTGGAGGATTGGATTTGCAGAGGGAAGAAGACCACAAAAGAAAGAAAAAAAGCCATTACAATACTTTCGAGTCATTAGCCACCAACCCACCCCTCTCACCAACTCCATTTCTCCTCCTTTTAAACCTTTCTCTCTCTCTGTCTCCTGCTTTGATCCTGATCATGGCGTCTTCTCTCACCTCCAAATCCATTCTCGGATCCACCAAACCAGGCTCTTCTTCTCCTCTGTCTCCGGACCTCCGTCGTCTCTCCTCTCCCGCGGTTCAGATCTCAATCCGAACCCAATCCAAGAAGAACCTCCGTGAGTAGTTTTCTCTCTGTTTTCAACGAAAGTTTGAACCTTTTAGGGAAACCCACATCGCTTTTATTACAAAAATTGATGTCACATTCCATTAGAACAGCAAGGAGAGATAGAAAGTAATAACCTTTATGAGTTTTTTGGCAGAGATAATAAAAGCTAGTGGAAGCTCATACGGGACTCACTTTCGAGTTTCCACCTTTGGAGAATCTCATGGAGGAGGCGTTGGCTGTATCATCGACGGGTGTCCTCCTCGGATTCCCCTCTCTGAATCTGATTTGCAATTTGATCTTGATAGGAGGTGAGGAAGAAAGAATGGCTCTTTGTTTCCGGACTCCCATCTATGTTTCTGAAAAATGATCCATTTTGGGTTTGCTTTATTTATCAGGAGACCCGGTCAGAGCCGGATCACGACTCCTAGAAAAGAGACTGATACTTGCCGGATATCTTCTGGTGTCTCCGAAGGTGTGCTTGCTTGCTTTTCACTGATTTGAGTTTGGTTTCATACCCTTGTTTCTTACTTGCTGGCATCCGTGTCCGTGATAAAATGCAGGAATGACGACGGGAACACCTATCCATGTCTTTGTGCCAAACACTGATCAGAGAGGACTTGTAAGCTTCTCACATCTCTATGCATATATTAGGAATGACAACAGTTTGTTTTTTTTTTACTTATGTTTGTGCCTAAAGCAGAATCGAATAGACAGAAAGCTTGGAGATATTAATCTCTGAGAGACTCATTGAATTTTCAGGATTACAGTGAGATGTCAGTTGCCTATAGGCCATCTCATGCTGATGCTACTTATGACATGAAGTATGGTGTCAGATCAGTACAGGTACTTTTCATTTTAATTACTTTTATGTTACACTTTTTTTTTGGTAAGGTTTTGTTTAATTGTAGTTTGAAGGCATCACTCTCGGCTTAACTGACGTTTAAGTTTCATTTTTTTAAAGGGTGGTGGGAGATCATCAGCTAGAGAGACCATAGGAAGAGTTGCTCCTGGAGCTTTAGCCAAGAAAATCTTGAAGCAATTTGCAGGAACTGAGGTGTGTTTACTTTCCGGTTTTGAGTCTTGACTTATTGACCCAATTCAAGTTTGCTTAGGTTATGATTGTCTTATGTCTTTCTCTTGTTTCTCCAGATTCTTGCCTATGTCTCGCAAGTCCACCAAGTTGTACTTCCAGAGGATTTGGTAGACCACGAGAATCTGACACTCGAACAGGTGCCACTTTCATACACTATCATTTTCCTAAGCTGCTATCAAGGTTCTTAACCTCATTTTTTGTATGTCTTGCAGATAGAAAATAACATTGTCAGGTGCCCCAATCCAGAGTACGCAGAGAAGATGATAGCTGCCATTGATGCTGTCAGGACTAAAGGGAACTCTGTTGGTGGTGTTGTGACCTGCATCGTTCGTAATGCTCCACGTGTATGAACTCACTTTTCCATTGAAATCTGCCGTTTGATTTCATTAACTTGAGCGACTGATGATCATTAAAAAGCTATTATGTGGCAGGGGCTTGGTACGCCGGTGTTCGATAAACTTGAAGCAGAACTGGCAAAAGCTTGTATGTCGTTACCTGCAACAAAGGGCTTTGAGTTTGGCAGTGGCTTCTCTGGTAAATATATAAAGTTGAACTTTGCTCTTATTCAGTTAAGTGAAAAACCTAAAGAATCATGAACGCGTAGGTACGTTTCTGACTGGTCTTGAACACAATGATGAGTTCTATACCGATGAGAACGGAAGAATACGAACAAAAACAAACCGATCCGGTGGAATTCAGGTTGGTTGTTGTGTCTTGTGTTTCTATGTGTCAATGAACTACTTTTTTCTCTTGAGAGATTGCTGATAATATTGGTTGATTTGCGTAGGGAGGGATATCAAACGGTGAGATAATAAACATGAGAGTAGCCTTCAAGCCAACATCTACAATCGGAGTAAGTTTGTGATGAAAACAATAACATGTTTGTTTGAATGATGATCATTAATTAACACATTGGCCTTCTCTTTCCAATGTGCAGAGAAAGCAGAACACTGTAACCAGAGACAAGCAAGAAACAGAGATGATTGCGCGTGGACGTCATGATCCCTGTGTTGTTCCACGAGGTTTGCTAATATAAACCTGAAACCATTGAATTGATTTTACGTTGGACCACTCCCTCAGTAATATTGATTTTGGTTTTTTGTTGCAGCTGTGCCGATGGTGGAAGCAATGGTGGCCTTAGTTCTTGTGGATCAATTGATGGCGCAATACGCGCAGTGCCATCTGTTTCCTATAAATCCAGAGCTGCAGGAACCTCTCCGGACAGCTTCTCCTCCTGTCGAGCTTGAGCAGCCGCAAAATGCTGCTGCGTTGTAAGCTCAACTCGAAAGAAGATTTTAGAGTGGATGAGACCAAAGAGAGGCTTTCACTTTTGTTGTGTGATTATTATTACTATGAATAAAAATGGTTAATTTTTGTAAGATGATTTTTACCACTATTTTAGCACTCTTTCTCTATAATATTTACAATCGTTATTATTAAACGACACACTTTTTGCACATGTGAAAACACACAGTTGATTCTCTCTACTTGGTTTTCTTGTTATCGTCTTTGTTCTGTTGTTGGAGAATCACAGGAGCAGCAGGAATGCTGAACCACCACTCTCTAAGCCGCCGCATCAGTCTCTCTGTGCTTGCTCTACGTGGAGGCGAATATCTCGTGAACAGCTCAAGAAACACCACCATGATCAAGATGTTCCAAGACAGCAGCACCATCATAGTCGTAGCGACCACTATCGCGACCGCAAACTTCTCACTCGCCTGTGGGGAAAGAGACAGTAATAAAGCTCGGAGCTTGAGGAGAACAATGTTTGCATCCTGGACTAACTGTTCTAGCTGAGAAATAGCGTTTTGAACTGCTAAAAGCTGTTCCATTGTGTTCATAGGAGGAGGCGCCACAACTCTCAGCTCCATCATTACTTTCTGTCCTTTGCTGAAACATCTTGTGAGAACTATGAAACCCGCTATGAAGAGAGACGCAAACGCCAAAACATAACCAATCCATCCCCTAAACCAAGAAAAAAAGATTTCAGACTAAACTTAACAAACAAAACCAAAACTAAAGTATATTTTACCTATAAATTATGAACGTTGATAAGAGACAGAAGACAAAAGACTTCAATGGATCGTCCCAATACGCTAACGACAAGAGCCAGTTCCCAATTTCCATTACCGGAAGTAGCAACTCCTTCATCACAGCTAAATTGGTGTCGATTCCATCAACTTTGACTCCATTAACAGTCTCTTGAGCGAGCACAACTTTCTCGTAGTTCTTTCTTGATTGCTTAACTGCTTTCTCCAACGGATTCACATCTCCAACCACAACTTCGCCTACCACAAGACTACTACTACTACTCCTTGGACTCGATCCAAACACCAAACCTAACTGAGAGACCATATCTGAGGCTGAGATAGAGTACAGTGCCCCTTCTTTGGGTTTGTTTGTCCGGTCAAGCGCTCTCGAGCTAGACATCTCTGCAAGCGTCTCGAGAATATGATCTCCACCAGGAAGCTGATCACAGAGATTGAAGGGGAGAAGGTTCTCGTAACGCACTGGGTTTGTTAAACCGAGTTCTTGAATGGCTTGCACGCGCAAAACGCCGAGCACAGCTTTAGAGATGGCTTCATCTTTTGCCACACCGGTGATGATCTTGAACTTGTTCATGTACCTGTGAACATACAACACCTCTCGGATTATGGCTAGCCAGTAATCTCGCCGTGTGTGGCCCTTGAGCTCCGGGAACTCCATTACTACTGGCTCTGGTCTACATAACAAGAGCCATTGAAAAACAAGTCAGGTAAGAAACTGATACAAATGACGTGGATGAGTCGTTGCTTACAAGGAAACAGATTTGTAAGAGACGGCCTTATCGAAAAGCCGAGTCCCCCAAGGACCGGTTAGTTCGGGTTTAACGACTTGTTTCAGATCTTCAGATAGGCTGTAACGCTTTGGCGTGTCGAAGGAGACAACCTTTATAGCCTCAAAATAGAGAGTATGGTCAGTCAGAATCAACCGACCTGCATGCATATAATAAACATTATTGTTACCACTCTTTGATCTGCGCACATAATAAACATATACACATTAACCTGGCCATGTAGACATTCCAATATGTTCAAGAACTGGTTGTGTAGTAACAGTCCCGTCAATCTCAAGAATCTTTTCTCCTTTTGATCGAACACCGGAGAGCAGAGATGACTCTGACTGGCTCTTCATCTTCTTTATCGCTCTCTCGAGTCCACACAAGTACTTGTCATAAACAGAGAAACGAAGCCGAACACCACCATCTGAAGAAGCCAGCACCCCAAACAAATTTTCGCATATGATGACATCAGCTATTACCGGAACCGCTGGAGCGATCCGAGAGAAGGCTTCTAAACCGACAGTTGGATCCCCATCAACCTGCTTCCATCATGATCAATCAGGCAAACACAAGAGATCAAAAAAAAAAGAGTGGGGCGGCTTACACTGAGTAATGACTGGCTAGTAGAAGCAGAAGGGACCTCCCAAGCAACCATCATGTCAAAAGTTAAACGCCGAAACGTTTTGTCACTTAGATGACCTGTGACTCCAACAGAGAGAGCAAGTGCCCTGAAACAGCAGTACTCTAGAAAGTTTCGCGGAAACATTGAAGGCTGCTTCACGGATCCAGACGCCTCTTGTCTGAAAATATCTTGCAGCTCGTTAACTGAAACACCAAGTATTCTGCATCATCGAATGTCTCTCCCCATCACTAAAACCAAAAAGCAGACTTCTTTTCTAGAATTTGACATACAAAATCAAAAAAAATCAAAATCTTACTTTGAACACCTGCGGATAACGACGTTTGCGACTGGAGAAAGCTCAGGTATCCAGTTCGATCCAGCGGAAGGAGAATTCTCGATCTCAGCAATTTCATCATCGAGAGAAGTTTTCTTCCCGAGCAACCAATTGAGAGAAGTATCTTTTACCAGACCTTCTAGAACATCCCGTGTTTTGCTCGTCATACTTACAAGATTATTTGTCTCCAAACACCTACAATTAGGCAAAAAACCTTACTTTCTTAGGAACACAATGTTATTTTTGATCATTTGTATTTATTTATTTGAAGTTTGAAGAAGAAGGTGTTTTCTCAACGAACCCACCCAGAAGTTAGCTAACTTCAAGCTTATTTAATCAAAGTTTAGGGTGTATGAGCTCTTCTTTCTGGAGATCCTGACTTGATTTGGGGGTTTATCAGACAAACAGAAGCGGGGAAAGTGAGACGGTAAGATTCTTTCCCAATCGGTTCTTGTCTCTTTTTTTGTTCGAGGAGATGATAAGAAGATACGTCGACCAGTACCACGTCAGCCACACGTGCCTCTCTATAAGTTACAAACACTAAACCACGTCATCTACATCGGCGGAGCTGATAGATCAAACGACCTTCAACAACCTGCAGTCTTATTCGTACACGTGTATTTATTTGGATTCGCGACCGTTTGTCATTCAACTAAGACAGATTTTAATCCGAAATCCAAATCGAACCCGAACGAAAAAACCTGATCCGTTATCTAATTTAAAATGTAAAAATATCCAAATAGTTTTTGTAGAATGATAAAAAAATATCTGAATCCGAAATATTATTAACCGAATCTAAACGGATAATTCAAAAAATCTAAAACTAATAGTTAATATAAATATTTTGAAATATAAATAAGTATTTCAATTATTAAATTCAATATTTTTAGTAATATGATATATAATAATAAATATTAAAAAATTTAAAATTCTTGTTTGTTCATTGAAATAACAAATTTACAAATCTACTCTCTATAAGGTAATATATATTAACAAATCTACAAATCTACAAAATATTTAGTTATAAATAAATACTTTACAATTTGTTCATTGAAATAATAAATCTACTCTCTATAAAGTAATATATATTATTTATAAATGATGTTTATTTTCATGTTTGATTTAATATTTTATTGTTATTTTATCAATTTTATGTTTAATAGACTAGTTTTTATTTAGTTTAGGTGTTTTTAAAGTTTTTGTTTTTCAACTTCCATTATGTCAAATTTGGTTTCAGGTTGAAGATTCCCTTGTAGATACATTTTTTGCTCACAAATATCCATTGAATTTGTTCAAGGAACTTTGATTTATGATCAAACCCCAAGATATACGTGATTCATGCAACATTTTATTAATCAAGACATGCTATGGCGTTTTCTTGAATATGGCCTCTTTAATAATAAAAATTTATTTACCTCTGCCACCTGCTACAACAATTCATCAGGTAGAAAAACTGGTCCGAAAACGATTAAGGAGTATATTAAATCTGAAATTTGAAGTAATTTGGTTTTTAATGAATATCTATTTAATTGCATGGAAATAAAAAAATTGGTGTAATTTTTATTAAAACACTCTAAAATCTCATCTAAAACAGTAAAATTTTGATTTTTACTTTTATAACTAAGGAATTCTCCTCAAATACTCTAAAAACACTTAAAGAACTCTAAAATATCTAATTTAAATTTTGTTCAATAACAGTGGATTTTAGGACGTTTTGACAATATAAATAACATTGGATTTGTAATTTATCAATAACAGTGGATTTCCGTGAAAGTTGTCTGACGGACGACATACAAATAAATAGTGTGAAAGAAATTAAATATTTAGTTTTTATTTTTCAATTGCAAAAATAATATGAAACGACTTACAAGGAAATCGTCTAATTATAATAAAATATTAAAGTTTCATTTTTCTTTCGGACAATTTATTTATAAGTCTTCTAGAAAAAGTCAAAATTTTGACACAATTGGGTCAAATGCAAAAACTAATCTGCTTACTCTAGATGATTTATGGAAAAACCGTCGCAGATATTTTCGAGATTTTTTGTTTACAAAGAAAGTTGGACGATTTCCAGATAAGTCGTCTCTTAAAAAACACATATAAAAGTCAATTGCAAAAATAACCTATGTATTGGCCAGACGACTTTCATGTAAGTCTTCTACTGACGAATAGATCTGGAATAAACTGATTTCATAGTTTCAATCAGTGAGATAACTTCCTTTAACACACATAAATCTTCTCCAAATACCCAGAAATTCAAACAAAAGTGACCCACCAAAAATCGTAATTTTGAATGGCTCTATGAACCATAAAAAATTAGAATCAGAATCTTAGATTTTTCTAGATGAATATAAAGAGAAAATGGAAGAAAATGTTGTTTTAGTTCATAAGAAATAAGAAAAAAATAGTGTAATTCGATTTTAGGTGCATTAAGACTTTAAATTGGTTATTCATAGTGCTTGGTGTATTGATGACAATGACAATCTTGTAAATATTTGAAGATGATGAAATTGAGAGAGTAAAAAAACCAATTTCGAGAAGAAAAAAAATTAGTTGCGTTTTCGTAAATAATCTGAACTTTCAAAATGAATAAAGTAAATAAAATTTTCAAAAAATCATAAGTTAGTTTTGTATATGACTTTGAGTTTTGAGTTAATTTTCCAAATAGCTCTTCTTTTTTCTTAAATATGAGTCCTTTTAATCAAAATACAAATACACTTTTTCGTTTTAAAAATAAACGCAAGATAAAAAAAATTAGTGGATATTCGTGATTCATGTAACATTTTCTTAACCAGTGACATGATTTATCGTTTTCTTAAATACGACCTCTTTTATTTTGAGTTTATGGCCATGCAAATACCTTTTTTAGTTTTACCAAAAAGAAATCGTACAGTGCACATATGAATTATTCAGTTTCCGTAATTCGACCCATTTTTCACTGTCACAGTGCAATTACACTAATACATCCATCATAAATAATTGACAGAGAGCGGTCCAAGTGGGTTTAAATACATTATCAATCTCTTAAAAGATCCTAAAATTGACAAATATCTTATACTAAAATATTACTGAACTTTTTTTATAACCAAACTCATATTATTTCTAAAATATATGAAACAAGTATGCTCAAAACATCATTTTCTTAATTTAGTTTTCTTTTACTCCATGCGTATTTCTTCTAAATTTTAAAATTTTACAAGTTTCACAATTTTAATCTACAAAATATACATTTTATTATTTTATTTTCACCTAAAATTTCTCAGACAATAAACATAAAATGAAAGACATAAAATCTGATCTAAACTACAAAGACAAATAAAAATTTCATCTGAATTTAATGTTGAAAATATGGATATAATTTCATTTCACATTGGATCTTTTTTTTCATTCATATTGGATCTTAAGAAGGGAATAATAACATTATGTGCATAAAGACTACCTAAATAATTTGTAACTGTTTATTCACAAAAAAAATAATCGGCTATAGCTACAGTTTATTTCGACTATATGCCAAATTTCGTGGTTATATAAAGATTCAGTAATGAACGCTACAAAAAACATAGTTATATGTTCTTAGCCATTCCAAATTGTGTCTTACTGTAGCCGAAAAGCCACGATTTGGCCACGATGCATTTGTGGCGAAAAAAAACCACGTTTTATTATGAATATTTCGTGTATGTCCTAACAACGTTTTGACACAAATAAAGATTGATTGTTTTTTTTTTTGAAAAAGGGCTTTCAATTAAAATGCAGATAAAAAAATTACAAGGATATGACTTTTTAGATCATATAGTTTGAGAAAGCGTTAAAAAGAGAAGGACAGCCACATGAGCTCCCACACATGGAAATAAGCAAAAGAGAAGTAGAGATGGGGACTAGGTAAAAGTGACATAAAACTAGCTAACACACTAGTAATGATGACCACGACCAGAACGGCCACCTCGACCACGAGTACGACGACCACCCACTTGAGTCCATTCCATTTCTTGCATCTTTTGGGTTGGTTTGAAAGGTCTTCCTCCACGAGACCTTTCTCGTGCTATAAGAACATTAATGTTTTCATAACCTGACAAATCAA
This sequence comes from Raphanus sativus, assembly GCF_000801105.2. NCBI lineage: Eukaryota > Viridiplantae > Streptophyta > Magnoliopsida > Brassicales > Brassicaceae > Raphanus > Raphanus sativus. The sequence continues at coordinate 28,996,215 of NC_079515.1, read as the reverse complement.
ACGTCTTAGACACAGACACATTTTCATTTTGAAGCACACCAAATGAGTTGTTTAAGACAATCTCATAAAGATTGATTGTTTCTGGTGGAAATTTGGACTCATATACATAATAGGAATTATATCGATAGTATAACCATAGAACACTTTAGGCTATGATATTTATGAATTAATTTCTATATTGTCATTTCTTACTTTCACTTCATTCTTTTAATGAAATTTATAAATTTAAAAATTACTTATTTGAGTTTCTTAATTACTTATAAAAATCATAATTTTTTTTCTGCATACAAAATGTTTTGAATTTTGTAAAACTAACATATATTTACAAATTGTATATATACAGTTATAATAAAATATTTGTCTATTCTATTTACGAGACATAGAATAGAACTGAAATTATACAAAATGTATTTGATGTATTTTTTCCTTTATTTAATTTTTTCAATTTCTATCTCTATTCCTCTTCCTCATTCCTACTTTCTATGTGTCTCTTTTTTTTCTTTTTTTCTTTCTCTCTCACTTTCTATTCAAATAATAGATTGTTGTATTCTACTCTATTTAAGAAATATAGGATAGATTTGTAATTATACATCCTCCCTCACTCCCTCCTTCCCTCCTTCTCTCTCTCTCTCTCTTTCATACTTTATAAAGAGTATTATTTTGCAATTGTGTTGAATGAATGCTCTAAGTTAATGAAAATTCACATACATGTTTGTATTAACAATTTATGTAGCTTTCATACAATATTTGAATAAACATTACATTATGGTATACTAATCTATTTATCAAAATAGTATAGCTTTTTCCTATGTCGCTTTCACATTTACACTCTCTCATATTCTTTCACTTCTCTCCTCCCTTCCTCGTTCTCTCTCTGCCTCTCTCTCCATTCCTCCTTCATTTCCTTCATACTTTTATCTTTTCTCATTCCTCCTCCCATGCAGCTCCTGATCTCTCCATTTTACTCCTTTTCCCATTCACCAATATAGTAACTACGGTTTGGGTTTGGATTTAGGGTCTACAATTTGGGTTTAGACCTTCAAGGTTAAGGTTTAGATAGTTCCGTTATGGACGATGGTTTGGTTTTACAATTTGGATTTAGGGTTTGGGTTAAGGGTTTACGGTTTGGGTTTAGGGTTTAGAATTTGAGTTTAGAGGGATTTAGGATTTAGGTAGCTCCGTTTGGGTCTACGGTTTGGGTTAAGAAATTATGTTTAGGGTCTGGGTTTAGGGTTTAGAGTTTGGGTTTAGGGTTTAGGGTTTAGGTAGCTCCGTTATGGTTTACGGTTTGGGTTAAGAATTTGGGTTTAGGATTGAGTTTAGAGTTTGAATTTAGGATATATGGTTTGGTTTTAGGGTTTAGGATTTGGGTTTAAGATTTAGGATTTGGGTTTAGGGTTTAGAGTTTGACTTTAAGGTATATAGTTTGATTTAAGGTTTGAAATAAATATACTAAAGAAAATAATTTATTCTCTATTATTACATTTACGTTTGAAATAATCTATACTATATTGACGATATAAATAGAATAGTATTGTTGAAGCGTGTGATGTACACACAGTCACGCGATGTGAAGGACTATATTGTCTTATTGTGTAGCAAAGTGACACAATGTTCAAGACATGGCTATATTCTTCATTTTTGTCTCCACTATGATTATACAGCAAATTCACCCTTTTTAGAATAGTTTTTGTTTTTCTAAAAATTATTTCTCATCCGATCAAGCCTTTCGGAAAATGGTTTTCTTAAAATTTAGGGAAAACTAGTTTTAAAATAACCGTCAATTTCTAAACTAAAACTAAAAACTAGTTTTTTCTAGTTTTCTTGCTAGAATTTTTTTACATTTATCTATTATCAAAAATATAACTTACGTATATCATGGTATTGATAATACCTGAAAAACTTTTTTTTAACGTAACCATATTATTCATTTTGTCATAACCAAAGTCATGCAGTGTTTTAAAAACCGATTACAAAAGTAAATGGAACATATAAAATGAACCATAACAACAATAAGATAATACTTTCCTATTGAAAAAAATGATCGTAACCAGAAAAATCTAACCACATCTACCTCGATTCCCACGGCCTCGGCTCCCCCGTCCACGGCTTGTGTGTTGCCAATGCATCTCCTTAGCCTTTGTAGATGGTTTCACTGCTTTTCTCGCAGGATTCTTTTCTCAGATGGAGTCAAGTAATCCATCGGCTCTGTTTTCATTTTCAGATTCCAGTGTACCTGAAAAACTTTACTATCATAATAATAGATACACGTAACCCACTGCATTTTCTATTGCTAGTAATAATTATTGAGCACATCTACATAAGGCATTTTAAAGTCATTCTTACTATCACAGCTTTTACTAACACTATAACAATATTTGAATAATATTTTATCCAATAATAAATTGATAGTCACATTTTTATTTAATATTATAAATTACATCTGCTAATCGTAACTAAGCTTAATTGTAGTATAACTATTATAATATTTAAATGTAATTTTTATCTAATAATAAACTGATGTAAACAAAATAACTCCTATAATATTTTAAATTTATCAATAAAGAAAATTTAATTATTTCGAAATTAGTTATTATAAAATTATATATATATATATATATATATATATATATATATATATATATATATATTGTTGATAACACTCATGCATACTATATGGAAAACATCCGTGATTAAATTTTTCCATCGTTATGGATTCACGATAATTATAATTTTTTTGACATCAACAAAAATAGATTCAATTAAGATTCTGCAAACCACACTGATAGTTTGATATCTATATGAACTACAAATGACGATTGCTGTCTGACACTCTGTGCAAGGCTATCAGCTATTTTATTCTGTGTCCGGAGAATTATAACTTATTTTTTTGCAGTTTTTTATTTAATTTTTAACATTATTTTGTTTTGAACACCTTGATTTTATTATTTAAAATAATTATATTAAATAAGTTTATGAATGTTTAGATGATTGTATTTTATATTTATTTTTTTCCGAGTAAACATTTTATTTTTCAGAATAAATTGTTTTTTTTTCAGAATAAACCATTTATTTTTCTGAATAAACAGTTTATTTTTATATAAAAAGATCATTTTATTAATTTTAAAAGCAAAAAGCAAAAAATGAAAACCCAAAATCTAAAACAACTATTCATGATTTAAAAAAAAAACTAAAATTTACTGCAAATTCAAAAATCAAAAACCAAAAACTAAAAATCTATATACTATCAAAGTTCAGTTGCATCAACAGCATCTACACTTATACCAAACAAAGTAAAGAACTAAGAAGCGGAAGTAAAGTGATGAGGAGTTACCTTGATATGTACTCTTGGTTGAGGAGAATGCGAGAAGGATTTGAAGTGACTTGGTGAAGGCAGATTGGATGTTGAAAATAAGGATGAGGTTAAAGAACAAACAACAAAGTATTGTTTTCTGGACTTTGGTGAATAATTTTAGAATGGAAGAGAGAGATCTAGAGTAAGTATTCAAATTCTTTGATAATTCTGTAAACATTGTTTTAAATAGATGACAAAGTGATAAAACTAGCTACCAAAACCGTGGGCACTTCACTTCTAGTGTCTCCCTAAATATCTATCTATCTCATTGCATCATTCCGAAGCTCAACCATTAATTATTACTTTTTCACCTCATGTGTGTTAAAAGTTGCTTGCTTCTTCTTGCTGAACCTGATTGGGCTTTTCATCCTTAGACTCCTTTCTATTCTTTTTTTCCTTCTTGGGCATGCATGATCCAAAGTATTACCAGATATGGGCTCCTCCTCCTTGTCGCCACTCCAACAAGACTCTGTCCGAGTGAAGTAGTGTGTGATTGTTTCTTTTCAAATACATTGTCGAGCTAATCATAACAGAATGTTGTCGTCTTCCGATTCTGTGATGAACAACCTGTTCCAGCGAAGCCTCGAGGATCTGTTATGAGCATCAGTTGATTGATATTGGTATGAGGGTCAGAGATGCTAGACCGCAGCTGGTTCGTGTTTCTTGGGCGCTTCTGATTGATCCTGCATCGCTCGGTAACTTGTTCTTGCACCCGGTGTTATCCGCAGCTTCGTGGGTTTCAGGTGAATACGTTGAGTTCTCTAAGAATCCATATGAACTCTCGTGGAGGCGCTTCTACAGCCACGCACTGATCTCTTGCCGCCTTGCATAAGAGCTGTATACATAAACTCAGTTTTAACTCAGTTTTCAAAGTTCTTCTCTTCTGTCTCGGGTCTTACTTTTCGGCCAAGGAATCCAGTTCCGGCTCTACACCAACGGTGGCTTTCACATATGAATCTATATTGAAACTGGCGAATGTGATTGAGATTGGTGTATGGCCGTTATCTGGAGCCTATGATGTTGAAGTGCAGGAGAGAGCTAAGAACGTTTTAGGATTCATTGGTATGGTAAAGAAAGAGATAGCTGAGAAAGTTAACAATGACGCAGAAACTGGTAGAGTCACAGCATCTATGGAAGATGTGTTCTCAGAAGAGCTCGGCCCCGTTTCTGCAAGTGCACAAGAGAGAGTATGTGTACCGGATGGGTTAGAGCTGGAAGAGAATCTCGGGGACCTGGAAGAGATATTCTTAAACCTGTGGAATCGGATTCGGTTTCATGCACGGACGAGATCAGCTTCAAACTCAGAATCAGAGATCAGCAAGAAGCCTCGACGTCGTCATCCACATCTCTTCCACCTGAAGCATCTTCATCTCTGTTAGCTGAGCACTGCGATTATCTTCATCCATGGCATGTACTACCTTAAGGATCCGGATAGCAACGGCACACGAAGCGATTATCCTCCGGCTGATGATTTAGCAAGCGAGATATTGCTTGATCCGAAGAGAGAGGCGGAACATCCTAAACCGAGGCCTGTAGTGGTGAAACTGGACGAGGGACACGAATCAAGAATCATTATTACCTCCCAAGCGAAAACGAAACAGGAGAGTGTAAATGACGATGAATCTTTGTCTCGCGCTCTTCTGGTGAATGCCATAAGAAGTTTGTGTGTTTAAAGGTGCTCTTTCGTAATCTGTCTCTATGTTCTTGCACAAAATTAACCAAGCAAAAGTTGTGTAGTTCTTTTTGTGTATAGAATTTTATGTTTTGGTTTCTTGTGTGTTACTACATTTGTATTTGTTACGGGTGTTACAGAAACATTTTATATAAAAAGACAGTTGTCTTTCGCCAAGTATACTTACTTCATGTTTGTTTTGGTAAAATCTATATTTTTCATGTTTTACAAGACAGAAACATACATATCATTCAAGCATGATGATGATGATGATGATCATCATCACCCATTATTATATTAAACACTAGTGAAAGAGGACAAGACCCACTTTTACTTGTAACTTAACACTCATAATCAGGTAAACTTGTCACTTATTAATCATGATTAACAGTTTGGGGAAGCAACCTTGCAATCGTTGGAGACTTTTTTTGCGTTTGGGGAGCTAACGTATTGGCGGAGGCTAGGGTTCCTCATGTACCCACAAAGGCATGGCTTCTGCTCTCTCAGCTTGGCGCAGCACGACGCCGACGGTGACGAAGATGACATAAACGCCGCCAAACATGGAGACAGTTCCGTCACCGAGCAGGTCACTCCTTCGGCCACCGGAAGTTTTTCCACCGTCACGAGGAGAACCGCTGCCACGAGAGCTAGAACGGAAACCCACATCACCTTCACCATTTTCCGGTTCTTGATTCTTTATGTTTGTGGTTGTTCTGTTTTTAGAAATCAGTATGCTCTGTATCTAGCAAGAGTCCCTTCTATTTATAGAGAAGGAAAGTATGATTAAGGCTTTTAGTGGTCGTTTTCTTTTTTGGAACAGGGCTTAGTGGTCTCAAATTTGTTTTATTTTAAAGGGTTTATTTTAAAAACCAATTGTTGTTATACCTTGTTCATTAGGAAAGCAGAATTAAATGTGAGGAGCATTAGCTAATTTTTTATTTTTTATGGTTAAATAAACTTTAGTTCACTTCATTGTAAATTTTGGTATATACTAGTTTAATCAGATTTCGTGCATTGACTGAAAGCTAAGAAAATATATCTACAATTAATTTTTGAGTACCCTCTGACTAATCTTCGATTTTTCGTTAACTCTTTGAGCCCGGGTCGACCACCCGACTTAGTACGCAGCGCAATTTCAAACACAGCTTGTAACAATGTGATGTATGGCACTAATAAGATTACCCACTATCATGATGTTCTGTATTCTAATCATATTCATACACCGAAAGAAATGGGCCCGCATACATTGTCAAGCACTGAGATCATTCCTCGTGGTGAGTGCCTGAGTGGTGAGTGGTGAGTGGTGAGTGGCGAGTGGTGAGTGGTGAGTCATGTAACATTTACTAGTCGTTATTGTTGGGCATAAAATAACTCGGAGAGATCACGACAGTCATCAGCTGGGCCGAGTTGCGCAAGTTATGCGTGGACAATCTATAGGCCTAATCGATAAAGTCCATTAGGTTAAATGCTGATAATACAAAGAATGAGAGATCACGACAGGGATCTCTAAGCCAAGTTTCTCGGAGGCACGAGCCTCAAGCATCCAGAAAGGCTTTCATAGCATCTCTTAGAGAGATAGAGTAAGTTAGAGATGATATGTTGTTTTAGGTTTAACTCTTAATCATTTATTTTTCTTGTAATCTCTTTATACTCTCTAGGGTTTGTATACCCGGATATCCGTTTTTCAGACCGAATTGGAGCAGATACTGGATCGAATCGTGGATTCGGATTTTAATTCTCAGGCCTAGTTTTATAACTGACTATTTTGTCATTCTTTTCATAGACTGTAAAAGGACCGCTAACTATTCTTTGTAACAAAAATAATCAAGTAGAAATCCCTAGAACATTTACAGAGAAATCGAGTAGAAATTCCTAGAGAGATTAATTTTGAAATTGACCAAAAATTTGACTCTACTATAAGGAGACTCTTCATATGTCACAAGAAAGTCTTTGAGGTGTCACAAGAAGGCTGCGATCAGTTTTGCAATTGATAAAAATAATAAACATTTCATATAAATATTAACAAATTAAACCACTTCTATAAAAATAATTTCATCAGAAGACTTCCACATAAATCTCCTATATCTTTTCAGATATTTTGGTCAAATCTCTGGTTTTGAGAAGAGACTTCTAGCGACGCTTCCGAGATTTCTTGTGACGATAAGAAAATGTCTCCAAAAAGCTACTCACAGCATACTTCTTCAGAAGTTTTCTATATAAGGAAATAAATTTTTTAATTAGATTAAAAAGAGTAGAAGACTTATTAAGAAGTCTATTAGTGCATTAGAATTCTAAAGAAGTCATTTATGCACTAAATTTTAACTGAATTTTTCAGAAATTTGTTAATTAATGCATTAGTAGACTTCTTCAGAAATCTATTAACCCTAAATTTTCAATACGATATAGAGGACTTCTAAAGAAGTCTGTTAGTCCATAACTTTTTGATAAAAATTTTAAAAAATTTATGATATCTAAATCCTAAAATTAAATAGTTTAATTAAATAGCAATAAAAATAATTAAACATAAATTAAATCAACTTATAAGAAGTTTAATATATACAAAACTAAACATTTTTATATCAACTTTTAAGTTCAAAAAAAGTTCAATATTCCAAATTCCAACCTTAAAAATACAAACATTATTTGAGTACATGTTACCAAACTCTAACTAATGGATAATCATGACTTATAATATATATTCAGTTATCTATATTAAAAACAAGTTAGTTATATTAGATTTAAACTTACATGATTTATAATTATTTATATTTTTCTTATTTCAATTTATTTTCAAGAAAAATGTTTTGAATCTCCTTATAAATTAATTTTTTGACTAAATACTCGAGAAGACTTCATTGTCTGGATAAGACGTTGCAGAGGTAATGGTAATAATGTTTACTCTTTTTTGTCTTAAGCGGTCATTGTAATTTCAGTGAAAAAATCGCTTTCGGCTCCTATTATCATGGTATTTTGTCATGCGTACTACCTCATTGCACCCCGCCCTTGCTTTCTGTAACTCTTATGGAACCGGGGCGACGGACTGGAATCTAGGCAACATCAAAAATAATTGAAGATGAAAAAGGCACAACATCACTACTTTATTCCTTTATTCTGTTAAAAGAAAAAGAAGAGAAAACTTTATACTTTACCAAGTACATACAAAATACATCTTTTATTCAGCACGATAACATATTATATTCTAAAACTTAAATTGTCGTAATATTTTTTTTTGACTAAAGGCTTAATTATCGTAATAATTTAGTAGCTAGTTTTTTCATCAACTCATCATTAAGAAGTCAACTCCAGCGTTTTGCGTCCACGTTTATAGACAATCAAGTCGCAAATTAAAGAAAAAGGCATGATAAATTTTGGAAAATAAAAATATACGAAAGTCACTAAAAGTTTATAATCAGCCTTTTCATTTTGGGCAACTATGAGCTTTGCAATTCACATCATCTGAATCAATATCCGAAAACGACGAATAATCTGCTGCTTTAACCCTCCTGCTTAAGCTTCTGCCGCAAACGCCACAACCGCTAAATTGGCGTTTAACTCTTAGGATAGCTCGCCATCCGATTGTACAAGGCTGTTTGATGCAGCACCAGAGAACGCAAAGAGGACAATAGACGCAGAAGCAACAAACGTTCAAAGCTACTTCGGACGGACCAGTTACAGCTGCGTTTGCGTTTGCGACTACGACTTGAGACCTTGTAGACGAAGCGGAGATGGGTTTCCTTGCTTGATTTTCTTCTTCCATTCCTCTTTGGAGTAAAATTTTGCGGTCGTTCATCTCGTTCTTGAAGAAATTCTTGATGGTTTTTATATGTTAATGAACGATTTCTTAATAAAGACGTGTTTCATTTTTATATATTTTTGTAATTTGTTTTTGTCAACATATATTTATGTAGTTTTAATACGCGTCCTTCTGTCGCTTTACAAACTATATAAAACTGCAGACGGTTTACGTGGAAATACTGCCGAATTAGCTGACATAAATAATAGCTGTCTATAAGATATGCATTAAGAAAAGAAACCCTTAAGAAAAATACATTTAAGACCTGTCGCTATTATTCCCAATATTGATATGCCTTTTTGAATCATTCAAAACCACTTGAATTAAGATTTTATAATATATATTTAAAAAAAAAAAGATTTTATAATATATAAGCAGAAATTAGAATGTACAAAACCGTATCCACAAAGGAAATTCGGAACCCTTTTTAAAAAAGAGGTAATTCAGAACTTACCAGAAAACAAATTATAACACTTTTAAAATGAAGATGTTAATCGACGATTTCCGAGTACGAAACTGGCAACAAAAAAGAATGTGAAGTGTTGACAAAAAAGGATGTGAAGTAGGGGAAATCAAATCAAGAGAAGAAACTGTAGTCCTTGGATTCAAGGATGATTTGCCGTAACCCTCCGACTGATGATAGGATCATCAAAAGAACTCCAAGTACTATGCATACCTGTTACATACAGAGATAATCCAATCTCATGGTTACAACTTTTGTTAGGATCAATTTCACAATTTAATTTTAACAGACTAAACAATTTGGACAGAACAAAAGACACATTACCCAGTTCGTCCACCACGACAAGCCAAACCTGTTAGGCTTATAGATAACTAGCCACATTATACAAGGAAGCTGCAGAACAAATCATATAGCGTCTGAAGAGTAAGCTTATGATCATATCTATAATTGAAAACTTGATCTGCATAAGAAATTGAAAGATATTTAATAATTAATATATGTACACTTACAAAATAAGTTGTTGGAGCAAATGCGAAACCTCCAAAGAAAGCTAGTAGGCCGCCAAAGAAAGGTATCATTATTGCAATGAACATCGTTAACGCTATTCTTGCCATAGAAAATTGACAAAAATTATTAATAAAATATATAATCTAGCATTCCAGTTCAGTTGCTATGTTTTTAATGCTATTTGAATTCATGTAAAATTTATCCGATCAAAAATCTGTCTTACATCTAATGCTTCTATTGTTGATTTGGTAAAGAATCAAGAAAATGAAATTGAATAAAACAATGTTAAGCAAATCACAGTCTTCATGTTGAGGTAGAATCTGGATATATTTTAATGTTTCTTTTTGCAATTACAGATCTATGTAATCATATGCAGGACTGGGAGAATATTGTTAGCATTTTTCGGATTTGGATAAATTTTTTATCTTTGTAAGAGATTTTATAAAAGATAAAATCCAGACTCTATAGAGAACAGATTAACGTACTTACCAACAAACACATTTCGTACGATGAAACGAAGAATTGTAGAGGGTTTGAATTTGAGTTTCTTAACTAGGAATGTCTCCACCATGTCAAAAACCGGCATTGCGAATATCTGCAGTTGAATTTTTAAAAATTTTAAATCAGATTTCTTGGGAGAAATTTGATAGGAAGCAATGGAATACCAAAAACCGACTTGGTTTTCATAAAACCGGTACTCTCCGGCTTGATACGATCGATCAGAGAATTTTCATGCATGAACCGATGTAAAATTTATTGGACTGACCTGGTAACTGCCAATGACATGCATAACCACGAACAAGTTAGCTAGTGCGATGGGCCAAACTGGTGTTTTGAGCGATATCAATATGTTATCGGAGACATTATTTCCAAAAACGCCATAGCCAACTAAAGCAATGGGGAAGTAACATAAAGCCACAATCACGTAAGCGACCATTACCCCTTTCCACATAGGACCTTTAGAGGGATTGCTTGCTGTAGAAGGCAATGTTGCTTGGATCTCAAGCACCACACTATGACCTGCATAAGAAAATGCAATGCCCCCAAGCCCTGTAAAGAAGTTTAACACCGTGTCGGCGGTTGTGCCCGCTTTGTAGCCGTACTGAGCATCTTCCTGAACGCCCTTTGCAGCTGTAGCGGTCCAAGCAATTGTTGAATAACTAAAAAAAGACATAATTAATGAATGATATAACATTTTCACGTTTTAAATTTATTTTCTTTTTATCATTCGCAATATAAATCAAGTTTGTACATTTTTGAAAACAAGGATTCATCTAATTATTCGCTGCTCATTACTATCACGTAGAAATAGTGTGGAGATTTAGTATTGTAATACTATTCCTTCAATATATAAGTAATCAACATGGCTTTAAATTTTGTTATGCATGCTTTCTCCCCGGTAATGCGTATATAAGATGATGATGATAACTGATAAGTATATATACCAAAGAGACATGACGGCGGCAACAAGAGAGACAAGGGAGATGGAATTGAAGTTTGGGAGATGAGACAGAACGAAATGAGAAGACGCAAATATCATTATGAAGAAAGTAAGTTTAATCGGTAAGCAATCTTGACAGACGAGTTCATGAAACTTCTTCAATGATTGTCCACCAGTCACCATATAAACTATGCATACTCCGACCTTAATTTGTTAAACCAATTATAATAGAATATCAAAACTTAAGTAAGAAAATGATGGAACATTTACGAATCAGTAATTGTGTATCATCTATAGCTTACTTCGACAATTATTTGCTGAGGGACGATAATATAGAGACCAAGACGTTCACCGAACGCAAATTGGCCAAGTTCGTGATAGCGGTCAAAGCGTTTTCCAGGAACCATCTCGTGCATCTCTACCATTTGCCACAACGTGTAGAGTGTTATTATCCATGATAGTATCAGTACTGTCACGCCCGGACCCCTGACATATATAATAAAATCATGTAACGTTTCAAACATTTGGTTATATAGATGGAGATAATATAATTATATAAAAGAAAAGCATGCAGATCTCTTTCAAGTTTCAAACTAATTGGTGTTCATGTACAACTTCAAATCAAATGTAAAAGTAGTGACATTTTTGTAAGTATACATTACGTTTGGCTCAAAAGTTGCATAGATTTTGTGAAAGAAATATATATCATATGGAAATCATGTACCATCCGAGCTGGGCCATGGAGTAAGGGAGACCAAGAACGCCAGCCCCGACCATGGCGGTGACATTGTGAAACGCAGCGTACCACCATTTTGCGTTTCTCGATGAAGTAATCGGAAGCCAGTCGTCGATATCTTTCTGCCTCTCAAGCCCTTCTACCTATACATAATCAAAAGTCAAAAAAAAAAACTATACATAACCAAGGAAATAATAGTAAAAATAGTTCAAGATTAAACTATATATGTTTTTTTCAAAAAAAAAAGAAACTATATATGTATATCAAGACTAAAGGATCGAGAATGAATGAGTGATCAGACTGACCCGGTGATCAAAAGAAGTTTGCTCCGGCGTCTGCGGAGGAACTCCATTTGTCATCTGAATGTACATTTTTCCCAACAAACTGCGACAAATCTCAACGCTTCTGGTTCTGTATGTAATCTTAAATTACAAATGCTATAAATCATAAAAGTCAGCCTTATTTTCGTTTACTTGTGTGCAAATGGAGGGATCGTGGACGCACTAAATGTTACATATTTGACATTTGAAATATAATAAGCTTTGGTTATTTTCTAATCAAGTTCCAAACTACCAAATAAAAAATGTTTCTTTAACCCAAAATAAATAAAAAAAATTCAACTTTGATTCTAACAAAAAATTTAAACGGCAAAACTTATAAACACAAACAAAAACTGGTATGCTATAGTGGCACTGGCAAATAATTACAAAATCATTTTAAATAGCATAACACTATATACTTTTAATGATGTAGAAATATTATATTTATCATTATTAAATTCATTTCTTTCTTAATATTTAGTTTTTTTTTAATTTTATGTTTTCTTTTTCAAGTAAATCTGAATTCTCATTTTTCAGATTATAATTAAAATTTACCTTTTGATGAAGCTAAGGCATATAATTATTTATAATTTATAAAATATTTTAATCATTGTTAATATTGATATATGTTCATAGTTTCCAAAATTAATATAACTGAAATTAGAAACATAGATGCAATTCAATATATTCAGATAATAAGTAAATCAACTGTTGACCTAAAAACAAACTAAACCGACTATATGTAATATATCTAGATGTATATATACGTCTAATTAAAATAATATAATATTATTAATATAATTTATATATAGATTATAAATTATTTAAAATTAAAAATAAATATCAATCAATTATTATAATATATTATTTTATAAATATTCATATCCATGCATGATAGTACTAAATTAACGTAGATGATCTAAAATATTAACAAACATCAAAGTTAAATTAAATAAACTTAATTTTCTAGTGCAAAGCATGACCAAACCCCAAGTAATGAATAAATTATTTAAATTTTTAATTATTGATATCTTTTAGACCAAAATAGATATTCAGCATATTTAGGATTTTTTTTTTGTCAACAGTGTTTTATATTATTATATTTTATTTTTCAATTATTCCCTTGAAAACAAACGTATTTTCATTTTAAAAGCCCATATGGGTAGTATAATCCGGCAATAAAATGGGCCACATAAGAAGACCCAAACTACTGTTACCGATCAAAACCCTAATAATATATAAGCCTCGTTTCTTGTCAGCTCCATTTTTGTCGCCTCTTTCGAATAAAAACCCCCCAACAGACTCACTCACTCCTCAAACCCTAAAACCATGGCTGACGGACTCGTCTTGAAAGGCACCATGTGCGCCCACACCGACATGGTCACCGCCATCGCCACCCCCGTCGACAACTCAGACATGATCGTCACCTCTTCCCGCGACAAGTCCATCATCCTCTGGAAACTCAACAAGGACGAGAAATCATCCTACGGCGTCGCTCAGCGCCGCCTCACCGGTCACTCTCACTTCGTGGAAGACGTCGTCCTCTCCTCCGACGGACAGTTCGCTCTCTCCGGCAGCTGGGACGGCGAGCTCCGTCTCTGGGATCTCGCCACGGGCGAGTCCAGCCGACGTTTCGTGGGGCACAAGAAAGACGTTCTCTCCGTCGCTTTCTCCACTGATAACCGTCAGATCGTGTCTGCTTCTCGCGACGGCACGATCAAGCTGTGGAACACGCTTGGAGAGTGTAAGTACACGATCTCCGACGAAGGTGAGGGACACAAGCAATGGGTTAGCTGTGTTAGGTTTAGTCCCAACACGCTTGTGCCTACCATTGTGTCTGCTTCTTGGGATCACACCGTGAAGGTTTGGAATCTCTCCAACTGTAAGCTTAGGAACACTCTCGCTGGCCACTCTGGTTACTTGAACACTGTGGCTGTTTCGCCTGATGGTTCGTTGTGTGCTAGTGGTGGGAAAGATGGCGCGATTTTGCTTTGGGATTTGGCTGAAGGGAAGAAGCTTTACTCTCTTGAGGCTGGCTCGATTATTCACTCTCTTTGCTTCAGTCCCAATAGGTACTGGTTGTGTGCGGCGACTGAGAATAGTATTAGGATTTGGGATCTTGAGAGCAAGAGTGTTGTTGAAGATTTGAAGGTTGATCTTAAGGCTGAGGCTGAGAAGTCTGATGTTTCTGCTGGAACCGGAAACAAGACAAAGGTATATCAGTATCTCTTATTCATTTCTACTGAATTAGACGTTGTTATGTGTAGATAAAAAGATTGCTTATTGATGGGATATGTTTAAGTGTCATTCTTGTGAGGAACCTAACTAGTTAGCTCCTGTCTCTCTAATTTATTGAGACGCAATGTCTGAAGTGATTCCATAAAATCCATCTACATGGTTATTAACTTTTGAGAATCTGTAATCAAATGGTTTGGTATGAGATTTGGTTTGACTATAAGGTTGTGTATGTTTCTAATGTGGATGCAAAATGCAGGTGATCTACTGCACAAGCTTGAACTGGAGTGCAGATGGAAACACATTGTTCAGTGGATACACAGATGGAGTCATCAGGGTTTGGGGTATTGGTCGTTATTAGAGAGAAGACTTGAATCGATTCGCTATTTTTTTTTTTATTCTCTCCAATTTTTCGATCGGCTCTTCTGTGTCGGTGTTTTGATATTGAATTTTTTTTCTCTATTTCCAGAACCACTCTCAAAGCATGATGGTTGATCCATTGGTTCTTTTTTCATGTTTTTGTTTTTACACTAGCACCACATAGAAAATCTCAAAACGAATTAAAGATAGTAAACAAGTCTGAAAACATAATACCATATCTATTACCTACTTGGAAAGCATTAGCTAATTCATCTTTCTGAAGACGAGCATCTGTAAGTATCCAATGAGAGTGAAAAGACGTCCTTGCAAGTTACACGAAGCACTTGTGGACTATCAAGGCGTTTTCTTCTAGCGACTAGGTGTCTTGTAAGCGGATGGACTGCTCCTGTGTTCCTATACTTCACTTTACCCTCTGGCATGTGAACAAGTTGGTCCTATTAGAGACCGCATCATCTAGCCTCTTCTACCGACAATACACTCATTTCCCCATCTCTAAAACCAAGCCTTACCACAGCATTTTCAAATCCTGTAACGAAATCAGGAGTTATGAAACAGACGTTGCCAAGTTCGCTTAAAACTAAGTTACAAGGGAATTGACTCAAGTAATAAAGCAGTTCAAAACTTATGAGCTTCTTCATGCGCAAAGTCACCAAACGAGGCAATCAGGAATGACTCGATAATTGAAAATATAATCATTATCGTATTTACCGCTCCAAGTAAGAAACCAAGATTCCATTCGCAACATTTTCAGGTTCTTTAATCACTCAACTGTGCAGTGCGGTGCTCCAATTGCTATGATTTTGTTCGCATTTCACAACACAAGAGTGTATTACAGATATGCGTCTCTATGGACGTTTGTTCGATTTATAATATAAACTATTTATGATAGATCGAAGGTCTCTAATTTTTTCCAATTTGTTGGTTGTTCATATTGCGCTTGGATATAAACCCAATCAAAATAATATGTTATATAATATATTATCAGTTAATATTAACTACAATAACCATTTTTGATGTATTTGTTTATAAATTAAACACAATTGTTATGTTTATATATATTAATAAATCTATATTTCTAAAATAAATGAATACTTCTGTTTTATTTAGATATATAGACATGTCTCTAAGTTTTTTATATATATTTTTTTGACAACAGAAAACTACTCTATAGTAATT
The DNA here is from genome assembly GCF_000801105.2 of Raphanus sativus. Classification (NCBI taxonomy): domain Eukaryota; kingdom Viridiplantae; phylum Streptophyta; class Magnoliopsida; order Brassicales; family Brassicaceae; genus Raphanus; species Raphanus sativus. Next base: position 28,980,136 of record NC_079515.1, on the reverse strand, counting down.
CTACCGGAATAGTGAGCCAAACCGGAAGTATCGAATCGACATATAACATAGCTGATGGTGAAGTCTTTGCTCCATGAGCAAGCTTGTCCGCCATTATGTTTTGCGCCTTTGGAATATGTCAAATAAATTTCATTTTTTATTTATCTTTTAGGAAAAATATTAAATTTAAATTTATTCATTGTAATCTTATATTTCAAATATATATGTGAACTATATTAATAATCAAACTGTTTTACCTATAATTGAAAATAACTTTATATGTTTTTTCGATTTTGACTTTTGATTGTATGGTATCTAAAGCGAAATAAAAAAAAGTAAAAACTTTATTACTGTTAAATAGCAGTGATATATTTGTAATATTGATAGACAATAAATAGAACTTAGAAATCTCATGTTTTAATAATAATATATATTTTAAATAATATTATATTTGATATATATTTATTAATAGAATACGTCAATAAAATGTTTTATAAAAGGGCTGGAAGGAAATAATTTGTGTATTGATGACCTGTATATTATTTTCTTACAAAAATGCAGATATAATTTTAACTAAAAATAAGTCAAATGTTATAATATTAATATTTCATAATCATTTGATCTTTTTAAATATATAAGTCAAAACTGACATTATTTTATTCTTATATAATTTAGATTTTTTCAAAAATTAATTTATGTAAAAATTGGTAACATGCTAGGCTATATGAAATATTCGACAAAAGCTATAAAATTAAAGTAAAATAAAATTAAAAATATTATTAAAAATAAAAAATGATAAAAATGCTAACATTTTGTAGAAAAGGAAATATATTAATTTTAAAAGAAATATCTTTTAATCCTCTAGTAATAAATTTGATTCTAAAAAATTATAACCTATTGTAAATTTTATGAATATTCATTTTATCAGTCAAAAGAATACTTATATCAGAAATAGAAATTTGTTTATATTTTATTTAACACGGTTCAATAGTTGCAGAAAAGAAAAGAGTTCAAAGAAACACAAAACTCAATTTTGATATTACAAAGAGCGCCACGGCATCGATCCGTGTCGTAAAACAGCACCAAAGGACACTTTCAACGGTCAGATTTCAATCACTCTCTCACTCTAGTCTCTCCCCCCACCTTCCGTCATTTGCATCTCTCTCCAACCTTCAACCTTTTTTTATCTCTTCCTTCCCACAATAATTTAATTTCGTTGAAATTAAAGAAAGAAACCGAGAAAAACAATATATTCTCTAAAAAGGAAAAAAAAAAACCAAAATCTCATCACCTTCCTTCCTCATCCTCTGTTTTTCTCTCTCTAAATCCATGGATCCTTCACTTCCTCCACAGTTCACAGCTTTCCCTCCCTTCAACAACTCCAACCCTTACGCCCCTCCCCAACACCCCTTATATGGCAGCACCGTCAACTCCGCCGCCGTCGCGCCGCCGCCTAACAACAACAACCAGTTCTTCCAACCCTCGCCGCCAGTTCCTTCTCATCCCTCCGTTATCCACCCTCATTACTCCGAAGTAAGCTATGTCACAGTCCTGACTTGGCTATAAAGGGTTTCTTCTGAATGTTTCTCTCTCTCTTTCTGTGTAGATGATTTGCAGTGCGATCTCTGCTTTGAACGAAGCAGAGGGGTCAAGCAAGCAAGCGATATCGAGGTACATCGAGAGATTCTACACGGGGATACCTCCAGCTCACGGCGCTCTACTCACTCACCATCTCAGGACTCTCAAGAACAGAGGCGTTCTCGTCATGGTTAAGAAATCTTACAAACTCGCAGCTTCTGCTCCTCCTCCGACTTCAGCAGCTGCTGCTGCTCTTGAACCCCCCAGATCTGATTTCAACAACAGAGTCAACGACACCCAACAACAGTTGCCTCCTCCTCCCACATCTGCTCCTCCTCAAACTCAGAAGCGTGGTCGTGGTCGACCTCCAAAGGCAAAACCCACCGCTGATGTTCAGACAAACGGAATATCCACCTTCGGACAGATCGAGTTACCCGTTCCTAGACCGGAGGAGCAGCAGATGCAACTGCAGTTACAGGCTTCACCACCGCAGCCTCAGCCGAGTAAGAGACCGCCGGGTCGTCCTAGGAAAGATGGAGCTTCGCCGACACCGACGGTGAAGGCGGCGGCTCCCGTTGTTTCCGGCGGTGAGGAAATTGCTAAACGGAGAGGTCGGCCTCCGAGCGGAAGAGCTGCAGGGAGGCAGAGAAAGCCGGCATTGGTCTCAGCTCCGGCTTCTGTGTTTCCTTACGTCGCTAACGGTGGTGGTGGTGGTGGTGGTGGTGTTAGACGCAGAGGGAGACCAAAGAGAATTGACGCGGGTGCTTCTTCTGTTGCACTTGCACCACCTAATGCAGTGGGTGGAGGAGGAGAGCTGGTTGCTAAGAGAGGACGAGGACGGCCTCCTAAGATCGGTGGTGTGATCAGGAAGGCGATGAAGCCAAAGAGAGGCTATTCTCGTACTGGAAGACCCGTTGGAAGACCCAGAAAGGTATTAATCTTTCTCTCAATGTCTGTGTGATATCACGTTTAGGGACAATAGATAAAGGTTAGAACTTTTTGGTCTTGTGAATAAATCTCACTTTCCACTCTGAATGTTGTCTCTTTCGAGAGAGTATCTGATTAGTTTCTACAGTATAATTACGTTTGTATCTCTCCTTGTTTGTTTTTCGGTGTACTATTTACATTTATTTAAGATTTTTCTTTGTTTGGTAATCAGTGGCTCGCTTTTGCTTGTAATAATTGTTTAGAATTACATAGGAAAATGCACAAACCGTCCAGCACCGTTTTTTTTTAAGGATAAAATCTTGTTAATCAAGACTTTTGTCTCTTTGACTGTTTCAAACTCTTTCTATTAGTATTGCTAACTACTGTATCATCTAGAGTTAGTATCTTAATTATCTTGCAATTTTTATTCGCAGAATGCTGCGTCGAAGGGAGCTTCCGGACAACAAGATATTAGCTATGGTGAACTCAAGAATAAGTTTGAATTGTTTGTAAGTCCTGTGTGATCGATCCTTCTCTTGCTTTCATTTCCTTTTGGTTCAATAATTTTCCATGCCTTAGTCTACTTCCTGGTCTTTCACTTGCAGCAAGAGAAAGCTAAGGAAATTGTTAATGTGTTGAAAGCCGAGGTCGGGGGAAGTTATAATCAAGCTGTGGTTCAAGCTATACATGACCTGGAAGAGCTAACAGTAACAAAAAGGGAGGCAACGGAGGAGCCACGCCACGTGCAGCCAGATGAACATCACTTTGAAAATGAACCCCAACCTGAGGGACACGGATATGGGCAGGTGCAGACAGAAACAGAGGCTATGCAAGAAGCTCTGTTCTGAAAAGAGCGCACAACTTATAAAAGCTAGCAAGTGGTGGTGAGTTTGTGTGTCGTGTGTGTTCCATGGATATTTCTTTTTTAATCTTGAGGGTGTTTGGAAGAGAGAAACACACAAAATGATGATGATGATGATGATTGTGTCTCTAACCAAACAACAAGGAGAGGTAGGGTAATGTCTGTAAAGTGATTAGGATGTTGCCATTGTTCATGTACCATCATCTCTCTGTTTTCCCAACGTCCGTGTATCTGTGTAGGCCTTTGCTTTGTACCCTCATGTTCCTTAGACTCTCTTTTGCTACTTATTTTATTTGGTGTCTTAGCCTTGTAGGAGTTCATGTTTCTAATAAACGTTATGTAAGTTTTATCTTTCACTTCTCCACTTCTATGATTGTTCTTCAGCCTTTATGTGTCAGTACTCAGTACTATCTCAAGTCATTAAATTTAACATTGCTTATGTCAGTTGCTTTGTTTACACTTCAAAATCCGGTTTAAGTATTTATTGCAAAAATTAGGTAGGAGGTAAACGGTATACTCTTCGCTCACACCTTTTGGACCATTAAACAACCTTTTTTACCTCCAAAAATTTTTGAATTTGAAAAATGGGTATTTTTCATTTTTAGTTATTAAGTTTTCGTGTGAGAAAAAAAGAATTATTTTCTTAAAAGAAAGGGAAAAGAAATCACAAAACTTTTTATTATTATGTAAAACATTGCCTTTAAAAGAAAAATCAACTAGAACTTATAAGTACTTTGAACTACCGTATAGTCAAAAAATAAATTAAAAATATATAACATCACTATGGGGATTTTTACTGTAATTCTTTTGGGATTTGTTTGGTAAATTCTATTTGGCCATTTTTTCATTACTTAAATAGCTAAATCTGTAAATTAATTCGGTAAATGAGAGAGAGGAAAAAAGAAAACAAGATTTGTCGATAACATAAAAGGGACTCCAGGTGGACCCAACAGATTCAGAATCTCAGGGTCGTTCGTTCGTTTTGCTCTCCAAGCTCCCAGCCATAGTGCGCTAATCTATCTTGTAACCGTCACACACTCACACACCATCTCTACTCTTTCTTCTTCGCCAAGCGTTCTTCACTATCTCACTTCGCAGATCTTCGTCCTTAGCTGAAAACAAACAAGGTAACGTGCATTGCCGAAACCCTACCTTTCACTGTTCTCCATTTCTAGGGTTTCGATTTCTTCCGTTGACCACACCTCACTGAGCGCCTTTTTTCTTGATTTCGAATCTTAGATTCCTCATGGCGAGAACAGCTCGAACTCCTCCCGCGTCTCGTGGAACTGGATCCGATGCCGCCGCGGCCGAAGATGCGCAACTTCCTTCCGACTCCACCGCCGCCGCCGGTGCTACTGATTCCCAGAAACGCGGCCGGGGACGACCGCCGAAGTCCAAATCCGGCTCTCAGAACGGCGCCGTTTCCGCTGGGAAACCAAGCGGTCGCCCGAAAAGAAACGTAGCTACAGCAGCTGTTGCGACTGCGGCAGCAGGTAGGCCAAGGAGGTCGAGCACTGTTGTGCGTGCGACGGAGTCTCAGGTCGCGAGTGGAGATGGATCTAGGAAGCGTGGGAGGCCGAAGAAAGATGACGTGGCAGCTCCAGCTAAGAAACGTGGACGGAAAACTAGATCTGAACAAGTTGCTAAGAAGACTGTGGGCAGGCCAAAGAAGGTAACTTCTCTCTTTCATCTACAAAATGTCGATATTGCTTTGAGAAATGTATTTTAGTATATTTTTTATTTACTTTTGACTGTTTCTTTAATGTGGTATGTAACTAAGTGTGTAATTTGTTGATTAGTGTATCTTTATCTGGATTTGCTGATTTTTCTAAAGCTTTTTTTGTTGTTGTATAATGTGAAACTGCAAGTGGTTGGTGTATTTGGCAAGTCGTTATTATCTAATGAGTCAATGTGTGTGTAGCATATTATCATATGCTTATACAAGTGTGTATACTTATGTGTTATGACAAAATCGGTTTTTCCATGGATGAAGGCAACAGAAGGTGCTACTGGGCAGGGAGCAGCAGACCCGAGAGAGTTCAAGAAGAAAGCCGCACTCTTAGTAAGTCAGCTTTCCCCCAACTAGCTTCTATACTGATATTGGTTTAAGATACTGTATTCATTTGCATCAGTTTGGTCTTAGACATTAAATGTTGTATGGACACAAAGATACTAGGAAATATTCAACATTATATAAGAAGGTATAAGATGGAGGGAAATGAATGATCATTTGACTAGTTTCAAAGATGGGGTTTGGGTTTACATTATTCATGTGATGATAATTTGTTTGAATGAATATTTTTGTTGCAGCAAAAGAAAGTGAAGCAGGCTGCAGAGAAGTTGAAGATAGCAGTCTCAGCAATCGAGGAGGTCCAACAGATAGCTGCAGGATTCTAGAAGCTGTGCATGAGACACGTCTACGCAAATCTTAATGGTGTTAGGGAAACATTTGTTTGGAGAAATTAAGACTGATTGGTTGTTTGGTGTTTGAATTTCAATTTAGGTTTTGTTTGTACGTTCGTAGGGAATCGGTATGAGAAGAGAAAACAGTTCAGTGTTAATGGTTCGTACGCTTTGATGATATGTGTTCTGTAGCTCTGACATCTAGTTCTGCACTAAACCCTTTCGTTTTGAATTGAATCCTTTGTAGTGATTAAACTGTTTCATGCTCTCTCGATGCATATTTCTGCGAAAGGATTCATCTCTGAGTTTCATAGATAAACCTTCTCCTCATGATATATATGACTATCTACACAGATGAAGATGAGTGATCTAGCTGGAAGAAGCTTGATCAAGAGCCGTATTGAAAAAAAAACAATAGGATCATAGAACATTCCATGAATTATTCGCAACCGAAACCTGAAGAAGTAAAAGAAGCACATGCAACAACAACAAAAAGTTTAGCCAAGGATGGTGGTCTCAGCTATGATGGAGGTAACAAGATAAGGATCCATATTAGAGGAAGGCCTTCGATCCTCAAAGTACCCTTTTCCTTCTTTCTCCGTATCTCTTCCCACTCTCACTGATGCTCCACGATCCGCCACTCCCTACTCTCAACAAAATCAGATCATATCAAGAAACTCGTACATACATATCACTATATATATACCACATACTACTATTAATTTGATCTCATACCCAAGAGAATTTATTGATGTCTGCGGTTTCATGATTACCCGTGAGACGCCTGTCGTTGCCTTCACCATAAGCTGCAATGTGTTGTTTATGCTTCACTTCAAGCTTCCCTATTGCTTTCTTTATCAAATCCAGCCCTTCTTCTTTCCTCATCGATTTTGTACTGAAGTTTGTATGTGCTGCTGCTCCATTCCAATCACCCTAATTAATCAAACAACTCAAAAATAAATAATAAATATATATATGCCATTAACTACAAAAAAATAGAGTCCTGATCACCTCGATCGGTTTGGGATCGAATGAGACAATCAGGCCGCAGATCTCAGTGATCCTCTGCCAAACACACACAAAATGATCCATTGGATTAAAAAAAATTACACCGATGCTAGTTAGTGGAAAGAAACAATATATAGGTAATTTATTGACCTCGAGAATGTAACGAGCAACCCATAACTGATCACCAGCACCAATACCAACAGTAGGACTGATTTGAAACTCCCATTGTCCAGGCCTGACCTCACCATTTGCACCACCTATGCTTAAACCGGCGTCAAGACAAGCTTTATAGTGAGCATCCACAATGTCACGACCAAAGGCTTTGTCTGCACCAACCGCACAATAGTACGGTCCCTGTTTTTTAATCAAACAGGACAGAAAGCGAGAGTCGAGACACTAAGATATAAACGTGTTTTTGATATTTAGACTTTATTGTATGAAGTTTATAAAGTTCACCTGAGGGCCAGGGAAGCCACCGAGAGGCCAACCTAATGGCCACTTGACGTCTTTTCTAAGTAATGTGTATTCTTGCTCTATCCCAAACCTAATAACAAACAAAATATCAAACCTAAATTTTGTTCCTAAACCGGTATCAAATGTTTCACACTAAACTGAACCGCCTTTTGTTTAAACCATTCAACGATAGGAGAAGTTCCTTAATACTAGCTTACCAAGGCTCTTCAGCCTTCACATTGGGGATGATCGAAGATTTTAACGGCTTTGTTCCTATTGTTGGTCGGAATTGGATCTCCTTTCGGTGTGTAAGCATCACACATCACCTGGTTTTGTAATAATGTTCAAGAAATATTGAATTTAAATATACACTAATCAAAGAACACAAAATCAGATGAATTTTTGCTTTTTACCAGAATGTTGTTCCCTTTCCTGAATGGATCTTTGAATATCGCCTGAGGGCTTTTTATAACAAGCAAAAAAAAAACATTTTAGGGTAGTTCTGAAATCATTTTTACTTAAAAACAATGTTTAAATATGTAATAGATGACAAGGAAGAAAAAAAAGATTACTAAAGAATGACTTCACTATCATCTCCTGCGGCTTGATTGGTGCTGGATCCATCGTAGTTCCATTTTGGAAGCTTTAGATGGATCGCTTACTGGTCCTGGCAACGTCTGTCAGAGAAAAAAAAACAGTTTAGATTTTTTAATGGTTTTGAGACTGAGACAAGAGTATAAAGAGATTGTGTAAAGTATTATTACTCTGCCTTTGCTTCTAATGTCCATGCCAGACCCACCGATCCTGTCCTTACCAAAACAGAGTAGAATCAGAAAACAGTTATGATGTAAACAGAGACATGCAAGAAAACCATAATTTTTATAGAAAAGTTAAGTATCTTGTATGATATGCATTGTTTTTGTTGTGTAGCAAAAAAAAAACGAAAAACACCATTAAGAGAAGCTTAGGAAGAAGAGAAATGATTGGAACCATATGTATTCAGCGATGATTTTCTTGGAGTCTGAGAGATCGAGGTTTAGGAGATTCGAGAGTGGAGAGACAGGAGACATGATTTATCTTTCTTAACAGAGGAAGAAGAACCACTTTTGAGATTGAGCTCTCTCACTCTTTACTTTGTAGTGTGTTTATTTATAGAAGCTGGCTAATTCTTGTTTGTTCCTATTTTATTTCTTTCCGAACAATAATCGTAGATTTTTCTTTTAGGATATCTATTAACATCACATATTGATGAAATTGTGAGAGCTTTGAAAACACTTACAAGCATTGATGAAAGTATGATTAGACAAAACGATTTTGTTTACACAGATTAAAAGGAAACTAACAGATAGATCACTAGCATGTAAAACAACAGATGCATCTCATGCAGAGACGATAAGCAGAATATACGACACGTCGTTGAAGATTTCACGTCACTGTCAGAGACACGTATAAGTGGCACAGACCAAAGACCGCATATGAGTATTGAGTCATGATTCAGCAAAATGTCCAACACTGATTCACTCAACACATCCAATAAACCCTGACATGAACAAATAAATAAATTAAAGCCTAGAGGTTTTGGCTTTATAAAAGCTAGAAACTGCATAGTCACAGCCAAACCAACGCGCCCAATACACCAACGATTACCATCTATATTATTAAAGTTGAAGTACAAAATGGAGATGTTTGGAAACAAGGATAATAAAATAAATGAGATATGTTTGGTAATATGAATAGTAGAATAAATGAGATATGTTTGGCAATACGGATAGTAGAGATGTGTACTTTCTTTTATTTACATATTTAGCCATTGTATTTTCAGTAAATTAATAACAAATGAAAATTAATTGGAAACATGAATAACATAATTAATACTTCTTTTTATTTAAACATTTAGCTATTGTTTTTATAATAAATTAAACAACCTTCTTTCTATATTTCTTTTTATTTAAAATTATGTCACTATATTTATAATTGTTTTTATTTAACATTCTTTATGGTGAAAATAAAAACACAAATTGAAATATAAATAGTATATTATGTAAAACAACAGTATTGTTACCTTATTTAGTTTAGTCAAATATAAAATTTCAAGAGTTCAATTTTCAAACAAAATATCATAAAATTAATAATAACTCATAGAAAACTAATGCAAAAAATTTAAAACTTTGAAACATGGATAAAAGTATGTCAAGAAGAAAAAAATAAGAAGAAAAAATAATGGCTTATGTTATTAATAAAAATTGGAAATCCATTATATCAGTTTTTAAAAATATACAAAATAGACTAATCTAATTACCTAAAAACATTGTTTTGACTAAAATAATCATAAAATAAAATTTAAATTTTATATACATATTTCAAATCAAAATAATAATTTAAAGTTCATTTATATAAATTTTTCTAAAAACTATTCATATATTCAAAAATTATTTTACTAAAATATTTTCCAATAACCATTATTAAAAAATGTTTTCATTATATATAAGAAAATACAACAAAAAGATTAATTTTATATACCAACTTAAATTATGGTTTTTATATTTCAAATTAAACTTTAAGAATATAATATATATCATTATTTATAAGATGATACATATAAAATACTATTACTTATATGATTATTTATATGATGGACCAATTTTTTTTTTGACGTTGAAAGACTATTCTATTATTTATATGATGGACCAATACAATTAATTATATGATGACATATACATGATACATAATAGTGACTAGGGCTGGACGTTCAGGTATCTATTCCGGTTTGTTTCGGATCTGTTTGAATTTCGGGTTTCTAGGGTCAAAGATTTCAGCCCCATTCATATATTTCTAAATTTTAGTTCGAATTATAACTAGGGCTGGGCGTTCAGGTATCCGTTCAGGTTCGTTTCAGATCTGCTTGGGTTTTGGGTTTCGGAGGTCAAAGATTTCAGCTCCATTCAGATATTTCTAAATTTTATTTCGAATTATATTCGGATCTTTGCGGGTTCACTTCGGGTTTGGATAACTCATTTAAATTATTTTTTAAAATTCATTATATATTTTGAATTTCTTAAAATCTATAAATAAAATAATGTATTGTATATAAATCTGAATAACATATGTCAGAATATCTAAACTTAACATATAAATCGGTTTGAAATATACACCCGCACGGGCGTGCGGGTCAAAATTTAGTTTAAATTACAATGTAAATATTTAATTAATATAAAAATATGTCACATTGTTTAAACAAAATATCAATGTAAAAGTATTGTATAGTTTCGTCTTAAAATCATTTATTTTTAACAACAAGTCAAATAAATATGTTGATTAGAGAGAGAATAAAACAAAGCCAGAGAAACATATAGTTTACCAGAGACACTCTATGTGTCGAATTTATTATAAAGAAAATTTCACTATGATAAATACATTCAATAACTACAAACAAATAATATATTTCATAAAACTGAAAAATAATACCCGCGCTTTCGAAGCGCGGGTCAAAATCTAGTAGTTACTTAAAAACAAGACTGTAACACCTCTAGTAAAGGGTTTCTCAAGCAAGAAGATGGGCACACGAAATCATCATGACCCAAATGGTCCAAATTAGGCACATCAGTTTACCTCTCACAGACTATTGGAGCAATGAGCTATAACAGGAGGGGTCCGCGCTGAGCCAAGCCAAAAAAGGGAAACACAACACAAGTAAAAGTTTCTGAAATTTACGTTACAAACCTGATAACTAACAACAACTCAGTGTTAATAAAAGGATTTTATCAGAAATTAAGGTTCTAAAACTATAAAAATCTCAAAATCACATACATTTGATTTAACACAAGTAACACCATTAAGATAGCCATTAGACTATCTGTTTCAATTATTCATAAATGCTAACACTTAAAGATGAATAGTGGAATATCAATCGACCTAGAAAAGAATCAATGACGATATCAACAACAAGGGACAAAACCCACATGAAGGAACCTGAGAAACCAAACAAGATTTTCCACAGCTTAGGATAACATTTTTGCTTTTGATTTATAAAAAAAAAAACTACTGAAGCTTGGATAAATAAAAAAATGGGTTAATAATTTTCAGAAAAAAAAAGAAGAGAGGAGGCTCAGCAGAGTAACCTTTGGAAACTTTAGCATCATTCTACTACAACACCCACTTTTAAGGTGGTTGTAGCAGCCGTAAGTCCGGCCTTTTTTTTCATCATCGCCACCTTCTTTAAATTCAAAACAGAAAAAAAAAGACAGAAAACTTTCACAATTATCTCATATATTCCAAATCACAGAAGACAAAAGAAAATCCCCCATTAAGCGTAGGAAAAGACAGAGACGGCGACATCCTTCTTACACACTAGTTGACAACTACAAAGAAGCGAGGTCTGAAAACCCTAATTGTCTTGATGGGGGTCGTATGCTGGGCTATTTATGTTTTCTGGAGCGGAGCTGTCTATATAAACCCATTTAATGGGCCTGTGGAAACTGAAAAGTTATTACATAAGAATCTGCAAATTATAAAAGAGTATACTAGAGCTGGACCTTTTTAATTTAAACATCAAAAATCCAAGATGAATCTTCAAAACATCGTCAGTTCATCTTGAGGAGGAGTATTGAATACCGGTTATATCCAGTTGATAGTTCTGGTTATCTATCAGTTTGGTATCATATTGTTTATAAATAGAATTGTACATTTCATAAGTTTGATTAACAAATGAAATACAGTTCTGTTTTTCAGTTTTTCTAACAAACTGTCTTTCTCATTTATGTTCTTCTCTACTTTGTAACGAATACATAGTCTTCAATTTAATCCACTCAATAGAGGGATAAGTCGCAAACCATTGCACAACAGTATCCGGTTTAATTCGCGTCGACAGGAAAAAAAAAAGGATAAGTCGCAAACCATCAAAGGACAGGATCCGGTTTATCTCTTTTAAAATTGATTCTAGGGTTCATTCATCTCCCTCAAAGCTCTCTCATTCATTATCCTTCTCCATCATGAACGCCGTGGCATCGAGTTTCGCTCAATCTCCCTCCTTTCTTCGTCGAACTCCCAAAACCGCCTCTGGTTCGATTCTCCTGACGTCAACCTCCCCTGGCTTCATCCGATTCGGTTCCGGACCTCAATTTCGCCACAGAGTAGTATCTCCCCAAACTCTCTCTAAAACCGATTCTTCTTCTCATACTCTCTCAAAAAACATAACCTTTTTTGATTTTTTGTCTCTGCAGAACAGCTCTTGTCTTAAACTCTCGAGACCATCGCAAAGCCGAACAACTTCTCTCAAGTCTCGGACAAGCTTTGTCGTCAAAGCTTCAGCTTCAGGTGATTCGTCGTCCGACTCAATTGCGCCGCTTCAGTTGAAGTCTCCCGTGGGGCAGTTTCTGTCGCAGATACTCGTCAGCCATCCTCATCTCGTCCCTGCAGCTGTCGAACAACAGCTCGAACAGCTTCAAATCGACCGAGAAGCCGAGCAACAGATCAACAACAAAGATTCTTCCTCCTCCCCCCTTCCTCCTGCAACAGACATTGTTCTCTACAGGTTTCTTGTTTCTCACTTCCCCACCCATCTTATTGTTATTATTACCTCTCATTCTGATTTTAAATTATATATTTGTTTTAGGAGAATAGCTGAGGTTAAGGAGAAAGAGAGAAGAAGGGCTTTGGAAGAGATTTTATATGCTTTAGTTGTTCAGAAGTTCATGGACGCTAATGTTTCACTTGTACCTTCCATTACCTCCTCCTCCGGGAGAGTTGATACTTGGCCCACTCAAGAAGACGGTGACCTCGAGCAGCTTCACTCCCCCGAGGTTTACGAGATGATTCAGAATCATCTCTCCATCATTCTTAAAAACCGTGAGGGTGATCTCTCCACCGTGGCGCAGATAAGCAAGCTCGGTGTTGGACAGGTCTATGCTGCTTCCGTCATGTATGGCTATTTCCTGAAGCGGATCGACCAGAGGTTTCAGCTCGAGAAGACGATGAAGATCCTTCCTGGTGGGTCAGATGTAGGAGGTGAGACTAGCATTGAGCAAGCAGGGAGGGAAGCAGAGAGAAGCTTCTATGGAGAAGCAGAAGAAGAGACTTATCAAGCTGTATCCTCAATGGGAGGGATTAATGCCAGTGGTGGTTCCAGCAGCGAGACAACGAAACAGTCCCGGTTAAAGACGTACGTCATGTCCTTCGATGGAGAAACCCTTCAGAGATACGCTACGATTAGATCGAGAGAAGCGGTTGGGATCATTGAGAAGCACACGGAGGCCTTGTTTGGGAGGGCGGAGATTGTGATAACACCGCAAGGGATTGATTCGTCCAAGGACGAGCATATAAAGATCAGTTTCAAGGGACTGAAGAGGCTTGTGTTGGAGGCTGTGACGTTTGGTTCGTTCCTCTGGGATGTGGAGAGTCATGTAGATTCGAGGTATCACTTCGTACTGAACTGAAATTGTTTGTGTGTGTTTTGGGTGATACTTGTAGTTTCTCTGGGAGGGCTTTGGTGGGTTTTCTTTGTATTTTGTTACTCTCTGAAAACTTAGATTCATCAATACCTAAATGTTAAATTGCTGAATGAGCTGAGGTTTGCATGCGAAGCTGCTTTAAGTTTCAACATTATAAATGGTTTTATCGAAAATAAAATTGAGACTGTTAAAGAATTGGACACACAACGATATTTGTTATATAGTCTGCAAGCTGTTGTCTCTTCTCTGCTTCTTCCAAAAGTTACAGGTCCTTGTTGTACATGCAGATCCGGTTTTGATACTGCATAACAAAAAGAGGTTGCTTGTCCAGGAAAATACAGATTGTGTGATAGATAATGACGCACATTACTAAGAAGTGACAACTGAATATCACAAAGAACATTGTATAAACTGAATTAAACCCATGAAGCTAGTGTGATGATTTAAGTTATCTATACAACAATGAGAGCAAATTCTCATACACTATTTTTAGTTACAATCTTGAATCCTCAGATCAAAACAGGCCTTGACATAGAAACTCGGATGTAAAATCAGAGAGTAAGGTACTAACTAACATTTAAAGTTTACACCCTGCAAGTGGCTACTTACAGATTTCACATAGCCATCACGCTCTGTAGCAATGCATACATCAGAGGAGCAAGAGAGACTATGCTCATTCTCCAGTATATATCTGAGAACAGAGTAATCAATTAAGACAAAGGTAAATCACTCGCAGATCAAAAACATAACTAGGAAACACTGAGGAGCTGAAATGCGGACACGATGGAAGCAGCAGGTTGGAGAATAGGTGAAAAGATTAAATCTTCCTAACATCAAAGATATAAGAGGCAGCATATCATCAACTCCGAAGTATCCATCATCTTGTAATGGCTCCAGTTCAACGGGTTTGGTATAATCTGAAGACACAAACTGAAAAACTTTTGTCCATGTTGGTAGGATAGCATCTCCTCCGGTGCCCGAAAATTAGTTTCTCCAGGATGACTCAGTGTCTCAGGTTGACCGGTTACACCACCTGTGTATATACACTGTGCCAATCAGATATAAAACAAATAAACTGTTAATGTCACAAACACTTAAGGCTTGTGTATTTTTCTAAGGTAAATGGCAAACCTGGCTCATATAATTAAATGGTAAGGTTTGTTAAAAAGTTATCTTGCTAAATTAGACGTATCTAAAATACCAATTTACGATTTCATATAATTATTACTTAAAAACATTTATCAATCACTAATACAATTTACAATTTTTTTGAATACATTAATAACCATAAATTTTAAAACCTATAAAATTAAGAAAACATCTGAGTGATTGCGCAGATCGAGATCTAATTCTCGTATTATAAATTAAACTTTGTCTGAAAAGACATGTTGGTAGCAAAGTCCAGTGCACACAAAAAAAATTGTTTGTAGCAAAATAACTATCTACTTAATAATCCATCGTACCATTATTGTTTTATTTGAAAACCAGTGTTTTGTAGTTATTCATTTTTCTTTGGTACTTATATCGTTGTGTCAACTGATGTATTATCGGTATAGGAAAACTCAGTTACCAAAAAAATTAAACAGTTCTGCATCAAGTGGCTTTCTGATGGATACACACCAGTTTCAGGTAAAGAACAACGTAACCAGTTGAAACTAAAGAGACGTCAAATCAATTAGATGTATACCACTCCAAAACCCATCATCAACAACAACATTCCCAAATTAGTAAAAGTATCAAAGTTTTCGAGAAGTATCAACTGGAAAAGTTTGGGAAAAGGGTGAATATCAACCCCGACAATCCGTGTCGTGTGTTTTCATACCCAAACAAATAAGCAGTGCATATACATACCCAAACTAAGATATTTTTAAAATTTCCAACCCGAACTTAGTTCCGTAACGTGAAATCCGACATTGACTAACGTTTCGTTAATTCACCGTTAAACCCTGCTTAGTCAGATAATATGTGGCATATTGATTTAATCAAAGACAAAACAAAACGACGTCGTTTGACTCATTAATCAAAACGACGTCGTATTCAATTAGGAGAAAATCAAAATTAAAAACCCTAATCCCCTTTTTTCTTCTTCTTCGACTCACGACTCTCTCTCTCTCAGACTTGAACTCGAACCAGAAGCTCTCATTTACAGAATGTTTACACCAATATACCCAACATCACCGGTTCTTTTCTTCACCCAATATCCACCGCAACTAATATCAAACGTCACAATCTCGAACATTCTGTTAATGGGAGGAGGAAATTTCAACATTAATACACTGGAAAATCAAACTTCTGGTTCGAGTTCGGGTCTGAGAGAGAGAGAGGTGAGAGTCGTGAGTCGAAGAAGAAGAACAAAGGGGATTAGGGTTTTTAATTTTGATTTTCCCCCAATTGAATACGACGTCGTTTTGATTAATGAGTCAAACGACGTCGTTTTGTTTTGTCTTTGATTAAATCAGCCACATATTATCTGACTAAGCAGGGTTTAACGGTGAATTAACGAAACGTTAGTCACTGTCGGATTTCACATTACGGAACTAAGTTTGGGTTGGAAAATTTTAAAATATCTTAGTTTGGGTATGTATATGCACTGCTTCTTTGTTTAGGTATAAAAATACACGACACGGATTGTCGGGGTTGAAATTCACCCTTTTCCCGAAAAAGTTTTGAGTTTTACTGAGAGAGAGGATCACATTAGTGCTAAGTTACATCCATGATTTGGTGTCTATGAGTGATGAGTAAGATTTAGGAAGACTGAAAATGAAATATCAACTGCGAAAGTTCTCGAGAAGGATAAACTGGAAAAGTTGAGTTTTACTGAGAAAGAGGATCTCATTGGTGCTAACTATTTTCCAAATTAGTAAAAATATCAAAGTTTTCGAGAAGTATCAACTGGAAAAGTTTTTGAGTTTTACTGAGAGAGAGGATCTCCTTGGTGCTAAGTTACGTCCATGATTAGGTGTCTATGAGTGATGAGTAAGATGTAGGAAGACTGAAAATGAAATGTGAACTTCTAAATGTTCAGAAAATTAACGTAAGATAATTTAGTACAAGAAAAACTATACTGATAACTAAAATGCATTAATTGATAATGGTTTGTCTACAAGGATAAATTAACATTAATCAATCTCTTACCGATGATTTTCTACGCTCTTATACTTTAACGTTTGAGTTTCCTTGTATTCATTTGATTTGTGGTTGTTTTAGTTTCTTTTTCCACAGTAATAAATTACTTGAGGCAACATTATAAACTCTTTAAGATAGTACAAAATTTTAATATTCTATCCATAAAACTATTAGTGCTAATCAACTTCTCTGACTTCATCTGCATGTTTATGTAAATTAGATTTTTCCATAATTTTATGATAAATCATTAGTTTAACTAATGTTATTATTTAATATTTTATTTTAATATATATATATATATCTTGATATTTAAGTTAATTAATAGACATTAAATTATCTTAATGATATATATATATATACTATTATTTTTTTACAAGATATATTTTAATATGTATACTTATCATGATATTTAGGATAATTAATTAATAAATAGATATTAACAAACTATATTAACAATATCTATGGGTAATATCATTTTTACTTTTATTTAATATTTAGTTTATCTTTTTAATTACTAATACATAGCCCATTTTTCTTATTTTTATTGGAAATATCAATCCAAATACAGATTATTACAATATTAAAGTTAAGATTAAAGGTAAGCATCATTAATAATATGTTGTAAAACATAAATTATATACTTATGTTAAAATATTTTATAGACATTTAATATTAAAAAATCATATTCCAACCTTAAATAAATTAATTTGTATTTGTAAACGATGAACATCAAAATCACGAATAAATTTATGTTAATAATGAATTTATCTGTAAAATCACAAATAAATTTATGTTAATAATAAAGTTATCTGTAAAATCACAAATGTTATCAATATAATATATTTAAAATCAAAATAGTAAATATTATTTAAACGACAAAGTGAAAATTTAATAATTTTCTTAAAAAATATATGAAAGCATAAAAAACTAGGATTAGAACATTAAATACATTAGAAATTGAAAAATAATAAGTATAATATAAATATAATCTTAGAGAATACATAAATAACTTTTGGTAAATTTTTATGGTCTCACTATTTTAAAAATCTAAATTATAGAGAATATATAATGTTTGTTGATTATTGTTATTTTGTTAATGTTTTGTGATTATTTAGAATCATTTCAATGCCAGTGGATTTTCAGTACAAATACAATAAATGTTTAATTTCAAAAGTTTTTAATTTGATTATTACTATAGAAAAGATTTTGCTCCAAAATCTACATCTCATAAATTAATCTATGAAAAAGAACATAATTCAATACATTAATTACCAATATAAGTATTAAAGTCTTATAATTTATAATATTAATCTTAAACTAGTATCTAATTTAATAATTTAAATTTTTATAAAAATAACATTAGATTTTTAAAAATTTAGGTATATATATATTATAAATAAGACCATATCAAATTTTCTTTTTAATGATGACCATATCAATTAAAATAAATTCATACTCTTTCTGTTTCATGATAAATGTCATTATAGTATTTTTTCTGTTACACAAAAATGTCACTTTACAATTCCAATGCAGATTATATTTATTTCAGATAAAAATTAATTGCAAACTGTATTGATTTTATTAATAGTTTTATTTATCACAAATACTATTGGTTGGAGATGTGTGATTAATGACAATTTACATATATATTTCTGTAAATGGAAAGAGCAATAAGTTTAGTGATCATATATATCCTGCAAAAAAAAATGTTAAGATTAGTCGAGGTATGTTATGAAAACGTATTAAACCAAATGGGATTGAAAATTTTTTTTTTTTAATTCGAAGAAAGTTGAGATAAATAGTGTCGATAAGAAACTAAAGACAAAGAACATAAACCAAACAAAATAAAACAAAGACATAAACTGAGACTAAAACTCATATATGTCCACAAATTTATTCCTTCCACCTTTCGAAAAGAATTCGATATCAATGGAGCTGACCTAAAGAACAAATGTCTTGAGCAGTCTCAACCCTGAAGGGAATATCACCAAGCTATATTAGAACCAGCAACATCAGAAACAATCGAGAGGTCAAATCTACACCAACTCCAGCAGCTGCTATCCATGTGAAACTTGCATGACCAGAAACCACCACTAAAACTAAGATACAAGGACACAAGACCTTGAAACGCTACTTGGGAAAACGTCAAAGAAGACCACCAGTTCTTACACGCGGACACTCGCAAGGCAGCCAAGTGACCTACAGAACAAAGACTGCCCACC
This sequence comes from Raphanus sativus, assembly GCF_000801105.2. NCBI lineage: Eukaryota > Viridiplantae > Streptophyta > Magnoliopsida > Brassicales > Brassicaceae > Raphanus > Raphanus sativus. Next base: position 28,961,132 of record NC_079515.1, on the reverse strand, counting down.
TCCTCGCAAGAGAAAAACTGAAGATCAAGTTAACTGCTTCGTCTAGAAACCATCTCCCAAAACCACAAAGGTTCAAGATAAAGTCTAGTAGATACCTCCACAGCGAATATAAATCACAAAAAACGAACCCAAAAAACTAACTTAAGATGCGACGAAGTGACTGAAACAACAAGAACCAAACAAAAACAGTATTCCCACGACTTCAAACTAATATTAATTCACCACACAAGAACATAACAGTCGGTGATCGAGATGCTAGAAAAACCATCCTTCCTAGAGACACAAAGCCGACGATAGAGATGTTAAAAGAACCATCCCTTCCCGGAGACAGAAAACCGGCGGTAAAGAACTTTGAGAGCCTCTTTCCCCAGAGTCTTACCCACTCCCGGTGATGATGAGAACCACCAACCACCGGAGCAAGAGAAAGAAGACCGCGACGGCTACTCTTCTAACTCAAATATGTTAACTGTACTACTAACTAAAAATAATAAAAAACGACAAAAATGTTTCGTCTTGTTGTTTTCGAGAAGCTTCTTCCTTACGGATTAAAAACATTATTAATGTAGTAATACCACGTCAGATGCGCATTATAAAAATAATGTAAAGGTAGACAGGCTACTACTGCACACGTACGAGTCGCGTCGCACGAGGCACGACATTGGGTCAGTATACGAAAGACCAACCTTGACTCGACACGTCATTATACGACAGCTTATTACGATGAGGGTAGTCTCGTAAATTAACACAGTAAAGATAACATAAAAAGAAGTGCTTATATATAGTGCAGGCAGTAAAATTGTCATCTCCTTTGTTTTGAGGTGAGAGAGAAGTAGGGTTGTTCTTAACTGCTTCTATCTTCTGTCTGTCTATATAGTTAGGTTTTCCACTTGATTGGGTGTGTCTGCTTCATTTTTGGTTATGATTAGTTGATATGTTAGCGGGTTTCGTTGATCGGATCTAGTAGCATCGTAGCGGTTTGTCTTTGATTTCTTTTAAGGTTTTGTGTTGATGATAGTTTAAAGCAATTGTACTATGTTTCCTTTTTCTTAAAAATGGTTGAATTTGTTAACAATAATTTCGGAATTTGATATTTTTGTAAGGGTTGAGCGGTTTCTGAATGTGTTTCCTGCTTTGATTTTGGCTTGCTAAGTATCTATGTACTCTGTTTCCTTTAACATTCAGAAAAGCATTTCGAAATTGATTTTTTTTTTCTATGTGTGTAGTTTGATTTGGATTCTGAAGGTGGCTTTTTTTATGTTTCTGTGACTCACTGTTTGTTTTCGCAGGGTTTTCAATATGGTGAGGAAGAAGAGAACTGATGGTCAGTTTGAAGGAGGTGAAGGGTCTGGTTCCCGTGAAGCTGCTCCAGCCTCAGCTGGTGGTTATCAGCAGGGGAGAGGAGGAGGAGGACAGCAGCAAGGTGGAAGAGGTTATGGTCCTCATTCTCAACAGGGAGGTCGCGGTCGTGGATATGGCCAACCACAACAGCAGCACGGTGGAGCAAGAGGAGGCCAACCACCACAACAGCAGCAGTACGGTGGACCAAGAAGAGGTCAACCGCCACAACAGCAGCAGTACAGTGGACCAAGAGGAGGTCAACCACCGCAACAGCAACAGTATGGTGGACCAAGAGAAGGCCAACCACCACAACAGCAGCACCAACAGTACGGTGGACCAAGAGGAGGACCTCCTCGAGGTGGTGGTCGTGGAGGTGCATCCTCTGCTGGACTGCCCCAGAGACAATCAGTTCCCGATCTGCATCAAGCTAACTTACCAACTCATCAAGCGGTGTCTTCTCAGCCTACACCGTCTGAGGTGAGTCTTACTCAGATGCCGGATCCTCCTGCTCCGGTACAAGAATTTGAACAGCTCTCTATTGAACAAGGAGCTTCCAGTCAAGCAATCCAGCCCATTGCATCTTCCAGCAAAGCTTGTAAGTTTCCACCGAGGCCTGGTAAAGGACAGGTCGGCAAGCGAATCATGGTAAAGGCCAACCACTTCTTTGCCGAGTTGCCTGATAAAGATTTGCACCAGTATGACGTAAGTTTTCACATGCTTGTCCCCTTGCTATTTTTCTTTAGCTACAGTTCATCTAATGCTGTCTTATTTTTATGTCTTTGCAGGTAACCATTACTCCGGAAGTTACATCAAGGGCTGTTAATCGTGCCGTGATGAAACAGTTGGTTGACTTGTACAAAGAAACACATCTTGGAAGGCGTCTTCCTGCATATGATGGGCGAAAAAGTCTGTACACTGCTGGACCGCTTCCGTTTGTTTCGAAGGAATTCAGAATCTTACTTCAGGACGAGGAAGAAGGGGCTGGGGGACAAAGGTCAGTTCATATATAGTTATATTGTTATTGTTATTATCTTTATCCTTTTAAGGAGTTGTCGGAGTAAAAAAATTATTTTCCTCTTTTACAGACGAGAAAGGGAGTTCAAAGTTGTGATCAAGCTAGCTGCCCGTGCTGATCTACATCACCTAGGATTGTTTTTACAGGGAAAACAAGCTGATGCCCCGCAGGAGGCTCTTCATGTTCTTGACATTGTTCTTCGTGAGCTGCCAACCTCCAAGTAGGCTCACTTCTCAACTATGCTTACATGTCTCAGCTCTTTTAGTTTTGCTGCTGACATGTTAGAGACAGGTATACTCCTGTGGGCCGGTCATTTTATTCTCCGCATATAAGAACAAAGCAATCATTGGGGGATGGCTTGGAGAGCTGGCGTGGATTCTATCAAAGCATTCGTCCTACACAGATGGGCTTGTCACTCAACATTGGTGCGATGGCTTTCTGCATTAACATTCATTAAATTTTCAGTAAGAAATTTTATATTATTGTCTCAGCTAATGCTTGTGCTGCAATCTTGTTTTTTTTTTCTGTAGATGTGTCATCTACAGCATTCATAGAGGCACTTCCTGTTACCGAATTTGTCTGCTGGTTGCTGGGTAGGGATATTAGATCCCGGCCTTTATCTGATGCTGATCGTGTCAAGGTCTTATTCAACTGTCAAGTCCTGTTTATGCTTACATAACTGAAGTGAAATGTTGCATTCTTAACCTTCCTGTGTTAACTGACTTTGAATCTTGTTCTGTACCAGATAAAAAAGGCGCTTAGAGGTGTAAAGGTTGAAGTGAACCATAGAGGAAACATGCGCCGAAAGTACCGCATTTCGGGCCTGACTGCTGTGGCCACTCGAGAACTGACGTACGTGTTTGTTTTAGCTTTGCTAACTAGTAACTACTATTTCGTGAATGCTGAACCAGGAGAAGTTTATGTTTATATTTTTTTTGTATTATACTTCCAGATTTCCTGTGGATGAAAGAAATACCCAGAAATCTGTTGTTGAATACTTCTACGAAACATATGGCTTTCTCATTCAGCACACGCAGCTACCATGCTTGCAAGTTGGGAATTCTAACAGGCCAAATTATTTGCCAATGGAGGTAACCTTGAAGTTTGTCATCAATTATTATTAGCTGACCAATACTTCCTATACTGATTTGCTGTTGCCGTACAGGTCTGCAAGATTGTTGAGGGCCAGAGGTACTCAAAAAGGTTGAACGAGAGACAGATCACTGCTCTGCTGAATGTGACTTGTCAGCGCCCCCAAGAACGTGAAAAAGATATCTTGAATGTATGTTCCTTTGTTTTGGATATAATGTTCTCCTTTTCACTTAGATGTCTAGTTCATTATTTCTGTCTGTCTATCTCTCTAAATTGTTTTAAAAATCATATACATGCGTGAGGAAAGGCTGGTTATGAATTGTATATCTTTTAGTATGTTTCTTCTTGCTTAAAGCAAGTGATTTTCTTTCTAGCCTCTTTAGTTCATGATTATTGAGGCACTTAGCCAAGTTGGTGAGCTTTTGTACTCTTACTAGCTGCCTGCTTACCTATATATCGTTACAATTTGTGTGAATACATCTTATTCTCTTGAGCTTTTAAAGCTTATAGGTATTTTATCCTATATGTTGTAGACTCTGCTGTTCATTTCTGATATATGTGTTGATGTTTTCTGATTGCGTAGACGGTAGGGCTCAATGATTATGATAAGGATCCCTATGCTAAGGAGTTTGGCATCAAGATAAGCGCATCCATTGCTTCTGTTGAGGCTCGAATTCTGCCTGCTCCATGGGTATATTAATTCCTTTGTGATTTTTTTCAATTTCCTCTGTCACTCTTGAACTTAGTGCATAGTGTCAATATGATTTAAATTTACTATTCTGCAGCTCAAGTATCATGATTCTGGAAAGGAAGGGGCTTGTCTGCCGAAAGTTGGACAATGGAATATGATGAATAAGGTAACTAGATGAAATTGTTATCCATCTGTCTGCCTAGTGCTTTTTCATATAATTCTGTTCTCATGATATGGCTGTGGGTGTGTGTGCAGAAAATGATTGATGGAGGTACAGTGAGCAACTGGATCTGCGTCAACTTCTCTAGGCAAGTGCCTGACGATCTGGCACGTGCTTTCTGTCAGGGACTTGCTCAGATGTGCCACACCTCTGGAATGGTAATATTTGTAAAGCACATCTTTTATAACCTTCTTAGCCATTCCCACCTTGATGTGTATTATCTTTTACTTGCAGGCATTTAATCCGGAACCAGTCCTTCCACCAGTCAATGCTCGCCCTGAGCAAGTCGAGAAAGTCTTGAAAACTCAATATAATGATGCCATGGCCAAGCTCTCTAAAGGAAAAGAGATTGATCTCCTTATTGTCATCCTCCCAGACAATAATGGATCACTATATGGTATGGTCCATGTCCTAGTATCATTCATTGTCTGCTTTTGCGTTTAAACGAGAGCACTTTAATCGTCATTCCCTTCTAATTTTCCATCGCAGGTGATCTGAAGCGCATCTGTGAGACCGAACTCGGCATTGTGTCTCAGTGCTGCCTGACTAAGCATGTCTTTAAGATGAGCAAACAGTATATGGCTAACGTGGCTTTGAAAATTAATGTCAAAGTTGGAGGAAGGAATACTGTACTTGTTGATGCCTTATCTAGGCGAATTCCTCTAGTCAGTGATCGCCCCACCATAATCTTCGGTGCTGATGTAACACATCCTCATCCTGGAGAGGACTCGAGCCCGTCCATTGCTGCCGTAAGTCTCTTTCTCAACATCGAGTTCTGAGAATGAATGTTTTATTTTTCCTCCATGACCGTGGTCTGATGTAATTACTCTAAAATTCGAAATGATATTTGTTTTTTTTTTCCACAGGTCGTCGCTTCCCAAGACTGGCCCCAAATTACGAAATATGTTGGTTTGGTTTGTGCTCAAGCGAATAGACAGGAGCTCATTCAGGATCTCTTCAAAGAATGGAAGGACCCGCAGAAAGGGGTAGTGACCGGTGGCATGATTAAGTACGTGTCTCGATATTTTGAACACTACTCCGAATCAGTCTTTTTGCTTCATATTTAGGCTCTTTGTATCATTGCCTCTTTCTCCTCACTTTGCAACAGGGAGTTACTTCTCGCCTTCTATAAATCAACTGGTCATAAGCCGTTAAGGATCATATTCTACAGGTATTATTTTTTTTTGGCGTATACTTGACTGAACACTGTACATCTTCCCTCTTATAAAGGCATGTTGTTATTGTACGGTACAATTTCGTAGGGATGGAGTCAGTGAAGGACAGTTTTATCAGGTTCTGCTCTATGAGCTTGATGCCATCCGCAAGGTAAAGATTTACAGCTAACAAATGACTTGTGTTTAATTCTGTTGATGGTTATTTTATGTCATGATTTTATTTGAACCGCTTCAGGCATGTGCTTCGCTGGAAGCAGAGTATCAGCCAACAGTAACGTTTGTGGTGGTGCAGAAGCGCCATCACACGAGACTATTTGCTCATGATCACAAGGACGTCAGATCAGTGGACAGAAGTGGAAACATATTACCAGGTAATTTAAATTGCACGTATGATTAACTTAGCTTCTCATACTTTGAATTTCTTAAAACACTTTGGGTAATTTGTCTTAGGAACCGTCGTGGATTCCAGTATCTGTCATCCCACGGAGTTCGACTTTTACCTCTGTAGCCATGCTGGTATTAAGGTAAGTCTATATATAGAAAAGATTGCTACACTATTAGATGTTTTGTGGCTTAGATTTTTCTTTCAAGTGTTTCAAAACTCATAATTCCATGAACAGGGCACTTCCCGACCTGCTCATTACCACGTTCTTTGGGATGAGAACAACTTCTCTGCAGATGGACTCCAATCTCTGACCAATAACTTGTGCTACACGTAAGACTCATTACCTCTTTGTTAAATGTCTGTTACATAAATTCTGTAAGATATGATGAAATAGACGTAAACTCATACAAACCATAACATGTTCGAGTTGTGTAGGTATGCGAGATGTACTCGTTCTGTATCCATTGGTGAGTTTTTCTTTCTTTTAACTTAGATTTTAGTGGTTTACTCTTTTTTTTTTTGGATTTGGAAAGACAAGTAATGAGTTTCTTTCTTGTTGTTGGGATTTTGTAGTGCCGCCTGCGTATTATGCTCATCTAGCAGCGTTCAGGGCTCGGTTCTACATGGAGCCAGAGACATCAGACAGTGGTTCGATGGCTAGCGGGAGCATGGCACGGGGAGGTGGCATGGGTGGTAGAAACACACGTGGGCCAAACGTGAACGCTGCAGTGAGACCACTCCCACCTCTAAAAGATAATGTGAAGCGCGTGATGTTCTACTGCTGATTCGATTCAGCTCCTATATATCCCTATTTTATCTCGTATGAGCTATTAAGACTCGTCGCCAAATAAATTGTTTGCTTTTCCAAGACTGAACTCGTGTCGTGTCTTATGTCTTATAAATTGTTTGCTTTTACTGAACTCGTGTGGTATCTTATGTCTTATGTCTCTACTGAACTCGTGTGGTGTGTACTTTCTTAAGTTGAGTAAAGTTTGTGTGTTTGGATATATTATGTTCTGCCACTCTTGCTCTTAAGTGAGGTGCTTGCTTTCTTTTAGTTCCTCATCTTACGATCTTATACTCTCAGAGATGATGATGAGGATCAAATTCAAAGGAACTACATATCTTAATATATTTTTTATTTATTTATAGTGATATATATATTGATTTTTTTTGGGCACTAGTAATAGATGTTGATTTATAACAACTTTTATCGAAATTTTTAACCTGCATTGGAACAATACATTCTTTTACTGGAAAGTGTCAAAGAATGTGCCAAAGAAAATTATTTAGATTTGTAACATGTCGATATAAGATTGTAATTTGTAACTAACGTCTCGTTACAAACTTGTACGCACATTCAATTAATCAAAGGTAGACAGTCTACCATACTTCCGCGGTATCATAGCTTTAGCTCATTCTGATCGTTCTCTTCCTTTGTTCTTTTTGGTTTTCATCAATGTTAGCACCTTATAAAACAATATGTTACAATGCCGACAACTGAGAAGGTGTTGGTGTAACAAACATAAGATGACGCATACCCACTTGTTCTCGATCTTGATGTATTCAACTATGATCTTAATTTGTATGTTCTCTGTTTCTAAGAGTTTGATTGACGGATTTTTCATTAGAAGTTTTTTGCTTCCAAATTTGACACATTTTTAAGCTATCATTAGAATAACGTTAATGGTGTTCCCAACATAATACATAATACGTAACATTTCAAAGATATTATCATATGAATAATTTAATTTGTGTAGTTAGCGAAACATTACATTTGTCCAGATGTGTAGGCTCCATGGACTTACCCTGCTTCACCCTCCCTTCATGCACTCGGAAAGACCTCTTTTACTATTGTTTCTTTTTCTTTCTTTTTTCTATAAAATGTTTCTCAATAGCACTGATTCTTCAAATATTTTTGTCAAAACAATTGGGTTCACAAAGCATTATTTTCTCGGGCCATTTTCCACCTCTTCTTTTGTCGTTGAACCATGCTAAGCAAAGATGCATGGTTCCAGTCTTCTTTCCCTCCATGTGTCCACTAGCGCTCCTCTCCTTTTAGTCGTTACATCAGTACCTTTTAGTCAGAGTGGCTTCTCGTTCCTTTCCAGAACGAAGAGAAGGCGAGAAAAAGTGCCGGTAGTGTATCGTTTGCGTAGCTGAAAATTTATTTTCTTTAAATAAAACTTTTAGCCTTATTTCTTCTCTATTTTCTTTGATGAACATGAACCATTTCTTTCTCTTTATATTTATTTATATATACACATATTTTTGGAATAAAAGATATTTTCTCACAAATTTAGGTCTTGTTTGTTTTGTTTATCTAAGTTAGATGAATTTCTTTACTTAGTAAACATTTGAATCTATGTCTCTTTTGTGGATTACTAGAGTCTAGGTTTTGAACTCATCACAAGAAGTTTCACACCTTCGAGTGCCGTTCTTTGATCCACCAAACCTGTAAACTCTTGAATATTTTGTGATTCTAAGTTTGGTCGATTCCAAACTTACATCTATATGCCTTCTCTGTATTGGACAAATCAATACAACAATTGGCAATCAGGACAACAAACACCGTGGATGACTTACCCGACTACTGGCTATAAAGCCTATAGTTTGACTCCTTGTGTCTCAAACATATTGCAGCATGAAGCTCACATGGCAAAGAATTTTCAGCCAACGAGGAATCTTGCTGAATCCTTCAACACAATGATTTTAGCAGAACCATCTCCAACATGGTACATGGAATCAGGAGATTCGTCCCATCTCACATCAAGGCCTTGTATCCTTCATTATGCTTTTAATCTGAACATCGGAAACTCGCTCATTGTCCGTAATGGTACAATCTTCTAAAAAATCTTTGTTTCCTTCCAAAACTCGTTTCTTTCCTTAAATAATGTTCCTTTTTTCCCAAAAATATTAAAAAAAAAAATTCTGTTGTATGTTTCACAATTGATTATTAGTCTTCCTTATAATTTGATCATTTTAGTTTTTCTGTGAATTATCTTTTGTCACGGAAACCATACTCCGCAGTGAAAGCTCTGGTAATCTCTACCTCTATTAATAATTCTCAACAAGATTCTCTATTAATTGTTGAGACCTCTTCTCTTTGGCACAAGCGGTTGGGTCACGCCAATTATGATACTCTTCGATCTTTAATTATCAGGTTCTCTTTAGTGTGATAATAAAAAGCTTACATGTATATGATCTCATCAAATTTAGCTAATTCATCATGAGATTTCGTAACTAGATGTGTTGTACCCCCCCCCCCCCCCCCCCCCATTAACCTCTGAAAGGTACTGGGCTACACGCTCTGTTAAGATATATATTGCAACCGAACAAAAGATTCACTACAGAGATTTAAGTAGTTCGAGTAGTGTTCAGCAAATTCAAGTTCTAGTAGAAAAGTAGACTGCAATTTGCAAACAATTGAAAATCCAAACCAAGATCAAGTAATGGTATTAATCACTGTAATAAATTGTTTCTTAATCAAATACAGACAATGAGTTGAACATGAGTCGCTCAAGATTCCACTCTCATAATAGGCCTAGAAGTAAACGTCCGTTCTAGATAATTCATTCCTTGATCAAACCAATAGTTGACAGACACATAATAAGCTAATATCACACACTCTCTCTTTCTCTCTTTTATATTGTTTGTGTCCTGTCGTCGAAAACCAGGTATACCCAAACTAGTACATGAAATTCGAAAAGTATGTAGATAGATTTGACCTTTAGAGGGGCCGTGTTAGGTTGCAGAAGTGAGGCCAGCTCTGTGATCAGATGTAACATGTTAGGGTGTTAATGAGGATGATGGAGAAGACAAGGCACGTTATAGCTAGGGATCATGTTGTCCCACTTACACTAATACAATCGCATCGTAGAATTTCATCGCATTACCTGACCCTGACTGTTATACGGCTGTACTTTTTTTCTTTCGTTCTCTCTTTTTATTTTATAGTCTGGGTTCTCCTAATTTTAAGGGCTGCCATCCAGTTTTTTTTTTTGGTTAAACTAAACAAATTTTTTTTTTTTAAACGTCTGCATATTATTGATCATGAAAATGAAATAGGCCATACAAAACAATGAGGGTCATACAATAAAGAAGAGTTTTAATCGCTCAACCTTAATAATAAAGATCTATGAGCCTAAGAAAGCAGCTTCTCTGTTGATTAGATGCTGGAGCCACGCAGGTCCTCCTAGGGCTAAATAAGATTGAAATCTTCCATCTCTAAGCACACTTTTCGCAATTTCTCTTGCTACTCTATTTGATGTTGGGGATTCCAATTCAAACACAACTGCAGAAAACTAAGCACACAAACCTTGAATCCGACTGAGGATGATACGGTATCTGGGCCAGTCTATTGCCTTCTCTACTGCTGCAAATAAATCATGAAAGTCAGCAGCAATAATCACTTCCTGATATCCAAGTTGATTACGTCAAATAGTCTCCATGTTCCTCTAATAAATATCTTAGTTATAATATCAGTATATAAACCATGTGGGTTCTACAAATTGGTGAGATATACAATATTTGCGATCATGATTAATAATATGGGTAATTAGTTAGATAGTATCCATAAACATCTTTAAATAGTTAATGTATTTAATTACCCATAAATATATGAGTGGCATAGCATTTAAGTTATAAAAGAACAATAAAGGCAAACAATTAAATAGTATAAACTTTTTTAAAAAATAATGCTTATTAAGAAGAAACAGAAAACAACTATGTTAACTCATAAATTTTAAATTTTTTTAGTTAAAAGTATGGCTCTACCGCTCTACATCAATATAAACTCAAAATTTTTAATTATTGTTAATATCTAAAATTTATTACTATTAGCTAATAAAATATGCATCAAAAATCTTACAAAATTATTTAGAGAAATTAGAGCACATATACATAACAAACACATAAATTAAGTTTATAGACATAACAATCTGTAAGCTAAAATATTTTGTGTATTTTGTATAATATTATATAAATTACCATTGATCAACCATGTCCGTTTGATCACACATGCATTTTTTTCTCTTTTCATTTTTATTTTTTTTTTCCCCTCTCAATTTTATTTAATATGTATCTTTTGTATCATATATAATTCATTCAAATAATTATATTGATAAAAACATATAGATTTTTTACATATGTCAAACGGATTTTTTAAAAACTGTCAAACGAAAGATTGTACTATTATATCAGAATAATATTAAAATAGAATAATATACCTGATTTAACGTATATTCAAAATGAAGTTTTGTTACTAGTTACAGTATACTATTTTTTTTTTTGTATACTATTCTATTCATCATCACAATTTCACAATAGTACTCTCTCTCTACCAATCAAGTATCGTCCTTAAAATGTAATATGTTGGTTTATTATATTCTATTCCAAATGTCTAACGAATATATTTCTGCTTTTTATGTCAAATTGTCACATCAAATGTATTACTTTATCATATGGTAATTTGTTTAATATTTTTCCAATGCAGTCACTCATAATTCACCCAATTATTTATAATAAACAATTAAAAATCTAAAAAGTTCAGCATTTCCAATATGGAGAAACGAAACCGGAATTTAAACCAATATCCAAAGACTTTTTTTTTGAAACTCTTGTTAAATGAAAAATCGCACCGTGACTTGGATTAGATCATCGCAGGGATTAATTACATCCGAATCCAAACTGATCATCGGATAAAAAATTACTAAACTCTAACTTAAAGGGGAAAAAAAAGCCGCGACCACATAAAAGATAAGGAGAAAGAAGAGACACATGGCGGGCTCTAATACAAAGCTATTCACATTGAAGAAGAAGAGAAATTCGAATTCCATTTGTTCAACGTAATGTAAATTTCGCTGAAAGAGGAAGGAGAGTTTCTCATTTTTCGTTGTGAGAAAACCAAATCAAGAAGAGAAATTGTTTGAAGAGTTTGACTTGTCAAGAATTGACCACATGACGAGGACATCTTCATAACCACAAGCCATGACGTCTCCTTGAAGCTCCTTCACCGATCGTCTCTGGTGTTCTTCTCTCGTCTTGGCGTTTGCGTGGCGGTTGTGTGTCGTTTGCTGCGGTTGGTTAAAGAACGTCGCCGCTTTCTTGAATGGCGTTGCGATTGTTTTCTTCCATGAAGTCATTTTCTTTCTAAAATAAAACGATAAAATTAGGTTTAACTGGTAATTGCTTATTTGCTTTCCTTTTGGAGATGGGTTGGAGAGGAGATGCTTCTTATATTTATACACCACATGTGAACACAAAATCAGTTTCTCACTTATTAATATTTTAAGTAAAGTTGAAATAATAAAATCAACTTTAGTAAACGAATTTAAAAAGTAAATAATAATAGTATGTTGCTGAAAAAAAAAGTAAATAATTTTGGAGAAAGAGTGTGGTCAGAAGAAGCAAGATCCGTGATAAGAGCATTCCCATAAACCCATCAATTCGATTTCTTATCCTCCCCACGTGATCTCTCTCTCTCCTTTGCTCACAAACTTACACAATTTTACATTTTTCTCACCGTTACATTCATTTGGAACATATAACCAAGAACGAGAGTAGTTTTAATAAATGATAGTTTGTGAAAGTTAATAATCCATTGATTAGGTTTGTTCGTTTCGGAAAATGGGTAATTTGGGTATTGATATTAACAATGAATTAGTTTATGTTTTTGTTCATGATCTTCTGTCATAAAAAGAAATTATTATCATAGTGTAATAAGATCTAAGCTATAATGTAATAAACCATAAATTAGGTTATGTTTAAGTCCATGATCTTCTGTCATAAAAAAAGAAAATCTTAGAATAATGTTATAAGGTATAAATTTTACTCCATACTTTCTACTGTGTAACTCGGGAAACGTTGTAATGAGTTTTACCAAAAAAAACAAAGCTTCGAAATGAGTTACATTATATCCTACGTTAACCGGCTAGACTTTTCTTACTCAAAACCTAAAGAAACAACTAAGTAATTTCACAGTAGATAACCAAAGCAGTAAACTAGACCAAATCAAGATTGGTTCTTCTAATATTAATAGCTTAATAATAATACAAAAGTTTCTTGAGCTGATTTCTTATGTTGAAGATCGGCTTGATTGGTTTGTGGTGAAACATAAACGCTATTTCTGACCATAAACCATTGGTAGATATTTTTAAGGCTCCATGGTATGCTAGATATTTTTCAAGCTTGAGTGGTAGATATGACTACGCACATGACACATGAAAAATGATGAGTAAAAGTCAAGAATTTGCCTTTCCGATTGAGTACTGACGACAAACATAAAACACTTACATCAACTTTCTATGGGGTCTCAATTTCCACTTATGTTTTTTACCCAAATCTCCTTTTTCTTCACCGATCATTGCGCTACTTCTAGATATTTTTCTCCTATGCACTCAACTCTCACACAAATGCGACACATGTACACCTATATATGTGGTTAGTCAATCTTATGCATTATGAATAATCATATGATATCAATACCAGAAAAATAATCGACATGTGAAGATGGACTTTGAAGATTTAGAGAACCGACACGATATATTATTAATTGGTTAATATTAAAATACCGCCTAAACTGTTAGCTTGATAAATACTCCCTCCGTTTTTTTAAAATCTATGTTCTAGAAAAAAAATTGTTTAAAAATACATTTTTTACTTTTTCAATTTATTATTTAATGAAAATCTGTTAACTTCAAGAAAATTAATTGTGTTTATTGAATTTTTATTGGTTAAAGGTTATGAAAAATTGTTATTCATAAAAATAAATACATTTTTAGTATGATTTTTTAATATATGTAAAAAGTATAAAATATATATCTTTAAAAAACAGAGGGAGTATATACTAACACTTAAATATATGGATTCATCAAAGAGCTGGAGACTAAATGGTGTTAGTTAAGTGACTTTTTATAACAGCATATGTTGCTATGTTAGTAGCTTAAGGAGAAAGATGCCAAATCATCATCTAAGAAGAGAAATAGAAATAACAAAACTCTAAGAAAGAAAAGGCAAGTCTTTTGTCTTGAGTATAAAAGGGGTTTTGTTAATTGGTTAACTGAATACTCATGTTCTTCATATTTTAATTGATATGTTTAACCTCAGTTAGTTTCTATCACTGCTTCCCAGTACATACTATCCGGAGAAGAATATTTTGAATGTGGGACATTTGTGTTATTTGTGTCAAACAAAAAGCTTACGTTAACAATAAGAAATGTATTACTTAATTTGTAATAATCAAACGACTATTAAATCTAAATCTATAAATATGATGCAAATGGTTAGGTGATAAAAATGTGGGAGCCAGAGATGGGTAAATGTGTGATTTACAGGATCAGTGGCTACGAGTTTGAGGTGGGAAGAGTAATGAGCAGAGTATCCCATGTGATCTCCACATGCCTTCTCTCTTTCTCCACTCCCATCTTTATCAACTATTTTCTTCATTTTTAGTTATTTATTTTGTTTCCATTAAATTCGTTTTCTTTCATTATACTTGATCCGTTTCAATATGATTATCATTATAAAATAAATTTTCTGTTTCAAAATAAATATCACTTTAAACTTTTTATACAAAATTTGTTAATAATATTCTCCCATTAATTTTTCAATTGGTTAAAATGTAATTAAGTGTATAAATAATAATATTTTTATTTTAGAAATATGCAAAATTAAATAATTTTTTAATTTGTGTATAAACAGTTTTTCGCTAGTTCACCAATCAATGTTTTAGAATGCTAATAAAATTACAATTATTAAACATATCAGATTTGTAGTACTTAATGCTTGTTTAATAGCTTGCTTATGATGGTGAGGTCACGCCTAGATGTTTTGATAAATTGACTTGCTACTGCCTTGATGTGGTGCTGAGTGAAGTTATCTTACTTTTTTTTTTTTGTGCACGTGAAGTTATCTTACTTAAGTTTATGTTTTATGTCTTCTATGAATGGCTCCGGGAATGTCCGGCTTATGGCTCCGGTTTGCCGGCTTAGTATTCTAAAGGCTTATGGTAGTCTTGTTTTGTTATCAATCTATCTTAGTATAAGATGATTGATGTATTGTATTGAACTCTTGATCCTATGTTTAAGTAAAATTTACAGATTACAAAAAAAAAAAGATAGCTTGCTTATGCTCAACATATCTTCTATTAAACATATCTTCTATTAAAAAAGCCTATGAACTGCTCTACGAACATTGCCTACCAAGTTTACCGATAGACAACCCGTTTACCCAAAATTGCTGCTTTACGTAGTATTTATTATTTCTATAATAGAAAATGAGTCGATTTTGTTTCACAAACGGGCCTTAATTTACTTTAGCCCATTATAGGATTTAGACATTTGGGTCAGAGGTGCGTGGGCCCCCGCGATCACTATCAGTTTCAAAAATATTCGACCAACAAGACCATTCAACCTAACTCTCTACTCACTTTGTCTCGAGCTCTGTTATTATCAAACTCCTAAAAGAAGACACTCACCTACCTAACCCCACCACAGATCGCACAAATGGATTCTTCATCGTCCAAAACCAAAACTTTAGCCCTTCCGCTTCACATCTTAGGCTTCAAGATCGATGAACTATCTACAACACGTGTTACCGGTCGTCTTCCCGTTTCTCAAATCTGCTGTCAGGTTCTTTGTTCGTCCTTCTTCTTCTTCACGTTTGATCATCAACCCTTTTGTTTTCCCACTCAAAATTCTAAGAAGTTTTCATTTTTTTTCTTTCTCAAAAGCCTTTCAAAGTATTACACGGTGGTGTATCTGCTTTGATCGCAGAGTCTTTAGCAAGTATAGGAGCTTACATGGCTACTGATCTCAAAAGGATCGCTGGAATTCAACTCTCGATCAACCACTTAAAGAGTGCCGATCTTGGAGACACTGTGTTCGCCGAAGCATCTCCTGTAAGCTCAGGCAAAACCATTCAGGTTTGGGAAGTCAAGCTTTGGAAGTCAAGAAAAGAATCGGATAGCAAAACCTTAATATCTTCCTCTAGAGTAACACTCCTCTGTAATCTTCCTACCCCTGGTCACGCCAAAAATGCATCGGACCCACTCAAAATGATCT